>NC_089584.1:21866445-22168205 GCF_019320115.1 Miscanthus floridulus
TTTTATAACTAAAACACTTGTTGGGAAATGACACCTTTCTTGACGATGTTGATATGTAGATTAGTACGTTAGTCATTAGAGCTAGCTTGTTAGTTTGTAGTATGTACTCTGTGTTAAGAGTTGTTGTTGCCTTGTTAATTAACTATTGCATCATCTCTGCATTGCATTGCATACCAAAATAGGGACGTCGATGGATCGTGGAGTCATCGGGGGTAACTTGAAAGATGGTGCTTTGGATCATGTCACGAAGATGGAATGCTAACTTTCAGTTATATTTTACCTAGGAAAGCCCCGGTGCATAACCTCTACTTTTTTGTACTTTAAATTATATTTGTGCATTAAGTTGTAAGGAGTTGAATATATATATATATATATATATATATATATATATATATATATATATATATAATCCTATGAGTCTTACTAGTATGACAGGATCGTGTAGATTGCTATACTACAGGACCCGATAGAAGTCGAGTGATTGCCTGTCACTCGCGAGAGATTGGAAATATATTATTGTTGTCACTATATTATTATCACTTGTCATATATATATGAATGATAAATGGAGACCGGGCAGGGACATGGTTTGGGTACTAGTGGGTGTAAGAGGTTGTGTTCTATGGCCAACGGGGCATAGCTCCGTTACACTGTTTCTCTGTTTGTGTCGGTTAAGGACCGACCGTTGTATTAGATTCTAGGCAGGTCATAGACTTATTATCCTAAACACATACTTGTGTATGGGTGCGGGAAGACTTATTGCTCTCTTGTCATGGGTTCTGGCTCTTTTTAGACTGACTTTTAGGGTGGTTTTTGGGTGGAGGTCCAAGCACCGCACTGAGTCCGGGACTTAGGGGCGGGGGCTTGGAGTCCAAGTTTGGACGGGGACCTTGACCCCGTGACAGGAGGGTAGTGGGTTGGTCCTGCTTGTGCCTGGGGTACAAGCGGGGCATATGTTTTAGGGTACCCAGCTAGGCACATTGATTCATGAATCGCCGAGCGATCCGGCATGACTTGTCTATAATCTAGCACCGTAGTAAGAACTAGAAGATGAAAGATGGTAAAATGATTCTGATTGCTTACCACCTGCTTGAAAGTAGTACATGTGCTTACATAGAATTGTTAGTTAATGAACCAATGTTGACTGCTAATAAAATTGAATATAAGGACACACTTTTAGTAATGCTGTTGCAGATGCTCTAAACCCACAAGCCAGATAGCCTTGCATATCCTTGGAAGTCTTTTCTTTTCTCTTGTCGGATAAGTCTCGCTGAGTACAATTAAGTGCTCAGGGTTTTATTTCCCCCTGTTGTAGGTGATAAGTGGATGCTAGAGCTTACCCTTGTGTGTGGATTCCTCTTGGTGGACTCAGAGGGGATTTCTTTGCGCTACGATCATAGTTTTTATTTATAACTCTCACCAAATGTTTTTATAAATAGAAATTCTATAATCTGTTGTTATAGTTTATATATCAATGCTTCCTCATGTCATGAATAGATATTTATTTTCACTGTAACTCTGATCACATATTTATATTCTGCTGTTAAATTAAATTGTTCATAACTCTAATGTTGTATTAAAAGTGATGTAAGAAATAGTTAATAATGATGTAAGCTTTATTCTCTCATTTATTATCCTGATGGAAAATTATGGATTTTTGGGTTCTCCCTTGGGGTGTGCTCGACGGAACCACGTAATTTGGTGTCCTCCCTTGAGTACTTAGTGTCTAATGGAAGACAAGTACTCCTAGGAGGCATTAGATTAGGTGGTTCTGCCACAACGCGCGCGTAACCTAGTGAGCGGTGCCTGGGGTTGTGCCCGTCATGTCCAACGCAACATCCTAGATGGAGGAGATGATCCCCCATAGTTTGCTTAGGCTAGACAAAACATCGTCGTTGCAGCGATGCTTCTGCACGGCCTTCCTGAGCCCATCAACCCCTAGGAGCAGGCGATCCACTGGAACCTTCGGGTGCTGGTGGAAACCATCACTGTTCAACAAGCGGAGAGCTCCACATCACGACACCGGCTCATGGCCTCTTTCGCCATTAGGGGAATGGGGGCGCACTAGTCGAATCACTCCATCCACTCAATACTACGGTCACCAGGTGTGGAATAGGAGGCTGTAGCTGCATCATGGCCTGACCTAGTGCCCACTCCACTCTGACCACCTGTGCATGAATGGCTTGGACCGAACCGCGACGCTCGTAGCGTCATCAACAATCGGCATCAAGCCTGGTACGATGATGACGTCCATCAAGGGGCAGTGAGAGCAGGTGGCACAGGCCTTGGCTGAACCATCGAGGGGAGCGGGGACATGCGCCCCAGGCATGGTCGCCGACCAGACGACCAAAGTTCTAGCCTGGATGGCCTAGGACTGGCCCTGGATAACGAGCCGGCTCGGCTCGTTTGGGCTCGGCTCATTCTGGCTCGTTAAGATAACGAGCTAGCTCGGCTCGGCTCGTTATCCTAACGAGCCAGAAAGTCAGCTCGGCTCGGCTCGTTAAAAGCTCGAGCTAGCTCGTTAAGCTCGCGAGCCAGGTATAAAAAATACACAAAATATAATATTTGCATTTATCTAAAGTTTGAGAATAATAATAATATAAAAGAAATGCATCTAGACCAGTTACCAGTCAATTTATAGGGTCTAGACCAGTTACCAGTCAATTGTAAAGTGCAAGACATGAAGTAATACAAAAACTAATACAAGTTTTGATACTTTTTTTCCTGGAAGTTTGGCTCGTTTAGCTCGCGAGCGGCTCGCGAGCTGGCTCGAGTTGGCTCGTTATAGCTAACGAGCTAAAATCTTGGCTCGGCTCGGCTCGTTATCATAACGAGCCGAGCCGAGCCGAGTCGAGCCAGCCACGAGCCGAGTGAGCTAACGAGCTTCGAGTTTTTCGTCCAGCCTTATAGGACCATGGGCCTCTGGCCATCGCATCTAGAAAGCACCGTTCCCATAGCGCTTCCGACCACCCACCAACATCGCCAAATACACCGTTGAAATGAATCCTAGTATTTGGCTCAAAGACTTTCGGCTCGCCTGTAGAGCCAGAGGAGTGGATGATGACCACTTCATCATTCAATACCTCCCCATCTGTGTGGGGGAGCATGTTTGAGCATGCCTCGAATTCCTCCCGCCTGACAGCATCCGTGACTGGGTGGATCTCAAAAGGATCTTCATTGGGAATTTCCAGAGGATGTATGTCTATCCTAGGAATTCCTAGGACCTCAAGAGCTGCCAGTAGGAGCCTAATGAGTCCTTGCGGGATTACATCCATAGGTTCTCAAAATGATGTAACTCCCTTCCTAATGTCATTGACGCGGACGTCATCAGCGCATTTGTCTCCAGGACAACCTGTGAGTCCTTGATCCACAAGCTCGGTTATCTAAAGCCTCGTGCCACCCGTGACCTACTCGACATTGCCATGAACCACACCTCCAGCAAGGAGGCGGTCGAAGTAGTCTTTAGCGGAGGCCAGGACAAGGGCAAGGCCAAGCGTGAGGACCAAAGCGAGGGCCCCTCCACGCAAAGGGGTAAAAAGAACAAGAAGGATCGGCGCTGATCGGTCGACTCCACTTTGGTCGCCATGGCCAATCGTGTAGGCAAGCAGCCCTAGCAGGGTCAGCCCGACCACTTTGACAAGCTCATGGAGAGCCCATGCACCAACCATGCCTACCCCATTAAGCACCTCTACAAGGTCTGCGAACTCCTCAAGTGCATTCTACGATAGGCCAGCCGACCAAAGGAAGGAAAGGGCAAGGAGGTAGTGGCCAAGAAAGGAGGCGCGACAGGCAAGGATGATGATGACTTTTCTGACCCTAAGGAATGCCTCATGATCTTTGGGGGATCCAATGCCATTTACTCCAAACGCCAGCACAAGGTGCGCTACAAAGAGGCATGCATCGCCAAAACAGCCGTCCCCTCTTTCTTTAGCTAGTCAGAATCTTCAATCACTTTTGATCAGAGGGACCATCCTTTCCACGTTGCCAGACCGGGTCGCTACCCACTCGTCGTTGACCCCATTGTCCACAAGAAGCGCCTCACCAAGGTGCTGATGGATGGAGGTAGCGGCCTCAACATTCTCTATGTCGACACCCTCAATGCCATGCACATCCCCCTATCGGAGCTCCACCAAGTGAGCTCTCCCTTCCATGGCATGATCCCAGGGACACAGGCATACCTACTCGGGCAGATTGACCTGCCTATCACATTTGGCGACCGAGCCAACTTCCGCTCGGAGGTCCTCACCTTCGAGGTGGTGGACTTTCTAGGGTCCTACCGTGCCATCTTGGGGCGTCCATGCTACGCCAAGTTCATGGCGATCCCCAACTACACCTACCTCAAGTTGAAGATGCTAGGACCAAACGACATCATCACTGTGGGTAGCACCTTTTCACACGCCTACACGTGCGATCGCGAGCATTATGAGCTCACCACTACCATCATCAACTCAGCTGAGCTCCCTTAGCTTAGAAATACATTGACTCCAATAGTCCTAGATTGCAATAAGCCAATCTCCTCGACTGCCTTCCACCCAATCGAGGAAACTAAGGTAGTGGGGATCGACCCCACCGACCCAACCAAGACGGTATGGATTGGGGCCAAGCTCCTAGCCAAATATGAATGCAAGCTCACTGACTTTCTATGCGCCAATCATGATGTATTTACGTGGAAACCTTCTAACATGCTAGGCATACCATAGGAGGTCACCGAGCACGCATTACACCGCGTCTCGGGCTCAAAGCCTGCCAAGCAATGCCTGCATCGCTTTGACAATGAGAGATGCAATGCCTGGACTTCTGTGATGGATATGGCATCAGGATCAATTGGGCCTTGGTCGGACATCCATGTACTAATGGTTAGGTCAAGCGGGCCAATGGCATGGTCCTCCAAGGACTTAAGCCATGCATCTTTGACCAACTCAATAAGTATGTCAGGCAATGGGCTATAGAGGTCCCAGTGATCCTCTGGAGCCTGAGAACAACCCCGAACCGATCCACAGGGTTCACACCTTTCTTCCTATCCTATGGAGCTAAAGCAGTGTTGCTCTCTGACCTTGACCATGGTGCCCCAAGAGTGAAGGCCTTCGACCAAGACTGAGCCATGGAGGCTCAGCAAGATGAGGTTGACCTACTCGAGGAGGCTCATGAGATGAATGTCATCTGCTTCGCTCGCTACCAGTAGACTCTCCACAGGTACCATGAAAGAAAAATCAAGGGGAGGATCCTCGAGGTTGGTGATCTCGTGCTTCAAAGAACCCAATCAACCAAGGACGACAACAGCAACGTTCTCACCAATACATGGAACATCAAATAGTTACGTCATTTCTTCCCCTAAAACTCGGTCTTACCATTTTATTTTATTCAACGTTTGCTCCTACAAAGCACCCTAGCCCAATCACTCTCAGCCTAGGTCACTCGAGGGCTCCATGAGGGTGCGATACCACCCCAATTTTTTACTATCATATAGTAATACTTTTCACCCAAATGAAAGAGTAGTCCGTTCTTTTAATTATCCTATGTAACTTATGTTTAAACTCCCAACCAATCACACCCCACCATGATCTACGGTTATGAGCAGTTGAGCCTCGTGGGCCACACCTGGGTTCTTAAGGTTGTAGCCTATGGGTCAAATGGGCAGGTGCAAAAAAGAAAGGATAAAAAAAGCTATGCTAGGGTAAAAACAAGAACGGATGGGACAAGCTTCCCCTTACGAGTGATTCCATCACAAAACAAAATTGAGGTATCCATGAATACAAAAAACTATTCACATGGGGGATCCCCCATGAACTTATCTTTTACATATACTGACTGCTTCTACTCTAAATTCTATTGTGGTCGCCCGGCGGCATCGACTGACGACATGATCGATGAGGATAAGGCATGCTTGCTTTCCGATGGGACGACATTTGGCTTGGTCAGAGGTGGGACGATGCTTGCTTCTGACCCGACCTCCACTCCATCCGTAGGCTGGATGACATCTTCCTAGTGCACGCCTTCAGCCATGCTCTAACGGCGAGCCTCCATCACCCACTGCGTGGAGACTTGCTCGACAACCACCTATGCATATGGCACCAAGCTCTTCCCAAGCGCATGGATTGCATCTGTGCTCCACCCGTCGGTGTACCCTCTGCAGATGGCGGTGAAGTCCAAATCTGGGTGGTGCATCGCCACTAAGGTCAACACCCCTGATGTCCCATAGAACATACCATCGGAGATGAGCGCTCAAACTTCATTTGGGACCTCCACTAGCTGGACGGCGGGTGTACTAGTGCTCGACGCTGACCCGAACACCTCGGAATCGACCACCTAGGCAACGTTACAAATCTGGTCGAGCTCCCCTCGAGAGCACGTTGCTCTTCAAGGGACATGGCTAGTGCCTCTGTGCTTCGACCGATTGCCGTCTTGGCTGTCTCTAGCTCTCACTCTAGAGAACCAAATTTTCCATCCAGTTCTAGAAAAAGGACGACAAGTTCAGAAGCAAAGGAAAGAAAAAACCAAAACATCAACCGAAGGTGGAACAGATACATACCAAGGCAGGTGCTTTTGAGGATGGAGAGTCATTCCTCTTGCTGGGTAACCTTCTTGAGCAGTCGAGTGTTTGACTCCTCTGCACCAAGCACCTACCCCCGAAGCGTGGCCACTTTCTGTTCATCCCTCGATCGGGCCTTTCGCTCCATCTCTAGAGCCTCCAAGGACTTCTAAAGCACTGCCTCGGTCTCCACTAAGTGGACCTTTATAGTGTCGAGTCCCTGCTCGGCAGCAGTCGCCCATTCTGCTATGAGCAGTTCCGTCGCCCGCGCTCCCGTCACCTCGGCCACCCGATCTTGGGACTCACGGCCGATGGATTCTAGCTAGCGCTAAAGCTCATCAACCACCATGACATCATGGCTTCTTGCCCCATCCAACCACGTTCCTCCTGAAGGAAATGTGACTTACAGATCGACATCGCCTCTAAATCCTATAAAGTGAGAAACAAACATGCTGAAACAACTAGTGGAAGACCAAGGAGTCAAGGACAAATGCTAAAAATGCAGAAAGCTTCCCTCTACGACATGTGGCAGGTCAACTGAAATCACCTGATGGACGAGCTCAACCCGCTCCAAGGCCTTCTTGACCCTCACCTTGGTTGTGGCAAGATTAGACTCCATCGACAGTCCTCTCTCCTCAAGCCACCTCAAGCCAAAGCCCCACCTCCTCCTCATTGCAAAGGATGAACTGAGCCTTCCTTAGGTCATCGAGGCAGGGCCACACTAGCTCACACATTGCCCCTGAGCCGCTAGAAGAGCTAGCCATCACAATATCGTGCGATGATCGGATCATCACCATCTCCTACGATGGCGGGATGGCTGGCGGCTCCACCCTAGTGCCTACCTCACCGAAGCAAGGGATCTCCTCTATCTAGACTCTATGTCTTGTCGATGGATGTTCTACCTTTGGCCTAGCCACATACCCTCCCGACCCCTCTAGCTCTGACCAGGAGGGTGAGCCATGTGTTCCTCCACCGGGTGAGGCAGGGAGCTCGGTTTCCCTCCTCTCTTCTGCCGCACCTCTTAGGGGAGGGATCTCAAGGGTCACCTCCAACCCAACCACCACCATCGCCATAGGGATCACCGCCATCACCACCGCTGCTGCTGTTGCTGTACTCACGACCAGCTAGGAGGACGCAACCCCTAGAAGGGAAGGTCGCACAACGCCAAACGGCTTTCCCCACCGCTTGTCACAACTCACTATAGGCTAGGTCTCCACTCCTCCTACATGGGAGGTGGGGCAATGCAAAGTCCTGCTAGTCCCTGGCCGCTGTTAGATAAGCATAGGTCAGTCACGCTCAAAAAACTCAGCTGTGAGATTGAAAAGGAACATAAACGCGTACCTAGACGAAAGCGGCAAAGCCCTAAAGCCCTGACCCACTGGCGATGAGCCCACTGAACAAGGACCGCTCATGGGTCACGACCTGCGCCCCCTCATATTGACCAAGGGAGGAGCTAACCTGGCTAGTTCCCAATCGACCTACGAATGGCCACGACCGCTAGCTCATGGCGTACCCACCGGAGCAACTAATGGGGCATCTCCCCATTGTGGGTCACACACACGTACTAACCCTGAAGATGCGGGGGTACGAGCACGCTCCTCCAACCGACCGGTGTGCCCCGCCGTACTCAGAGAAGGGTGGTACAGAGCCAACGATGCCTATGAAGGGCACGACGACCACACCCACTTTGCCTCTCGTTCGACGACGTTGTCGTCACTCATGGTGCACTTCCTCAACTTGGGAACATCACCGCGCTTCTTCGTATCTTGCCCACCTCCAACGGACATGGCCATAGGCTCACAATGCTCCACCGAGGTCATGACAACACCCTTGTCTCCTTTATCCTTAGAGGTGCTCACGTCGCCACCCATCTCCATGGGCTCCTCCGACTCAAGCTCCGCCTCCACGTCACTCTGGCTTTCACCCGCCCGGACCCACCGACCAATCTCCTTCACTTTCTCATACTTCCTTTGGGCCTTCTCATCTCTCTTCTTTTTCTTGGCAGGCGCTACCTCCTTTAGGGCAACTTGCCGAGCTACGCCCTTTGGCCCCTTGGAAGATGCGTCCAGGATTTGTATCCCATGAATCCCTATGAAATGGACAACTCGAAATCAAAATAAAGGAGAGCAAGAGGGAAAAGGATATGGAATAAGAAGAGGGGAGCATACCAGATTGGACAACTTTGTGGCGTGAAGAGGTCCGGGCATTCCTTCAAGAGAGTCTTTATCCCTTAGTTGTAGCACCCAGTGGAGTCAACTCTAGACTTCGTCCTTTAGCAACTCCTATAACGATGTGCAGTCAAGATTCATTGGGCCGGAGTCCACCCACATCGGTCGCCTCCTCTCTGCTAGTGGGGTGACTCGATGGTGGAAGAAGGTGTGGAAGACCCACAGCCCATCAAGGCCATGCTGCACCAGCTTCTAAAGCTCCGCCTCGATGACCTCTAGCTTGTTCTATCGACTAGAGGGACCCCACGACCAACTTTCCCGCCTCTCTGGCCTTCTTCCGGTGAATGGCAGGAATGGTGCCTCTATTGGGTTCTTGATGTAGAACCACTCACCATGCCACCCCAATTGGGGTTGTAGGGGGAGTACACGGGGTAGGATCCCGATGGCCTCGGCTTCTTCTATAAGGCGAAGCCCCCAACCACCACGGTTCTAGGTGGCTTCCCCTCAAACAAGGCTCGCCCGGTGAAGATCCTCCAGAAGAGGTCCATGTGTGGCTCCATCCCAAGGAAGGCCTCATAGACGGTGACGAAACCAACAATGTGCAGCACCCTAGCCAGATTGAGGTGCTATAGCTCTAGGCTCCACTCGTTGAGGAGCTCACGCAAGAACCAGTGCGTGGGATATCTAAGCCTACGCTCATGGAAGGCGATGAAGGAGACAACCTCATCGGCATGTAGTCATGGAATAGCTTCCCCTGGTGCAGGAGCCCTCCAATGCACCACCTCCTTCGATGGGAGTAGCCCCTTCTTGGCGAAGGCGGCCAGCACCTCCTTGTCTATGATGGATGGCCTCTAGTTTGACATCATGCCATGGATTCATGAACAAATCTATGAGTTCTCCCTCACTTTACCCTCTCTCTCCCCTAGAAACCACCACGACGCATGAACAGGCTTGGCAAAAAGGAAGGAGGAGGAGAGGCAACAGTTGGAGAAAGGCAAAGGAATAGGACAAAAACTCTCTCCCTTCCCCTATTTAATGTGGATAGGCATGCAGTGGGACGTGTCCTGACTGATGGGATGTGCCCTACCCAATGAAACATTGCCCGATTAAAATGGGACATGGCCTGGGTAGGGCCCACCACTACCACAACCTAGGCGTAGGAAACAAGGCGCAACTACACACAAACAACCCTCCACCTTCCCAGGTAGGATTTGGAAGGGCCCACCAATAGGATCTCCATCAAGGAAAGACCAACGGGTTACTTGAGTCGATCGGATGGCTTAGGTGACTACCGAGAGAAAGGTAAGGAGCAGTGGGATGCCCCATGCGGGCTATGCCGACTCCATCATGAATGACGGACATGGATCCCATTCGAACATATCCGATAAAGAGCTCCTCAAACCCACCACTCGAGTCATCAAGGTATCATTACCAAACCTTCTTACTTTATTTTATTTTCTAATGCATGATCATTTATTCATCCTTTCTCATCCATGCATTCACACATTCATTCATCCCATACATCCAAAGCATTGCATATGCAATTGATGCATCACAATGCTTCGTGTTGCGTCATAAAGCGGTAGTCGCCTCATTCGACATGAGCGACGACCGACTAGGGTTCGAAGGCCAGCCTGCAAAGGGCTCGAGGCTGCCTCGTGTCAAACAAAGCCAGGGAAGAAAATGCATATGAGCCCTAGTGGCCCTCGCCCAATCTACTCAGAAGCAGACATGGTTATCTTGACCTTCTCGTTCGATCCTAGACTCGAGCCATGCCCATAGAATCTCCATCGAGGGGAGGCCAGTGGGCCACCTAAGTTGGTCTTTGGAATGACTTAGGCATCTACTGGGAGGAAGGTTAAGGAGCAGTGGAATGCCACATGAGGGCTATGCTGACCCCGTTATGAATGACGAACCCGAATTCCACTTGGACATACCTGTTAGAGAGCTCACCGAGCGCGTCACTCAAGTCGTCGAGGCAAGTGATGTTAGCTCAGCCCCTCCGATTGTGGAAACCATAGATGGGGTAATGCACGTGTCAACAAAAGATGCTCGACAGTCCACCGAGGGGTATCCTACGATGGTAAATTTGTCATAGAGGTGAGCAAGATGGTAATACAAGCACCAAGACATAAGATTTAGACAGGTTTGGCCATCAGTATGATGTAATACCTACATCCTGTGTTCTAATGTGTTGCATTGAGATGTATCGATTGTTGTCCACTAGAGGACCCCTGCCTCTCCTTATATAGTCTGGAGGGGCAGGGTTACAAGGAAAGTATCCTATTTGGTACTATACAATAGCTTGCGATGCACGCCGAGCAGCGTCGTGCATGCCTTGATCTTGTGGGCTGGGCCACCTTTGATGGTGTGGCCCATGTCTTGTCTTGTGGATACCCGAGGCCATACCCCCATAGCTAGTCCTTGAGCCTGACAGTAGGTGACGTAGTCACGTGGTGCCAGGGTCAAAAAGTAGAAGGCGCCACTGGCGATGTCCGAGCATCGAGGAGTGAGGAGTCCTCGATGTCGCTGGCGATATTTGAGCACCGAGGAGCGAGGAGTCCTCGGTATCACTGGCGATGACCGAGCACCGAGGAGCGAGGAGTCCTCGGCATCGCTGGCGATGACCAAGCATCGAGGAGCGAGGAGTCTCCGGCATTGCTGGCGATGTCCGAGCATCGAGGAGGAAGGAGTCCCTAGCGTCGCTAGTGATGTCCAAGCACCAAGGAGCGAGGAGTCCTCGGTGTAGGCGGTGATGTCTAAGCATCGAGGAGGGAGGAGTCCCTAGTGTTGCTGGCGATGTCCGAGTACCGAGGAGCGAGGAGTCCTCGGTGTCACTGGCAATGACCGAGCACCGAGGAGTCCCCGGCATAGGCGGCGATGTTCGAGCACCGAGGAGTCCCCAGCAAAGCTAGCAATGTCCGAGCACCGAGGAGTCCCCGACAAAGCTGGTGAGGTCCAAGCACCGAGGAGCGAGGAGTCCCCGACGTCGTTGGCGATGACCGAGCACCGAGGAGTCCCCGACGTAGGCGGCGATGTTCGAGCACCAAGGAGTCCCAGGCAAAGCTGGCAAGGTTCGAGCACCGAGGAGTCCCCGGCGTAGCTGGCGATATTCATGCGGTGAAGTGTGCCCACTTACTCCTCGAGCACAAAGAAACCGAGCACCGAGGAGTCCCCAGCATAGCTGGCGATGAAGCACGAGCGACAAATAGTCTGGTCAACTAGTTGGCAGTGAAGTGAGCATTGAGTAGAAGCGACCGGTGAATAGTTCGATCAACTGGTCATCGACAGAGTCCATGAACCAAACGGTCTGACCAGTTGATCGGTGGAGAAGCCCAAACACTAGGTGATCCAGTCACCTGGATGATGATCCTACAATACAAACATGTAGAACGGGTAGTACATGATGTAAAAATATATGAACTCTAGAGAAAAAAATAGCGTATGTAGCTTGGCGATTAGTTAGAGCGAAGATGTATTTAATATAAACCACCCGAACAGTTAGTGTGTAGCTGAGTCTCCAGCCCTAGCTTGCCTGTTAACCATAATGTGGAGCGCGGAGCCCATGCACATGTAGGAGGAACAAACGTCGCTAAGGAGCCACTACTGAGCACCCATAACATAGAGGGAAGACACTCGTGCACATGTAGGGAGGAGCCAGAGATAGGGCCGTCTCTAGAGGCGTCCGAGCATCAATAAGACTATTCAGGGGTTTAGAAAATTGTTTGGAGAGCAAACATGGAGAAAACAGCTCAGAGAAACATCATGGCGATATACAAAGATTGGAGAATATTTAGAAGAATATTAAAGCATGACTTAGCTTTAGACAGAATGACTGGTCGGTGGCGTACGGAGCTATCGAGTCGGCGAGAGGATGGACGTCTTCAACCTAGTCGACAAATCTGCCCCTCAGGGCATGTTGGTAAGCGGCAGCGGCGTTGGCAAACCCAAAGGGTAGGGCCATAACCCCTGGAATTTCCTAAGCAGCCTCTGATAGATCTGGATCAGAGGGTGTCAGTGCTGAACCAGAGTGTCCAGAGCTGATTCAGCCATGGAGAGGCAATCGACGAGATTCAGACCGACCCAATCGATGGATATGATCAGATCGTCGTTGTTGATCTGCCTCCTCTGGTAGCGAGGAAGCGGGCGGTGAGTTGTTGATGAAGGTGACCTCGGAGGTGGTTCCAAGATCAGATCTACTGTCGTGGGGGCTGATGTAGCCAGCGATGAATTATTGTCGTGGACCGGCATGGATCTCCATGAGATTGATGACGAGAACACGCTGTTGATTTGAGGTCCATCTAGCTCGCCATGGATCAAGCACACACCCCTACCTGGCGCGCTAGCTATCGACAAAAGATGATCGGCAGTCCACCGAGGGGTATCCCACGATGGTAGATTTGTCGTAGAGGTGAGAGAGATCAGGAGGGAGATGGTAATACAAGCACCAAGACACAAGATTTAGACAGGTTTGGCCGTCAGTATGACGTAATACCTACATCCTATGTTCTGATGTATTGCATTGAGATGTATTGATCATTGTCCACTAGGGGACCCCTACCTCTCCTTATATAGTCTGGAGGGGCAGGGTTACAAGGAAAGTATCCTATTTGGTACTATACAATAGCTTGCGGTGCATGCCAAGCAGCGACGTGCACGTCTTGATCTTGTGGGCTAGGCCACCTCTGATGGTGTGGCCTATGTCTTGTCTTGTGGATACCGGGGGCCATACCCCCACAGCACAAAACTAGACCAACCCCTCAGCCATGCTCGGCACTTGGGTCCACACTCTATCATGCCTGACCCCAGCCACACCCGATGATAAAGTAAAAAAATCTCCCAGGCGATTCTACCCGAATTGCCCGAGGGCTACACCCACGGAGTGCTGCTCGTGCAGCGCCCACTAGGCAAGTCAAAAAAACCCTAGGCAATTTCTAGGATCACCAAGGCCACACCCCTTGCTAGGCTCCACCTCGTCTGACTCCCAAAGGTTGACTCTACCTCGCCCGACGTCTAAGGGCTAGCCCCTGCTTCACCCAATCCCTCGGACATGGTTCCTAACAGAAGCTCACATCACCGCCAACCACTATGACCTAGGTCAAATTTCTAGGCATCAGTGCAGGGAGCGGTCGCGTCTCAGCATGACCCATCTCCATGACATGATGTTCCAAGGGACTCACATCGACCCACAGTGATGAGCGCATGGTCACTATGCTACCTACACCCTATACTGACCACTAATCAGCATGCTGGTTCATCGGTCCAATGCCTAGGTCCACACTCTATCGTGCCCTGACAGCGACTCATGATCTTACACCCATCCATTGCTCACATACAATGAGTATAAATAGCCCCTTCACGACTTCGCACAAGTCCTAAAAGGGCTCGGGGGCTCCTGTCGGGTTCATAAACCTAGGGTCCCCGATGGGTCCACTTCCCAGCAAAAGCTCGACCCAGCAGACGGCATTACAACAATGCACGACTCCTAGGCCAGCCCAGTTACCTAATAATAGGTCGAAAGAGCGATCCAGTCTCCGATCGGAAGGCCTGGCCAAGGTGGGGACGATGCTCGCTTCTGACTCCGACCCACTTTTCTGACCAGGAATGCGGTGAATCTATGCTTATAGCTCTTCTCCGACCGACATAGTCAGAGTCGACTAAGAACAACCGACCAGGGATGCCTGCATGGTGAGGACCCAGGAATCAGGCGGAGCAGATAAGGCAAGGCGCTCAAGTCAACCATAATATCGAAGATCATACCCTGCACACCTATAGGATAGTACCGCCAGGACATACCAGAAGAGTGCTTTACAACCTTCCAGGCATGTTAGAGCCCAAACAGTGTGTAGGCACCAACATTTGCCTTATAGTGTTGTGGGTGCCATCATTTGCCATACCAGGTGAACATGGTAAAGCCTACCATAGGCGTCTGACATAAATAGTATTATGGGCGCCAATGACCGTCTTATACCCGACCATGTGGGAAACACGACTTAATAACATACATACACACACTCTCTCTCTCTTGTAAGGCCATCCTCTTCATCTATAAAAGGAGATGCGCTCTCTCCCAATTGGGGACGGGCATTCTGACTCACTTTCTCTACTTAGCTTAGACATTCTGAGCACTCGAACAGCTCCATAGCTCTAGAACTCTAAAGCTATATAGAGCATACATTCCAATACTTAGCGAACGTTAGAGCTCCTATCACTCTTGACCCTTTGGTTTAGAGCCCGACTAGACCTTTAACACCCCCTTTCTATTTCACTCGTTTATAACCCCATAGCAAAGTTCGAGCACCTGGGCTCAGGAATAAAGTCACCGACTGACTGGAATTAGGCATAGGGCATGTTGCCTGAACCAGTATAAACCCTGTGTCATTGAGTGCTAGGCCACATCCGATCACAACGCATGATAAAACTACAAATATTTACTTGTTGGTCACTTTTGCACACCGATAAATATTTTATACAAACTTAGTTAAATTTAAAAGAGTTTAACTAGTATAAATTCTATAATGACAACATAAATCCTATAGTGGACTATGACACCTAAGAGGGGGGTGAATTAGGCAACTTAAAAGTCTAACTCTTAGCTATAGGCCTCTTTTTTCTAACCTTAGCAAAACCTATGCAAAAGATAAACTATCTAAATATGCAACTACGGGTTTGCTAGTGTGTTGCTATCTCTATCGCAAAAGAAGTTGTGCAAACAATGTAAATGCAAAAGCTAAAGAGTAAGCTAGAGATACTGCAAACTCCCATCGATGACTCCGGTATTTTTACTGAGGTATCAAGAAGCATGCAAGCTTCCCCGTAGTCCTTGTTAGAGCCCCACACAAGGAATTCCTCGCAAGGGCCAAGCTCCTGGTCAGGTAACTCCAGTGGATAGCTCTAGGCCTTCCCCACGTACAAGTGGGTCTACGGTGTGCCTTCCGATAAGCCTCTCCTGGGCTGCTCCCACCATCTTGACTATCAAGCTTCCGGCCGAACTGTCATGGACCTTGTTCTCTTCGGTACACGGTGGTGGCCACACCACAAACATGGTTGGTGTGATCTCGCAAGACTATAAGCCCCTCCGATGTACAACAACGGTGCGCACAAGCACTGAGTGGTAAGAGGTATGCAAACCTCACTAAACACTAGGCCTAAACTAAGAGAAAGCACATAAGCGGTGGTCTAATCAACCTAAGCACTTCGCAAAGCACCTATGCTAATCACCTAATGAATCACTAAGCACTATGCAAGTGGAGATCACCAAAATAGGTGTATCAACACCCTTGATAAGTTTCCTTAGCTCCACTCAACTCAAATGGACGGTTGGGTGGTCTATTTATCAGCCCCACTGAGAAAGTAGCCGTTGGGGACAAAATCCCGCTTTTCTGCTACTGATCAAACGCGGCTATTGTCCTGACCGAACGTGTCCGGTTGTCCCAACTGTTAGAGCATGCGGTCAACTATTCATACGCTGATGGTGTCTGATCAAATGCCACCAGACGCGTCCGATCGTAACTTCACTGCTCTGAAACCTCTCTGTACTCGATCGGACGCTGCAGTTCCTATGTTCGGTCGATTAGCCACCAACGTCCGGCCAGTGCTGAGTGTGTTGCTAGGATGATAAACAGTGCCATAGGTGTGTCCGGCCACTTTCAATCCTCAGCATTCGGTCAATGCTGCTGACGCCAGCTATTGCCGAGCCTCTTGATCGGAGCATCCGATCGCTATGTCACCAGCGTCCGGTTAGTGCTGTGAAGCTCGTTTCTTTATGATCTTGCATCTGGCTTGGTTCCTATTTTCGTGCTTGGACTTTGCTTGATATCTTGGGTCTTCTCTTGTGCTTCTAAGGTCTTACTTATGGTGTTGATCAGTGGCATCAACGTGTCGCCTTCGTCCAAGTCACGTCTTGCACCCTATTGAACTACAAAATAATCACTTGCAAATTCATTAGTCTAATTTGGTTGTGTTGGTCATCAAACACCAAAATCCAAAGTAAATGGGCCTAGGGTCCATTTTCCTTATAATCTCCCACTTTTTGGTGATTGATGACAACACGACCAAAGCAAGCAAATAATAAAAAATTGGAATTTAAAAACTATCTACTTGCTAGGATGCAGTGCAAAGGGCAAGGTTATATGATGCTAAAAGATACCAATTGAAGATATCAATTATAAAGCTAAAAGGTACCACATGTAAACATCTTTGAAAACTTATCTTGCCCTAGCAAATGTCCCCATGTGGTATTATAGGATTTAAGCCTTGTTTTTGGTCCTACAAATTCTCCCCATTACATAGACAACACCATAATCTGCTATCCTCCCTTTCTTGGACCATTACCACTTGCAAATTATTATGATCAGGCTTGCTTTTGTTCCTACAAATTCTCCCCCTTTGGAATCAAACACCGAAAAATGAATACATTAGTAGCACAAGGGAGGGTCAAACTTTGTGGAGTGGAATATGTCATAAAGTTTGACTCTCACAATACATAGACTAAGCTCTCCCTAAATATATGCATACATATGTTGGAGAATGTAGTTTATGCATAATTGGCAAATTAATGCACAAAGGAGTTTAATCTATATAATGCATGGAGAAAGCATATAAATACCAAAGTGAAATCAACATGATGATATCGGTTTAGAAATACCACATGTGGAAACCAATTTGATTTATACCACTTGCAATAGATGGTGGATATTTGAAGTATGATGCTTAACTCCGGAGACTCCATTTTCCTTACAATGAGACTACTACACACATGATAAGCTTGAAAAGGTGTTAGTCTCAAAGCATCCAACTTGTAGAGTAACCTCCCCCTAAATTTGTGCACCCAAGTATGGAATACTTGTAGGAGACATGCACATTGATTTTAGAATAAAAAATACCACTTGAAAGATGACATCACATGAATATGAGAATTATTTTCGAAGATGATATTCGGGAGAAATTATCTACAATTTGGACTTTGGCACATATTAGATGAACAATTATAAAACAAGCTATGTGTCATGCTCCTAAACAATTTAAACCATGTAGGTTTGCTCCAAGGGTCAAGAGTGAAACCAAGCAAAACTACCATATGATTTACCTAGTATATGCATGACAAAAGATTAAACATGCAAATGCAAACCTAGGCATGAAAAAAGAACTAGATGCTAATTGAGATTGCAGGAATTGAATCTTGATACCAATTATAAGAAATTACATCTAGTTACCTAACATGGGGAAGAAAATTTGGCAATTACTTTATCCCATAATGATGCACCCCATGAAATGCACCCATACTTTGCCAAGTCTCCAAATTCCCCGAAGTCCATCGGACATCTCACTTCCCTTTTAGGATACAAACCTTCTTGGTGCTCTTCATGTTGGAAATGATCTCTTTTGGCACCCAAAAGTGTTTGACCCCATTGTTGACTTACTTGTTCACCTTGATGGTCACCACCTTATCAATTTTCTTCTTCTTTAATAAGTATGGTGTGGAGGCCTTCTTGTCCACCTTGTTGGTGTAGGTGTTGGAGAGCTTGCTTGTTTGCTTTTTCTCTTTCTTCTTTGCTCCTCCCCCATTCTTCACCTTGCACTCATAGGACTTGTGGCCTTCCTTGTGGCATACGTAGCAAACCACGATTTGTCCTTCATCAAGCTTCTTCACTCCCTTGACGGTGTTATCTTGATGAAGTTGGGCTTGCTTCATCTTGCCTTTCACTTGAGTCAAGTCCTTGGTGAGGCGAGCCACTTCTTGCTTGAGTTGCTCATTCTCCATTGCAACCTCTTGTGTGCATGTATCTACAACAACTTTCTCAACACAATCTTGGTTGCATAAGGGTGAGTCTAAACATAAGTCATTGCAAGAAGTAGAAGCATCCTTTTTAGGCATGTAAAAGATAGAACTTTTCTTTTTAGATGCCTCCATAGGGGTAGAGCCGATGGCTTCAAGAATAGAAACTTTATTGGTTAGCTCATCACAATATTTGTACATAGTTTGTATTTTAGCAAGCAAACTTTTATAAGCATCTTGTGAGTTAGCTAACTTTTTCTTTAATTTTTTATTTTTCTTTACAAGTTGCTCATCATTGATTGTGCAATTATTTGTGTTGCACTAGTCTTAAGTTGCTCAATTTTAGTCGATAACTCCATATAGATTGGCAAAAGTTTCATATTGTTCAAGCAAAGTAGCATAAGCTTGTTGTGAGCTATCTAGTTTTTTTCTTTTAATTTTTCAAGCTTTTTTTGTTGACTAGTGCAAACTTTAGCAAAGTTAAGATTTTCTTACACAATTTTATCATAAGAAGGTAGCTCATCATCACTATCACTATTATTGTCACTATCACTAGGGATAGACTTTTTGTTACCTCGTGCCATAAGGCACACACGTGAGGTGCTTGATGATAAGTGCTTGTGCCCTTACCTCTTGTGATGGTCTTCTTCACTAGAAGAATCATCCCATGACCTAATTGATGTGAGGGCTTTGTCCTTGCACACCTTCTTCTTTGTCTTGGGTGTGAGCTTGTTTGGACAAACTTCCACAAAGTGCCCCAACTCGCTGCATCCATAGCATTCTTTCTTTCTTTGCTCATTTCTTTGATTTGTGAAGATAAAATCTTGAATTTGGATGGGCACACCCCTAACATTGAGCCTTTGGATCATCTTCTCCACCTTGTTGATAAGTTTGATTGATTCTTCATTAAGGTCGGAGGTGAAGGAGGAAGATTCATCATCATCACTTTCATCATCATCACCATCATCTTCTTCTTCATTCTTTACTTGAGGAGCTTGAGCTTGAGCTTGTCTCAATTTGCTTGCCCTTCATCTTCTTTTTCTCACTACATGCGAGAGCTTTGCCTTTGCTTGATGAAGATGCTTCTTCTTGACCCATCTTGCGTGACATTTCAAATGCCACTATCTTGCCAATGACTATGGTCGGGGTCATGGTGCTCAAGTCCTCCATATTGTGAAGGATGGTGATGATGCTTATATATTTCTTTTGTGATAGCATGGAGATGATCTTCCTCACGATGTCCGCATCATCTAGCCTTGTTAATCCTATTGAATGTAGCTCATTGATAATTAGATTTAAACGAGAATACATATCACGAACAAGCTCATCATCGTTCATTTCCAAGGAATCATAATTTTGTTTAGCTAGATAATGTTTTTGCTCATGGACATTAGTTGTGCTATCATGGAGCTCTTGGAGTTTTAACCAAATTTCATGTGCCGTATTTAAAGTGAACACTTGGTTAAACACATCCATGCTAAAAGATTTAAACAAGCAATTCTTAGCTCTAGCATTGAAATGAATTTTTTTTCCTTCACTCTTTGTGCGTTTATCGAGATTCTTAATGGGTTTCATCCCGTCACGAGTGACTCTCCAAACACCCAAATCTACCACCTCAAGGTGATAAATCATTCTAGCTTTATAGTAAGGGAAGTTAGTGCCATCAAAGTGCGGAGGCCTAGAGGTATCCATTCCAACCACTCTAAATAGCGTCGGCTCAACGGCGGTGAAGCCAAAAGTCCAAATTTAGCCAACCAGCTCTGATACCACTTGTAGTGGACCATGACGCCTAAGAGGGGGGGGTGAATTAGACAACTTAAAAGTCTAACTCTTAGCTATGGCATCTTTTCTAACCTTAGAAAAACCTATGCAAAAGATAAACTATCTAAATGTGTAACTACGGTTTTGCTAGTGTGTTGCTATCTCTACCGCAAAAGGAGTTGTGTAAACAATATAAATGCGAAAGCTAAAGAGTAAGGTAGAGATATGCAAACTCCCATTGATGACTCTGGTATTTTTACTGACGTATCAATAAGCGCACAAGCTTCCGCCTAGTCCTCGTTGGAGCCCCTCGTAAGGAATCCCTCGCAAGGGCCAAGCTCCCGGTCGGGTAGCTCCGTGGATAGCTCTAGGCCTTTGCCACACGTAAGTAGGTCACTGGTGTGCCTTCCAGCAAGCCTCTCCTAGACCGCTCCCACCATCTTCACTATCAAGCTTTTGGCCGACCCGCCATGGGCCTTGTTCCCTTCGGTACATGGTAGCGGCCACACCACAAACGTGGTTGGTGTGATCTCGCAATACTACAAGCCCCTTCGATGTACAACAATGGTGCGTGCAAGCACCAAGTGGTAAGAGGTATGCAAACCTCACTGAACACTAGGCCTAAACCTAGAGCAAGCGCATAAGCGATGGTCTAATCAACCTAAGCACTTCGCAAAAACACCTACGCTAATCACCTAATGAATCACTAAGCACTATGCAAGTGAAGATCACTAAAATAGTGTATCAACACCCTTGATATGTTTCCTCAGCTCCACTCAACTCAAATGGCCAGTTGGGGGGTCTATTTATAAGCCCTACTGAGAAAGTAGCCGTTGGGGATGAAATCTCGCTTTTTCTGCTACTGACCGGACGCTGTTGTCGTCCTAACCGGATGCGTCCGGTCATCCTGACTGTTAGAGCCCATGATCAACTGATCGGATGCTGATGGCATCCGATCATATGCCACCGGACGCGTCTGGTCACAACTTCGCCACTCTAGAACCTCTCTATACTCGATCAGATGCTGTAGTTCCTGCATCCGGTCGATTAGACGCCAGCGTCCAATCAGTGCTGAGTGTGTTGCTGGGATGATGAACAGTGCCATCGGTGCGTCCGGTCACTTTCAATCCTCAGTGTTCGATTGCTGTTGCTGATGCCTATTGTTGCCGAGCCTCTTGATCGGAGCGTCCGGTCGCTATGCCGCTAGTGTCCGATCAGTGCTATGAAGCTTGTTTCTTCATGGTCTTGTGTCTGGCTTGGTTCCTATCTTCATGCTTAGACTTTGCTTGATATTTTGGGTCTTCTCTTGTGCTTCTAGGGTCTTGCTTATGGTGTTGATCGTGGGATCAATGTGTCGCCTTCGTCCAAGTTATGTCTTGCACCCTATTGAACTACAAAACAATCGCTTGCAAATTCATTTGTCTAATTTGGTTGTGTTAGTTATCAAACATCAAAATCCAAAGTAAATGGGCCTAGGGTCCTTTTTACTTACAATCTCCTCCTTTTAGGTGATTGATGACAACACGACCAAAGCAAGCAAATAATAAAAAATTAGAATTTAAAAAACTATCTACTTGCTAGGATGCAATGCAAAGGGCAAGGTTATATGATGCTAAAAGATACCAATTGAAGATACCAATTATAAAGCTAAAAGCTACCACATGTAAATATCTTTGAAAACTTATCTTGCCCTTACAAATGTCCCCATGTGGTATTATGGATTTAAGCCTTGTTTTTGTTCCTACAAATTCTCCCCATTACATAGACAACACCATAATTCACTATTCTCTCTTTCTCGAACCATTACCACTTGTAAATTATTATGATCGGGCTTGCTTTTGGTCCTACAAATTCCCCCTTTGAAATCAAACACCAAAAAGGAAGACATTAGTAGCACAAGGGAGGGTCAAACTTTGTGGAGTGGAATATGTCATAAAGTTTGACTCTCACATTACATAGACTAAGCTCTCCCTAAATATATGCATACATATGTTAGAGAATGTAGTTTATGCATAATTGGCAAATTAATGCACAAAGGAGTTTAATCTATATAATGCATGGAGAAAGCATATAAATACCAAAGTGAAATCAACATGATGATATCGGTTTAGAAATACCACATGTGGAAACCAATTTGATTTATACCACTTGCAGTAGATGGTGGATATTTGAAGTATGATGTTTAACTCCGGGACTCCATTTTTCTTGCAATGAGACTACTACACACATGATAAGCTTGAAAATGTGTTAGTCTCAAAGCATCCAACTTGTAGAGTAACCTCCCCCTAAATTTGTGCACCCAAGTATGGAATACTTGTAGGAGACATGCACATTGATTTTAGAATAAAAAATACCACTTGAAAGATGACATCACATGAATATGAGAATTATTTTTGAAGGTGATATTCGAGAGAAATTATCTACAATTTAGACTTTGGCACATATTAGATGAACAATTGTAAAACAAGCTATGTGACGTGCTCCTAAACAATTTAAACCATGTAGGTTTGCTCCAAGGGTCAAGAGTGAAACCGAGCAAGCCTACCATATGATTTACCTAGTGTATGCATGACAAAAGATTAAACATGCAAATGTAAACCTAGACATGAAAAAGGAACTAGATGCTAATTGAGATTGTAAGAATTGAATCTTGATATCAATTGTAAGAAATTACATCTAGTTACCTAGCATGGGGAGGAAAATTTGGGTTTATAGTATTCACTGACCCACTTGGCAATTACTTTGTCCTATAATGATGCACCCCTTGAAATGCACACATACTTTGTCAAGTCTCCAAATTCTTCCGAAGTCCATTAGACATCTCACTTCCCTTTCGGGATCCAAACCTTCTTGGTGCTCTTTATGTTGGAAATGATCTCCCTCCTACGCTTCCTCCATTGCTACCCTGTGCTCCCTAGTGACTCGCCTCTCGCTCCCCCAACCGACAACGGTTGGGCTCCAACGAGGTTGGTCGTTCCTCCTCTGGATCTGAGCCCTCCTCCTCCGCCGCCTCCTCCGGATCTGAGGGACGCGTCGGTGGCTAGGGTTTTGGCAATCTCTGGGGTCCTATTCCATTCTCCCTCCAGCGAGCTCGAAGGTAATGGGCTAGGGGCTGGAGCAGCCAGCACCTCGAACCCATCCCCTTGCTGTTGGTACGTTCTTGTCGTTTCTCCGTGTTGTAATGGGGTTTTTGGATATTGCAACAGATGATTTTCGAATGTTGCAATAGGTGATTCATGTGTTGCACAAAAGAGAGTTCTAATGTTGAGATTGTATTTTCCCCCCTAATGTTGCAACTTGTGAGTTTTAACTTTTCCTACGTGTTGTGGCAAGCGATTTTAATCGTTGAAATTACATTTTTCAATTGTTGCAACACTGAAAGGTGATTTGAGATGTTTCCATTTTTCATGTTTCATGGGTGATTTTGCGATGTTGCAGTACTACTGTTTGAGATGTTACAGTATATAATTTTCGATGTTGCAGTATATAATTTTTTAGGTTGCACTACATAGTTTTGTGATGTTGCAGTTTTATATTCCGATGTTGCACTACATAGTTTACATAATTTTGCGATGTTGCACTTGAAAGTGTTTCGTGCTCTTGGGATATGGGCGGGTGGGGAAGGAGCGGTGGGGAACGGGACGCGATGGGGAACGGGGACAAGGGCATGGTGGGAGACAGGGGCGTGATGGGGAACAAGGACAGGGGCGCGGCAGGGCCGGGCCGCGCGCGAGTGGCGTGGGATGGGCCGCTGTGACTAGCGTGGGTGGACGCTCCTGTCCGAATTTGGTTCGCTCGTATTGTTTCTGAATTAAATTGTTACGTGAATTGGTTGGGATCGGATGATTCCAGTTACGACAATCGAACGGTCCCAAATGAGTCCGGACACGCGCTTACGCTCGACGTCCCGGCGCTAGGTGCGTCGTTAATGGAATGTAAGGCTGTCTCCAATGGATGACTCATATGGAGACCCAAACCCAAAATGGGGTCGTGGATGGTACTGTATCGGTCTCCAACAGAATACCTATATGCGAGACGTATTTTGGGTTACAGTAGAGGCACAACCCAAATATGAGTATCCTCTCTTCTAGAGACTCATTTGCAGAAAGGGTTATCTTTTAGGTTCCGTTATTAGAGAAGATTAAAAATAGGTATTGAACTCTTTATCAGCGGTAACCAAATATGGAATGGATTTTGTATTTATTTTAACGTTGTTGGAGATAGTCTGAGGTTACTTAAACAAGGTACTCCGTGAAAGCCAACCGTTGAGACGCCGCAACTATGCGCACCTGCTGTCTTGCGTATAAAATGGTCGGCCTTTCACCATGCCAAGTGTTCTTTCTCTTCCCTCAGTCTGCGACTAGGCGGCGGTGGGCGGGCCAAGTTCCCTTTCTCTTCTCTCAGTCTGCGACTAGGCGGCGGCGACCTTCACGCACGAACCTTCGCCGCCTACCCGCGCTTCGCCAATTCGGTGACGGTGAGTCCCGCTCTTGCCCGCTTGTTTTTTGCGGTTTTCTCCCAATCTTTTCCCGAAAAAATCGTCGAATTTTTTAACTCTATGATGCTATGACTATGATGGTAGCGCGCTTGGGCTCAGATCGCGTCTTGTGGTGGCGTTAGCTCCAGATCGGGGTGACTGCAGCCGGATCTGTGAGCTGCAGGGGTTAAAATGTCTTAAAAGTGCAGTTAGGGTTTGGGGGGCGGTGGTTCTCGGCTGTTGTTTTGGTTCAGATCTGTCGCGTTTTCGAGAATTCTCGGGGTGTATGGGCTTCGAATTTTGTTAGCTCTCTGTTGTGCGATGTACCAGTACTAGGAATTGGAATTTATGCACGGATGTGTTTGTCTTAGTCGAGAATACCTCTTTCAAAATTGCCAACTGTTTTCTCTCGAGGTCATATTTTCCAACTGCGTTTTTTGGGCTGCTGTTGCAGGTGAATTGCGGTCTAAGCAAAAGAAAAAGGAAGGATCTTTCTCCTGACTTCGGAATTTTGGACGACAAGGTAAGAAAGTGTATAATCGTGCATACTCTGTGTTTGTTTCTTGGTGGCGATTGCAATTAGCCTTAGCTTCTCCTAGTGATAACCTTCATGCTTGTGCAGTGTCTGCTCGTATTACTGTCATTTCGAAATATAGGATGTTGGGAGTTAAAATTAATTAGAAGTCTGTGTCTCTTTTGCTGCACCCAGATTCATAAGCATAATCATGTTTAAGAGCCAATTTTCATTTATCAAGGGCAACTGATTTTGGTCTACCGTATCTTTCTCACAGAAGTAATTTTTTAGGATATTGCGTATAATTGTGATACCTGTGAGATCCCTTTTGTTAACATAGTTTTTTGAGCTTGGAATCTTAGAAGCCATCTAGCTTTGAACATGATTGATTGGCCACTCTCCATAGGAAGTTGACTTGAACAAAAAGTGAACTGCATGAGTATTATCTGAGAATACTTTGGTTACATGTGAGGCTTAAACTAGCTCAAAGTGCCTCCAAGTAATTTATTGTTAGGAATTAATTCACCACATTTTGTTATGTTTGTACATGGAAGTTTGTTGTCGACAGCTTTCAATGTATCTGATTAGATTTACATCTTTACTATTGTGTTATTTAGTTTCAGTCGTTCAAAAAACTAACAGTGTTTTTGTCTCTTCTATGAGATGCACTTCCTTGCATCATTTCACGTCCCTACAGGTTTTGTGCTATCTGATTTTTTGGGATGGATGCCAAAAGGTTCCTGCAGCTGGTTGAGGAGAAGAAAAGAAGGATCCTTGAGAAGAAAGAAGCCCCACTAAAGTGGGAGCAGAAGCTAGAAGCAGCAGCTAAGGCCAAGGCTGATGAAGAAGCAAAGGCGAAGAAGCTAAAATCAAGAAAGCACAGGAGGAGAAGAGATTCTTTCTCAGACTCTGATAGTGACTATGACAGCGATGTTGATCGGAAACACAGGAAGAGGAAGGACCACAGAAGGAACAATAAGCATGAGCATTCCGACTCTGATGATGCCAGGAGACGCAAGCGTAGACCCAGAAGGAGTACTGACTCAAGTGATGAGAGCGACAGTGAATATGAGAGCAGGTCTGAAGAAGAACGTCCAAGGAAGAAGCGCTCACACAAAAGAAGGCATCACCGACACTCTTCAAGGTCAGACTCTGAAGACTACAGCAGCGACGAGGAAGGACAGAAATCTGCCAAGGACCATTCTCAGAGCCGCAGACGCCACCATCGGTCATCCGATGATGACTCAGACAAGGTCAAGTCGAGACATGGGAAGCGTATGAGATCAAGTGACGAGGATGCAAGGTCAGATTCCAACAGCCATAAGCATCTCAGGAGCCAATCCTTGGAGTCATCAGATGATAGAGATGTTAGTGAATCAGAGAAGATGAGAAATGGCAGAAGGTCTCACAAGAATGGCCACCGTCACCTCCATCACCGTCACCATCGGCACCACCATGGAAGACAGAGTAACTCTGAAGAACCTAATGACAAGAGGCAAGTACTGAAAGATGGCCAGAGGGCCCTTGGAAGTGACAGCGCAAACTGAAGATACCCCGAAAGATCGATTTTTCGTTCGTGATGTTCTCAGTTAATAA
The DNA here is from genome assembly GCF_019320115.1 of Miscanthus floridulus. Taxonomy (NCBI): domain Eukaryota; kingdom Viridiplantae; phylum Streptophyta; class Magnoliopsida; order Poales; family Poaceae; genus Miscanthus; species Miscanthus floridulus. The sequence continues at coordinate 21,893,268 of NC_089584.1, forward strand.
TTGTTGTCAAGGACAGAAAGATCAATTTTTCGTTCCTGATGTTCTCCGTTAATTGTTTTTGTGCTGATAACATATTTCTTCGATTTGTGCTATGAAACGTTAGAAGATACCCTGAAAGATCGATTTTTCGTTCGTGATGTTCTCAGTTAATAATTGTTGTCAAGGACAGAAAGATCAATTTTTCGTTCCTGATGTTCTCCGTTAATTGTTTTTGTGCTGATAACATATTTCTTCGATTTGTGCTATGAAACGTTAGAAGATATTTGCTGGCTTGGAAAATTTGGTAATACTGAGTTAACAATGAAGCGTGATTTTTTTATCTACGCATTTGGTTAGCTGTCCGACCTCCGAAGGTTGAAGTCCATTTACTGTATCCACTACAATCTGATACTCAACGCTGCCTTCCAAAATAAAAATCTCCTACTCACAAGCTCCCAAAATAAAAATCTCCCTCTCCACAAGCTGCCAATCACAAGCCGCACAGTCCACTTTCACTCTCCCGAGTCCTACAGTCAAAGCACCGCCCACTGATGGCATCTCAGCCCACTCAATCGTGGTCTAGACCCTGACGACTCGCCATAGCCCACCGTCGCTCTCATCTCCTCCGTGGCTGCACCCTAGCCCTCATTTGTCCCCCGTCTCTTGCTCATCCTCATTGTGGCCCTCGCGCGCCACCACAGGCCTTCGTCCTGCTTCGCCCGCCCCTCACCATTGTGACCGCGGCGTCCGCTGCTATGCGGCCGCTCTCCAAGCTCCTCCAAGCTTGTGGTGTTGCTTATATCCTCGGATAGCTTCCGCTACGGGTACCGGTACAAGGTCCTCCCCATCCGCCGCCTTCATCGCCGCCACTGGCACCAGTGTCATCCTCATCACCTCCTCCTACGGCCAGAGACGACAAGGGTGTCGTGGCCGTGCCGTACTTCGCGACCACCTCGAGGCTCGCCAGACATGGTGGTCGCCGTCCACTAGAGTGTCGCGTCTGACACGTTGCAAGCATATGTTTCAAGTGTTTCATATGCATGTTGCAAGTGTTTTATGTGGATGTTGCAAAAGTAGATCGTGATGTTGCATATGTTACAATGGTTATACACGTATGTTGCAAGCATTTGTTCCAAATGTTTTCAGCTGGTTCAGACGTATGTTGCACGTGTGTTTATCTGGGTGTTGCATATGTTTCACACTTATGTTGCAAATGTTTCATCCGGATATTGCATATGTTTCACACATATGTTGCAAGTGTTTTATCTAGTTGCATATATTTTGCAATGGCTACACATGTGTTTCCCTCGTGTTTTTAGACGTATGTTACAAATATTTCTCTAGATGTTGCAAAAGTAGATATGGTGTTGCACATGTTACACTGGACCCCATCTGCAGCAACTACTGGGCTCGCCTGCATGCGCGTGGGTGTGGAGGGGGCGCGAGCAGCAGGCGAGGGGAACCGTGCAGACATATATCGAGATGGAGTGGCACGGGACACAGAAACGGGCACGGGACACAGAGCAGCGCGGGACACGGTGCGGGTGCAGGACACAAAGTGGCGCAGACCCCCATGTGAAGCAGATGTAGACATTCCGGCGCTAGACCTCGTCCAGACGTCCGGACGCTAGCCTTTCCTGTCGATAAAAGAGCTAGAATGTAGACATTATGTCCTACTGTAGTGGTGCATTTGCACTGTGCGGATCCTGCTGATCTATCTGTATCGATCTTGCTCGGGTTAACGTGAGAAACCGAATTAAAAACTGAGAAACCGAGTGGTCAGTCTACGGCACAACTTCGGTTTATGATGTTGAAAGACCGAAATAAAAATAACCCAAAGAAACCGACCTGATATTTCGGTCAGAACCGAACGCCCACCCTTACCGGGTCACATTGGATGTTTAATGTCAATTAGGGCTAAACATGAGCTAATTATAAAACTTATTGCATAAGCGAGGGCCAATTCACGAAACAAATTTATTAAATCTAATTAATTCATGATTAGTACGTGTTAACGAATCGTAGACTAATTAGGCTTAATATATTGGTCTCGTAAATTAGCCTCTATTTATGAAATTGATTTTACAATTAATTTATATTGAATACTTCTAATTAGTATTAAACATCCGATGTGACGGGGCAAAATTTAGCCCTATAGTACCCAAAGAGGGATACGCTTCGAACGCGTCTCAATTAAACAACAATACAACATGCATCGATATGCTACACTCCACTCAATTAATACAAAATTCTGACAATATACACCAAAATCTCAGAGCTGCAAAAGGCACACAGCGCTCCCATATCTCTTAAGAGCAACTCGAACAGAGGTGCTCTTGTTGTGTATTATATATTTGAAATTTTACAACAAAAATTGAGCTCCAACGGGTGTGCTATATTGTTTTTTAAAATAGCAAACGTGTTATCCCTGGAATTTCGCTCGGCATAGATAGCACGCCGTGCTCGCTAGCCATCTGCCGAAATCGCTCGCAATGGTGCCTGCCCGCGCACGCAATCCTTCCCACGCTCATGCTGAACTTTCCCATCGCACGCGCAATCCTTCCCGCGCTCGTGCTCGATTCGGTCCTCAGCTCCATGGCCTCCTCCCCTCCCCCTGCAGCCACTTTCCCATCGTGGGGATCACAGGCCCTGCCTGCTCGATTTGGTTCCCAGTCGTCCATCGCCTCCTCCCCTCCCCTGCCGCGGCCGCCGTCGCCCCATTAACCGCCGGAGCTGCTGTTTGCTTCCCCTCGGAATCGGCCTTTTCCTCTTCGTCGTGATGTCGCAGCATCCTCATGGAGAGATTCCGCCGTACGTGCGCCGGGGAGATCCCATCTGCGCTGCCCTATATTCATTCCCCATTGCTCCGGCGTCAGGCGGATGGGAGGCAGGACTCACCGGTGTTGCCTTGGTTGGAGAATGCGACGCAAGCAAGCCTAGTGACGACTGAGTCCTTCCACCCAACAGTGCCTGCTGCTGCATCGAATCCATTCCTCGACGTGTGCTCTGGTGAGTCAAGTTTGCTAGTCCATGTTGAAATCATGAGTTCATCAGCTGAACGTTCTAAATCGTTGTCATCAGTAAGGAATTAGAGCTGAAGTGCGTCTGTTCAACTGAAAAATGTGTGCAATTTTCACGTAGTAGTACAGTGTCTTTGTGATCACTCATCTAATTGGCAGTGCATGAGAAGAAAAATTGCTTATGACTGTTTTTTACACAATATATTAAGCTGCTTGTTTACAGAAGACTCAGTACGATCTGGTCGCACACTTTCTCGGACCGCAGCAAAATTATTAGGCTATAATTTGTAGTACATCTGGGTATGCATACTTTCTCAGTCTATAGAAAATTATTAGACTATAATTTATAGTACATTTGGGCAAGAACACCCTCTCAGTCTGTAGAAAATTATTAGGCAATAATTTTTATTACATCTGGACAATGCACCTTGTGTTTTGTTCCTTGTTCAGTTCATTGTGTTTTGTTTTTATAGCCGAAATGGATTCAAGGAGACCTTTAACCGACATCATTATGGAAGGTTTCACTCCAGGTGTAGTGTCTAACAATATCCCACCTCATAATGAAATACAACCACACGATGAGGTCCCTGCTGCGGTCAAAGGAATTAAAAAAGGTCCAAAATTTCACTGTTAAAGAGGACGAGATGTTAGTGTCGACATGTGTGGCAGAACCGTCCAAAATAACGCACTTACGGAGGCGCTTGTCTTCCACTAGACACTAAACACCCTGAGAGCGAGCTACATCGGGCGGATTCTATCGAGCACACCCCGAGGGAGAGCCCGAATAATCCACATTTTTCCTTAGGATCCAATAATAGGAACGAGTTTACATTACTTAGTCCATTTCATATATCCAGAGTTCTTTGAAATACATTATTAGAGGACCAAATTCAGAGTGTGAAAATAAAACAGCGGAATGAAAAGATACATCTATCGATAATATACAAGGATCCATCTATACCCACCAGAAGAATCCTTCACACAACGGCTACTCCTCAAGCGATACCTGCAACAACAGGGGTAAATAAACCTTGAGTACACAATGTACTCGCAAGACTTATCTAACTAGTGGGAATAATTTTTCGACTCCAAGGGACATGATAAGCTTTATGGTTTGCTAGGTTTCCTTTTTTTGCGGAAAATAATACTAATAGTGAATCCTTATGTATGTTTATTATTAGCACTTGTGATTAGTTCATTATCTAACCATTCTATGTAAGCACATGTTCTACATTCAAGCAAGAGTTGAACAAAGAGTTTTATTTCGTCACCATTCATCTTTCAGTTTTTATCACGGTGCTAGACTGTAAACAAGCCATACCAGATCGTCCGGTGATTCGTGAATCAATATGCCCAGCTGGGTACTTCGAAACACACGTCCCCGCTTGTACTCTAGGCACAAGCAAGACCAACCCACCACTCTCCTGTCACGGGGTCCAGGTCCCCATCCAAACTTGGAATCCAAGCCCTCACTCCTGAGTCCCAGACTCAGTGCGGTGCTTAGACCTCCACCATCCCCGCCTCCCATCAGTCGGTCTGAAAAGAGCTAGAACACATGACAAGAGAGCAACAAGTCTTCCCTGCGTCCCAAACATAAGTATGTGTTTAGGATAATAAGTTTGTGACTTGTCTAGAACCCAATGCAACAGTCGATCCTTAACCGACATAGATAGGAAACAGTGTAACCAAGCTATGCTTCATTGGCCGTAGGACATAACCTCTTACACCCATCAATACCCAAACCATATCCCTACCCAGTCTCCATTTTCCTTTAACCATTTTTATCATGGGTGATAATAATAATCATCTATTGTGAGTAATGACAGGTTACTCATGCTACCGAAATCTTGAGTATAGCAGCTATGAAAGGTCCTAATGGCTAGAGGGGGGGGTGAATAGCCTAATAAAATTTCTACAACAACACTTAACAAAGTGGTTAGACAATTATGATACGAAGCAAGTGTTGCACTAGCCTCCTCAAAATGCAAGCCACCTACCACAATTCTAGTTTAGATAGTGTCTATTTACACAATAGCAAAGACACTATCCTATGTTAGTGTGCTCTCAAAGACTAACTAAAGAGCCACACCAACCAACCAAGCAAGTTCTCACAACTAACTACACTAAAGAGCTTGTCAACTAGTTTGCGGTAAAGTAAAGAGAGTGATTAGGATAGTTACACCGCCGTGTAGATGAAGTACCAATCAATCACAAAGATGAATAACAATAAAGATCAATCACCTCGGAATCAATGATGAACACAATGATTTTTACCGAGGTTCACTTGCTTGCCGGCAAGCTAGTCCTCGTTGTGGCGATTCACTCACTTGGAGGTTCACGCGCTAATTGGCTTCACACGTCAAACCCTCAATAGGGTGCCGCACAACCAACACAAGATGAGGATCACACAAGCCACGAGCAATCCACTAGAGTACCTTTTGGTGCTCCACCGGAGAAAGGTCAAGAACCCCTCATAATCACCATGATCGGAGCCGGAGACAATCACCACCTCCTGCTCGACGATCCTCGCTGCTCCAAGCCGTCTAGGTGGCGGCAACCATCAAGAGTAACAAGCGAAATCCGCAGCGAAACACAAACACCAAGTGCCTCTAGATGCAATCACTCAAGCAATGCACTTGGATCACTCCCAATCTCACTATGATGATGAATCAATGATGTAGATGAGTGGAAGGACTTTGGCTAGGCTCACAAGGTTGCTATGTCAATGAAAATGGCCAAAGATGTGAGCCACAGCCGGCCATGGGGCTTAAATAGAAGCCTCCACGAAATAGAGTCGTTGTACCCCTTCACTGGGTACTCTGCGTTCTGACCGGACGCTCCGGTCCACTTGACCGGACCCTGGACCTAGCGTCCGGTCCACAGATGGACGCCACGCGTCATCAGCTTGAAATGCTGTTCGTCAGATTCCAACGGTTATGACGCTGACCGGACGCTCTGGTATAAACTGATCGGACGCTGGAACCTCAGCGTCCTGGTCGAGTACAGTAAGGGTCGAAACCTGGTTTTCCTTCGACCGGACGCGTCCGGTCCACCTCGACCGGACACAGCCTAGCGTCCGGTGGTAAACCCTAGCCACTGTACCGACAGTCAACGCGACCGGACGCAGGCAGTCAGCGTCCGATGCTTCTGGATCCAGCGTCCGGTCACTGGACCAACGCTGGCATCAGCTCTGTTCTCACTTCTATCTTCTCCACCCTTGCTCCAATGTGCCAACCACCAAGAATTTGCATCCGGCGCAATAGAAAATAGGCATTTCATTTTCCCGAAAGCGCCGAACACCTTGTGCAAACACCTTGTACACATGTGTTAGCATATTTTCACAAATATTATCAAGGGTGTTAGCACTCCACTAGATCCTAAATGCATATGCAATGAGTTAGAGCATCTAGTGGTACTTTGATAACCGTATTCCGATACGAGTTTCACCCCTCTTAATAGTACGGCTATCAAACCTAAATGTGATCATACTCTCTAAGTGTCTTGATCACCAAAACAAAATAGCTCCTATGGTTTATACCTTTGCTTTGAGCCTTTTGTTTTTCTCTTTCTTCATTTCAAGTTTAAGCCCTTGATCATCGTCATGCCATCACCATTGTCATGCTATGATCTTCATTAGCTTCTCTACTTGAAGTGTGCTACCTATGTCATGATCACTTGATAAACTAGGTTAGCACTTAGGGTTTCATCAATTCACCAAAACCAAACTAGAGCTTTCAAGCTACTCGACCTAAGCTAGTAGGACTCATAGGTAGGTATATTTATGCATGTAGTTTCCATAAAACGCCTGTAATGTAAATGTACATCACATATATTTATCTAGATATCATTCAAAATAAGGGTTATACACCGGGGCTTGCCTTGGGCAGGTGGGGTGTCAACAAAGTCAACAACTGATGGCTCTGGAGCTCCCTCCTATACAAGAATCTCCTCCTCGTACTCCTCGATGATCTCCTCATACTCCTGCTCACCCGCAGGCATGAACTCTACCAACTCGTTATCTGCATGCATGAAATGGTGATGCAACACTTAGTAATATGGCAATAACAACTCTTAAAATAAGAATACATCTATCAAGCTACTAAGCTAGCTCTACCGACTAAGACGCTAAGTTACATATTATTACCACTTAACAAATATGAAATATTGCATGTATGATCTTAGCAACTAAAGGCATCCCTATTCTTAACATCGATTTACTATATATACGATAAAACAAGGAGTACTAGCTACCCTATTTATCAACCTCTAGGCAACAAAAATTACAGTGAGCACATAATAATACAATGAACCTACTGTAAAAATTTCATGGTCAAACTATTACCAATTTGCCATAAAAATTCCTACAATTATTAATCTAAATAATGCTAAGCTTTCATAGATGAATTAATGAATCTATCATTGTCATAGATAACTATAAACTAACTACACCAATAGATAGATTACATTTTTGTGAACCTAAAAAATTTTGTTTTCACTTATTTTTGGACACCTACAACATTTACTATAATTTTCCAAAGATTAGCTCAAAACTAAATTGGAAAAGCATTTACTAATTCTCCGAAAAAAGGAAAACCAAATCCAACCCACACGGCCCACGCACGCGCAGCGCGCGCACACGACCCACCGACGCGTCCCACACGGGCGCAGACCAACCGCGCGGCAACGGCCCACAACGGGGAGGCCTGTGCGCTTTGGCACATTTGCGAAAACGTCCCCACGCTAATACCGAATCAATCCGCAGTCCACAACACTATTCCTATAGTCTAGGACTTAAGCAATCTAGCCCTCAAAACCATCTATCTTCACAATGGTCAGGTCCTCGGGTACCCGCGCACGCACCGGTGCGGCACTGGGCGGTCACGCCGGCCAGCCTGCCCCTTCCCGCCCCCACTGAGGAGTCGATGCTCACCTAGATGCAAATGCGAAGCGGTGAGCGGTGAAGCGATGAACGGAGACACGGTCAGGAGCTCCCTCCACGGCGGCGGACACCCTGCGACGGCGACAGTCGCGTTCCCATTAGCCAAGGCACAACTGAAGTGAAAGAACCAAAGTATGGGCATTAACAACTCACCCCGAAGCTACCTGTGGTGGTGGCTTGACTAAGGACAGGCCGAGTGCGTTCGGCCACGCGCACACGACAAACTCCACGATGGACTGTGGTGGCGCGATCGTGTCAGCGGGGCCGGGAAGTTAGTAGCAGTGCAAGTGGGATGCGCATGGGGTGGAGGGGATCAAGGCGAAGACACAGTGCCTTGGAATTGGATGGAGGTGGACGGTGCGGTACGAATTGGATAGGCGTCGCCATTCAGTCTAAAGATGGTCGACGGTGGGGGAAGAGTCAAATTGAGACTCGGCACGGTACGACTGTAGCAGTGGGCGGGCTTGGCACGTAGCTAGGCTCGCCTTCAAGCTTCTGGCATGCACAATTACTTGGATTGGACCGAGCGCTGCGAGCTGGCTCAGGCGTGGCTCGGTGACGCCATTAAAAGTGGAGGTGGATGGGGAGCGTAGCCTGGTGCTTACCACTCAATAGAAGAGGACAAAAGCACACAGAGGAGGCTACACGTGCTCCTATGAGGTTAGCACAGCTCGTGCAGCCACAGCGCCTTAATTGGCAAGCCAACGGCGACACGGCCATGTGCCGGTGCAGCAGGCACGCGCAGCAGTGGTAGTGGCAATGCGACGCAAGCGCCATGGGTGCACGCGATGTGACGACGCGACGCAGAGGAACGTGCACGTGCTGGCGATGACGACTGTGGCCCTGGGATGCCACTGCACTCGAGCGGAACGGCGACGGCATCTGGTGGAGCAGAGCCGGCAATGGAGCGTCGCGGGCGGCCCCAGGGGCACCAGCAGCGACGTCAACGGCAGCGCACATCACGGTAGTGGGGAGGAGCAACTGCATGCCCGGGCAGTCGGCCACCGTGGCCAGTCGGACGCGGCCAGACATGCACGCGCGCACGGACTGGCGAGCCTGCCGCCGGCACAGGAGCACGGTGACCGCGTCAACGCGAGGAACTCGACCAAAAACGTGCCATGCACGCTTTTTAAAGCGTCCTAAAAATCCAAATCGTTGATTCCTTTGCCAAAACACCTATCCAATTCTTAAGAGGGCATATTAGGCTACTAAAACAAGCTCTAATACTCCATCACTCCTTAACCCAATCACTCTACAAAAATTGACAAACTTAGCCTTGTCAAACCATTTTTCGACTTAAGAAATTTGACTAAGTCTTGATCGGATTTGCGTCAATTTTGATTTCCAAGCTATTAGGTATGCTAGCTAGTGAATTCATTTCTCGACCGCAGGTATTTCATCATCACCTACAAAGTTTTATTTCTAACTTTATTAAAGTTTCGTATATACGCTCTATAGGGTTTTCGTTCAATAAAAATTCGCGAACATCCGTACTTGATAATTTCATACGTCACGAACAACCTTTCGTTAAGCATTTCCCTTGGTCATTTTAAGTTACGGAAATTGTTCTACACTCCATATCACATGCATTTACACATAAACACGATGCTCATGCAATGTTTTAGTAAACGATTTACAGTGTAATACCGAGGGTGTTACAGCATGGCTAAATGTGAGTTTGGATCCTGTGAGAGGAGTCAATCAATCAAAAGATACCTATTGGAAAAGAATACATCATTACTTTCATTCACACAAAGATTTTGAATCTGATCGCACACAAAGCTCTCTAATGAGTCGGTGGTTTAGTATGCTACATGAGTGCAACATATTTGCCGGTTGTGTTTCGAAGGTAGAGGCCCGAAATCAGAGTGGTGCATCTGTTGATGACAAGGTTAGATGACCTACCTTCACATGCTAATTTCCTATATGTTTTTGCTTAATCTCATGTCATCTTTGTTTCCCATTGCAGCAAGCAAACACAATAACTATGTACAAGAATGACGACCCATTGCACAGGACTTTCCAGTACATACATTGCTAGAAAAAGCTCAAAGACCACTCGAAGTGGACGAATAGGCGCCAACTGGACCTCAGAAACCATTCAGCAAAAAGCAAAAGGCCACTGCTAGTTCAACTCATGTGACTGATGCACCAAACCCTGTCGCTGTTACTGTAGCTGAGACTCAAACCACAATAACCACAGTGGAGAGGCCTACAGGGACTAAGAAGAAAAAGCATAAATTAAAGCAGCGTTTGAGCATTGAAGCTTTGGATTATTTATTGGCAAAGAAGAAAGAGGTGGATGCTGAGAAGGAGTTGAAGAAAGAGGAGAGGGAGTTGAAGAAACAAGAGATGTGCCAAAAAGCCTTTGCCTTGCAGGAAGAAAGGATAAAACTTGACAAACAAAAATTTGATTTCAAGCGGGATCGAGAAGAAAAAAGAATTATGAATATTGATATGAGCACCGTATCAACAAGACAGCAACAGTTCTACGATGATCAACGAAAGAAAATACTTGCAAGACGGCTTGGAAATTAGTAGTACCATGATCTTCAATTTTTAGATTTGGGCATAGTGTGAGACATGTCTAATTTTCTGAAACATTTTAGTTCACAGCATATCGGATTGATTAATGTTCTTGCATGAACCTTGTTATGTATATTATTCTGTAAAGGAGTTGCTTTTGACGTTTGCACCATATATATATATATATATATATATATATATATATATATATAGGGAGAGGCTATTCAGTAGCCGGCTACAAAATAAGTTATTCTGTAGCCACCTCCATTTACTATAATTTTATATACTAATTTACCATAATGTCAATACATATTTACGATAGTTGGGTTACTATAACACATAGGGATATTTACCATAACGTTATATTAAACCACTTAGTAAGGAGTTACTATAATCTTGTAAATTAACATAGTAATTATCGTAACTCAAAGTGGCTACAGAATAAGTTATTCTGTAGCCAGCTACAGGATAGTAGTTATATATATATATATATATATATATATATATATATATATATATATGTTGATGCATGAAGAATGTATCTACTCATATGATATCAAGCAAAGCAACATACACGATGATAGGTCAGAACACCTACAGGGTAGCAGCAGCCTGTCGCCACCAAGATCAGCGTCTCGTACCGGTGACGCACGCAATGGCGATGTTGCCGCCAGGAGCATTGCTGGACAAGTCCGAATGAATAGGTCCGTGGAAAGTTTCAAGGGCCAGGAATAGGTCCCTGGTAGTCGATGACATGGCAATATTTTAATATACAAGATGAGAAATAGCAAGTCTGTTAAAAAACTCTTCTTTTTTGAGTTCTATATTTTACAAAAGAGCTAAACTATGAAATTTGGTTATTTATTTTAGCACATCTGTTGGAGTTGCTCTAACATATACTAACTGAAAATAATGCTACATCTGTATCTCCTTTTTTTTTCTCTCCAAAAAGGACCTTTCTTTGTACATCAGCGCCTTACATCAGCGCCTTATATTCACGCGAAGGAGCAGAGCCGCCAGGACATTGCTGGACAAGTCCGAATGAATAGGTCCGAATAGGTTCCTGGTAGTTGATGACATGGCAATATTTTAATATACAAGATGAGAAATAGCAAGTCTCTTGAAAAACTCTTCTTTTTTGAGTTCTATATTTTACAAAAGAGCTAAACTATGAAATTTGGTTATTTATTTTAGCACATCTGTTGGAGTTGCTCTAACATATACTAACTGAAAATAATGCTACATCTGTATCTCCTTTTTTTTCTCTCCAAAAAGGACCTTTCTTTGTACATCAGCGCCTTACATCTGTATCCCCTGATCAATGTCTCAGATGCTACAAAACAATCTCAACTAGGGCCTTGGTTCAGATGCTTAGTACCAGTTGAGATTTACATCAGGCATTCAACAATAAGCCAATATGGTGATTGTGGTCACATGGAGGGGAAATGAACTGCCCTTATTTGTAAGCACGCAACTGTCTTCCTGTTGCTGCACTCGGACTGCTTTAAAAAATTGCTGCTCGATTGTATTGTAGTACAAAAATGGTACAGCCTCCAAAAAAGGATGGAACAGTGTCCTACTAGCGGTCAGAAGTTAGTTAAGATCCTATCTTTTGACAAACCATCGGCAACAAGAACTCTTGTGATTTCCTACATCATACGAACATTTACATAAGATCAGCAAGGAAGCATGGAAGACAACATTTATCATAAAGAAATTGGATGGGTGTTAATCCTGAATGACAACCATCAAACAATGTGGAATGAATGTACTAGGTGTACAATTTTCTACAAGATGTATGTGCTGCAAAACTTGCACTTCTAGTCATTTTAGTCTGCCAAAAATAGACACACGAACTATAGATCAGCACAAACAAAATATGGTTCAAAACATGACAATGGCGTGCAACTTTATGATTTATGCGAGGTAGATGTGCCTAACAATGAACAGACTAAAACCTTGTAGTAGAGAAAAATTCTAAGCTTCCAATAATTAGCCTATATTACATATTGATGCAGGCCCCTATTATAAGAATATTTCTAATGTTTCCATGTTCAGAAGAGAAAAAAACATGTTGAAGTAGAGAACATTGTAACACATCAGTACAAAAAAAAGTGCTGAATGTAGAAGGTGCTACCAACTTGTGTCTAATAGTTACCGCGAGTGTCTAAGATAAAAATGAGAGGAAAACAAGCAAAATTACCATACCTCAGTCATCTGTTTATGCCCACACAAAATTGCTCCCACTGATGAAGGGTTTACAATGTTCTTCATCCTTGAGAACACATTCTACAAAATGCAAAACAAACTCTATATCACACAGAAACACAACAAACTATAAATAACACGGGAGTCAAAAGATAACAGCACCTGGACATAACCTCGCTCACCTGTCCATTGACCATCTGGTCTTGAGAGGACAGGAACAATTTTAACTCCTCTGGATTCCCAATCATCGAACCTCTCCTGTCAGAGCACATAGTCAGCAGCCATCACATACGGAATATGACAATATACAGCTGTACAACTAAGCTGACATAAACCTACCTACCTGATATGCCATCCTCTGAAGATTCCTAACCCCATAAAAGAGGCTTACACCAGTTCTTTTGTTTTCAGCAAAACCTGACTCAATAAGTGACCGTATAGGGCTGCAATGAACAAATGTGAAGGAGAAACTGAGAATAATTATATATTCCAATGTGTGTACATCTGCATGTCTTGTACAAGTGTACTTGTACGCATTTGAATAGTCCATACACTAATAGAGACTTCTTAGGACAAGGGTGTATCTGTTCTTTCATAACATAGACATAACTTATCTAGAGAGCAGGCTTCTATGATGTTTGCAGCTGAATAAATCTGACAAAGCTATTCATGGGAATGGTATTGCTCATTCATCGAAGGGACAGCGCAATCCAATCAAGAACAGGGCATTGTTGGTAAATTGCTTGGCGTGGCATGTGGCAGTATAGTGGCAGTATAGAACAGACATGCAACAACTAAATAGCTTATTTATCTGAAGAAGTGAAAACCTAATAAATATCTTGCAGCTAATGCCTTTTCACGCTTATATCTTCCACTGAGCATGTGCATGTTCTGATTACATCCCAATTCCCAAGTCCAAGAGTACTAATGGTTGGTTAAGCGATTAGGAGGAACTTATGGATCAAGATTAGTTGGAAGCAATACCAGAAATACCTCGCACAATAGATAATGGATAAATACATATAATAATCCAGCATAGTTGGTTCTCGTGGGGCGTCTCAATGTGTTTGCAAGGCTGGGTTCTTTCTACAAGGCCATGTTTCCTCAGTGCCACTGCTTGCTTTGCGGCGCATTGCAGTCACTCTTGGTCTGAGCTTGCAATGGTGACGTGCTCGCTGTGGGGTGCGGCGATGCTGGGCAACGATGACGTGCTGCTTTCTCCTCCTAGATGTGCCTTGTTGTAGTGTTGCTGTTTGTAGGTCGGAGATGCTTGTTGACAAGGTCGGCAACGATGACACACTGTGTGTTTGCAGGAGGGTTGTTGTCTGGGGCGCTGTGCCTAGTTTTTTTCCCGAGTTTTCCTACTAACAAACCGTGCGGCTGTAAGGTTTTGGGCCCAGTTTCCCTATAACCAGATCAATTCTCTTCTTATTAAGTGAATTGCAGGAGCTCCCTGCCCTCTTGAAAGAGTTTTTTTTTTGAAAAAAAAAATAATCCAGATGGCACCCTCGCCCCATATGATTATCACAATTTAGTAATTGTTCCTTTTTCTCGCCACGATTCCGAATTGCATCAAACTGAGGATTATTTGAGACCTAAAATGGAGCAGCTGTGCATGGTGCAGTGCAATTGATGCGGGTTTGACAAATGAAGGACAGTCGGTTGGAAAGGGCAGGGGTACAAAGGCACCTGATCCCGGATCCGGTGGCGAAGACGAGAACGTCGCGGGCGTCGGCTATCCTGGCGACGTCAAATCCGCTGCCGACGACGCTGGCGCCAACATGGACGAGGTCGCCGGGGCGGAGGTCACAAAGGCGCGCGGAGGGGGTTCCCGGGAGGCGCTTGACGAGGAAGTCGAAGCAGGAGACTGACCCTGACCCGGCCAGGGCCTCGGGCGTGGGGGGTGGGGGAGGAGGGGATGCGATGGCGAGGAAGATGGGGTATGGCGCGGTGGGGAGACGGAAGGGGAGGAACTGGCCGGCGGCGGCGTGGGAGGCGAGGAGCCTCCGGTGCGCGGAGAGGTCAAGCGAGACGTGGAAGAGCGAGGCGTCGGCGGTGGCCGGGCGGACGCAGGCAAGCGGAGCCTCGGCCCACTCGGTTGGGAGCTGGGCCGGGGCGGCGGAGGCGAGCGCAGCGGCGGAGAGGAGGCGTAGGTGGTGCGGGCGGAGTAGGTGGAGGCGGCGCGGCGCGGACCGCAGGAGCATGGAGGGTGGCCGAGGGGTGGTCGGCGATCTGCAGGGCGTGCAGGTCCGCACCCGCGTGGCCAGAAGAACAGACAGGACGGGGGAGGGGAAGGTGCCGGCCGGCAACGGATCTCGCTGGAGTGCTGGACGCCCGCGAGGCTCGAAAGCTGTACTCCCTGCCAGTTTACCTGTCGTCGGAGCCCACCAGATACCAGAGAGTGGCCAAAGACACTAATTTTCTATCATTAATTGGATTCATGCCATTACAAAAACAACGTTTCTGAGATTTACCATTACAATTCGACTATTTTAAAATTTACCATTGCAATTCTACCTCTTGCCGATTCTTGCCAGTTTCTACGTATGGCCTCAGCCTGGACCCATCTGCATGCTGTACTCGCGTACAGGAGCGCCGTATCGATGGGCACTTGACCTGGCCATGGTCCAGTGCGTGGACGGCGTCTCCATTCCGTCTCCTTCCCCGTCCACTTCTCCACGAACCCTAGACCAGCGATTTTGGCGGCGGCGGCGTTGGGTGAGAGCTGCTGCTGGTGGAGGCTTGGCCTCGGCTTTTCTCCTCCTTGTCGCGTCCTCCTCGCACGCGGCGTAGGCGGGGCAGGTTGGGTGGCGCTGCTCTGCGCTCGTACGGGTATAGCGGTGCGGTGCTGCGGTTGCATTGGGTGCGGCCGGGGGTGAGGGAGAGGAGGCCGCGGCATCAAGGAAGAGCTCCTCGTCCAAGGGGTCGCCGTGCAGGGCAGTGTGGCGTTGCTTTGTTCCTGCTAGTACATGTCCATTCATCAGGTCTGAGGCAGAGTATGAAGCATGGGCAGCAAATGAACGGCTAAAGAATCAGGTGCCCAATTCCAATCCAACAGCAGTGATGCAATTGTGTGATGAAGGATATGCCAATTTGAGGCATGAACTAAACCTAGTGATGCAAGCCCTAGACACTGTTGCCACTGAAGTTTGGAACCAGAAAATGCGACAAGGTCAGATAATGCAGGATGGGGAACCAGGCAAGAGGAAGTAGCAGGTTGTGGTTGATTGGTGACTTTGCTGCCCTAATGTGGAAGTGATGCTAGGTACTATGTAATAGTTGTAGCAGCAATGTAATGCAGGAACCTGTAATGGGTAGTGTGTTGAGCTTGTATGACCAATTTCAGCAGCACTGAAATTATCTTATGAAAGAAATCTGTAATGGGTAGTGTGCTGAGTTTGTATGACCAACTTCCATGTTTTTTGTTGTTATATTCTAATATAAAAATGGGAGGCAGAAACTATCTTACGAAATTGTGACTCTGGTGTTTGTTGGCATGCCTCAGATTCGGCAACTTGATTTTATAAAGGAAATCTGGACAGTTTCACAATTAAAAAAAAAAGCACAGGCAAATCTGGAGCATGTTCAGCATGCCAATTGCAAGTTTCCCAGATCAGGAAAAAAAGAGAAGTGCACAGGCCAATCTGGAGCATGTTAAGCATGCTAATTTGCAAGTTTCACAGTTGAGAACAAATGTAACTTGGTTCACACAGCTGATGCCAGTTTCCAACAGACAGAGATGGATTAATTTGGTTCTCACACAGCTGACAGAAACATAGTTTTCACAAATGAAATTACATAGTTCACACACCTAGCTTCAACATAGTTCACACACCTGGCTTCAATATAGTTCACACACCTAACTTAAGCAAAAGACATAAATTCATTTCACACAGGTAACTTAAACAAAAGACACCAATATAGGTGACACAGCTACCATCAGCTTATTTCACACAGCTATCACATATTGGCATGACACAAGTTCATAGGCTGGCAATGAAGTCTTTGAGGCTTCGGACAACACTAAGTTGTGGAGCAGCAGCTGCCTTCATAAGCTTCCTTTTAATTGGAGTCTTCTTTTTCTTTGGCGTCTTCTTTTTCTTTGTTGCAGCCTTCTTTTTCTTCACCTGGTATGGTTCAGCAATATCTTCTTTTGTTTCCTGCCTCTTCCTGTTTCATGAACAATTTCAAGTTAGTGCACATAGCAATAATTTTAGAAAACTGAAAACAAGAAGAGGGTGAGAAGGAACCTCTTGTTTTGTGAGCCTGCAGTAGCTTCTCCATCTTGACCTTGCTCTGGCAGCTTGCAAGAGGTCTCCTCATGTTGGGTCAGCTTGAGAGAGATTCAGATGCATACCTGCCGTCGCCGCCTTCCATCGTCACCGCGGCGCACCCAGGGACCTGTGCCATGGAGCTCATCCTGCCACCATTGCTGCAGGGACAGAGCCAGGCCAGGCCAAGCCAAGCCCTCCTCCAGCAGCAGCCCTCCCTCGAACAGCTTCGGTCCGCCGCCGCCGCCGCCGCTGAAATCACCGGTCTAGGGTTCGTGGAGAAGGGGACGGGGAAGGAGACGGAATGGAGACGCCGTCCACGCGCTGGACCGCGGCCAGGTCAAGTGCCCGTCGATACGGCGCTCCTATACGCGAGTACAGCATGCAGATGGGCCCAGGCTGAGGCCATACGTAGAAACTGGCAAGAATCGTCAAGAGGTAGAATTGTAATGGTAAATTTCAAAATAGTCGAATTGTAATGGTAAATCTCAGAAACGTTGTTTTTGTAATGGCACGAATCCAATTAACCCCTTCTATCATTACTAAGTTTTTTTCTATTTTTAGTAGGCTTCAGACAATTTTTTTATTTATTTTTGACCCTTAAGAAAAAACTAACGAGTCACACACTAAGCATAGCAATTATATTAAAAGATTTATTAATTTTCATTAAATCTTATAGAAAGAGGGATACTTTCTTCTTTTTTTTAGGGATTTTTGGAAAAACAAGGTTCTTGACATATCAATCATTTCTCAACTATGAATTTGGATGCACATGTCATCAATGCTATCCACCACATTATTTTTTAAAATAAACAAATCAGCATTGGCATCCACCTTTTCACACTTAAACATGTAGTACAATATTTTTCTCTTAAAAAATTAATGCTGACCAGAAAAAAAATACATTTTGCTCGGTGGCAAACACCACTTAGCGTCAAATTTACAGCCAAAACAAATTGAAACTTCAAACCATTGCTGCAAAAACCACTTAGCGCCAATTTTACACAGCCAAAGCAATCTGAAACTTCAAACTATTGCCACCAGCGCCATTTCTCGACCATATACTAGGAAATAAAAGCCTGGTGACCCTCTCATTGCCTTCATTTGAACCTTCACCTCTCATCCATCTTTCATGCTAGACTTAAACACACTACCAGATGAGGGAGGAGAGAAGGTGCCTGATCTCAACAAGATTCTTGCCGGACATGAAGAGGATCAAGATGTAGTGGCTGTAGATGAAGTTTGGGGAGCTGACCACTTTGGTCTCCATCCTGATCAAAATGATGAACAAGCATAAATTCATCAAGGTAAGCACATCTGTTTGTACCCAAAACTTGAACTAGTTCATCTCTCTCTCCCTCTCCCTCTTCCCCTCCCTCCCTCCCTCCCTCTCTCTCCCTCTCTCTCTCTATGCTCTTGTTTATTTTTCGATTCTAAAATCAGAAGCAACATCATGTTACTTAGTTATTGCTACTATTTTCTCACCAAAAACTCTTGTGTACCAGGTGTTTTCTATAGTCTCTCTCTCCTAAATTAGTAAATGGTGCTTTAGTTCCTCTTTGCTAAAATCACTATGATCATTTGGGAATTTTTAGTGTATACCTGTCATCTGAAAGTTTTTACAGCAGGGCTCCTTTATATCCTCTCTCTGTTCAGTATCAACTGGTGTAGTCTCTGTCTCATAAAATTGCAAGCAACATTAGTTAATTTTTTTTGTGTAAGGCATGCAGCTCATATTTGCTTAAGTTCAAAATTAATTTGGAATGAGAGGGGACAATAACTCACATGTGTGGGTCACAATGCAATTTTCTAATCAACAGATTGCTTCTGTACCAGGTGACAATGCTGGCCATCCATTTGATTTAAATGATCCACATGAAGAAGA
Organism: Miscanthus floridulus; assembly: GCF_019320115.1. Classification (NCBI taxonomy): domain Eukaryota; kingdom Viridiplantae; phylum Streptophyta; class Magnoliopsida; order Poales; family Poaceae; genus Miscanthus; species Miscanthus floridulus. The sequence goes on from NC_089584.1 coordinate 21,912,096, forward strand.
AGAACAAAATATGCATGCAGGTGATTATTCAATACGCATGTTTAAGTTATGTTTGCAACAATAATTGTCCACATCAAAAAGTTTCATAATCTTTTGTGAAGCAGTTCTCTCTAGCCTCACTCTATCTCCTCAATTTTTATGTTCTAATTTACTTCCTCCCTACTACTAAAATGTGTAGCAACATCTAAGAAATTTTGGTGTCTATTCTCTCTGTTCTAAACTAATACTAACTAGTGTCTATCCTCCCGTGAGCTGACGCAGGATGCAAGGGCGAGGCGTGGTCAGAGGAGGCAGGCGCAGTGCGCTGCCGTAGAGCCGCCAAGCGAGGCGTGGTCAGAGGAGGCAGGCGCAGTGCGCTGCCGTAGAGCCTTGGCGGCGGCGCGCGGAGTAGCAGCCCGCGCTCCCTGCTCGCGTGACCCGGTGAAGGGTCGAGATGGCGACTAGAGGGGGGGTGAATAGTCTTTTCTAAAACTTAATCACGTCGGCTAACCGATACAAATACGGAATTTAAACTAACGGTCTAGTCAAGACTACACCCCACTATATATGTTCACTAGCACCTTGCAAAGATAACAATTAAGCAATAAAGGTGCCGGGCTAGCTAGAGCTCTCCTAAACAATTCTAGGAGCAAGGTTACACAAACCTATGCCACTAGTACTTTAAGTGACAAGGGAGCTCCTACACATGCTAGTAAGCAAAAGCACAAAGCTAACTAAGCTCACTAGCAATGCTCAATAACAAGGCAACCAATGCCTAATTAGAGAGCGCAAATACTTAGCTACACAAACTAAGCAATGTGACTAACAAGGTTACTAAAACCAAATTAGCCACGCAAGGGAGCTACTTCTATGCTACACAAGCAAGAAGGTAATTAGCAAGCTACACAAGCTATCTAATTACAAGAGCAACTACACAAGCTTAATATGTATAAAAGTAATTGCAAGCTTGTGTAACGGGGATGCAAACCAACGGGAAGAATAAGGTTGACACGATGATTTTTCTCCCGAGGTTCACGTGTTTGCCAACACGCTAGTCCCCGTTGTGTCGACCGCTCACTTGGTGGTTCGGCGGCTAATTAGCATCACCCGCTAAGCCCGCACTTCGAGCGCCGCAAGAACCTACCACTTGAGTGAGGGTAGCTCAATGACACGCTTTACTAGAGTTGCTCTTCGCGGCTCCCGCGGGGCGAGCACAATGCCCCTCACAAGCACTTCTCCAGAGCGCCGCACAAGCTTCTTGCGCGCTTCGACGGAGACCACCACCAAGCCGTCTAGGAGATGGCAACCTCCAAGAGTAACAAGCACCACCGGCTTGCAACTCGATCACCTAGTGCCACTCGATGCAACCTCACGATGCAATCGCACTAGAATCGCTCACTCACACAATCGAATGATCACTATCAAGTATATGTGTGATGGAGGGCTCCCAAGCACTCACAAGCATGGACACTAAGTCCCTTGAGGTGCTCCACTCCAGCCATGGCCGAGGGCCACTTCTATTTATAGCCCCAAGGGCTAAACTAGCCGTTACCCCTTTACTGGGCAACGGTCGGGCCGACCGGACGCTCCGGTCGTGTTGACCGGACGCTGGACCTCAGCGTCCGGTCGCCCACAGACGACCACGTGTCCAGGTTCCAACGGTCACTTGACCTGACCGGATGCAGCAGCTTCAACTGACCGGACGCTGGACCCTCAGCGTCCGGTCGTTTCCAGTAAGCTCCCGAGCATGACCGGACGCGTCCGGTCGAACGCGATCGGACGCAGCCAGCGTCCGATCACTCTCCAGCTACTGCGTCACCGTACGTCAGCCTGACCGGACGCAGCCTTCCAGCGTCCGGTGCATTCAGATCCAGCGTCCGGTCAGTTGACCGACGCCAGCATCTTCTCTATTTTCTTCACCCTTGCTTAAGTGTGCTAACCACAAGAATTTGCATCCGGCGCAATAGAAAATAGGCATTCCATTTTCCGAGACCCAAACCCATCTCAACCCTGCAAACACCACCGCCTTTGTAAATGTGCCAACACCACCAAGTGTACACCACCATGTGTATGTGTGTTAGCATTTTCACAATCATTTCCCAAAGGATGTTAGCCACTCAACTTGCCACGCCACTCGATCCTAGTGACAATGCAAAGTTAGATCACTCGAGTGGCACTAGATGACCGATATGCAAACAAGTTTGCCCCTCTTGATAGTACGGCCATCTATCCTAAACCCGGTCATAAACTTCTCTACACACCTATGACCGGTGAAATGAAATGCCCTAGGTTATACCTTTGCCTTGCGCATTCCATTCCATCTCCTTCAATGTTGATGCAACACATGTACCAACACGATCAACAATGATATGATCCACTTTGAAAGGATCTAGGATGTCGCCTAGAGGGGGGTGAATAGGCGTTTCTGAAAAATCAACACCTTTAAAAGCGGAAACGATTAGTAATAGGAGTTTCCAAAATGGAAACTCCAAATCAAAGTAATACAACCCCTCACAAGTTAGCCACAAAGTATATAAAAGATACTAGATAAACCTAGGGAGCCAAACAGCGGCAACCAAATAGTTGAATCAAAATGCACTAGTCAGTTAATGTCGGAAGTCCCGATAGTTTGGGTCAGAACTTCCGACGTGTCAGAAGTCCCGACGTTTGGGTCAAAACTTCCGACGTGTCAGAAGTCTCGACAGTTTGGGTCAGAACTTCCAACGCAAACTGTCAGCACTTCCGACCCCTACGGGAAATGAACTACAAGTGCTAAAATGAACTTTGTGATGCCGATAACTTACAAACCCACTTCCTAGTGGTAAGGTAAGGTGTTGGGTCACTCTCTTGACGTTGATAAGCCACCACTCCGTAGATCGAGGCCCAAACCCTAAGAAATAGCTAGAGAGAGGAAGATAACCAAATACATGTAAATTCGAGCAAATCACAACAACAACAAGCACGCGGGAGACAAGAATTTATCCCGAGGTTCGGCAGCCCCACAAAGGAGCTCCTACGTCCTCGTTGTTGAGGTGACCACTTTGGTCGGAGTTTCTTCCACCTCCTTGCCTCACTCAAGGATACCACAAAGGTCACTTGAGTTTCTTCACTAGAAAACAAGGGTAATACAAACTTCCCAAGGCTCTTCCACAAGATGGAAGCTCTTGGGCGACGCCTCGCCGGCTAGGGGAAAATCCCCAAGAGTAACAAATGCAAATCAAACCGGCTTGACAAAGAAATCAAGTGCTCAAGCTTGCTCAAAGTGTTTTTCTCACTCAATCCATTCTCCAATCACTCAAACCCTTTAGGAATTGAAGTTGGAGGCAAAGGAGAGAAGAGTGGCGAGCCTAGAATGCTTGGGGGCTGTTTTGGCCGAGTGTTTGTTGCAATGAAATGAGTGGGCAACGGTTAGAAATGAGGAGAGGGGTATATATACTCTAAGGCAAAATCTAACCGTTCAGATCTACGTCGGGAGTTCCGACGCAGATCTCGGGACTTCCGACGTATGAAGAAAACACTGTTCATGCGAGGTCAAAGTCCACTTGAGACAGCCAACGTCGGGACTTCCGACGAACGTCGGGACTTCCGACGGTCGGAACTTTCGACAAACGTCGGGACTTTCGACGTGCACAGTCAGCAGGTCAGTAGAACCATCGATGCCGGGACTCCCGGCTTGGGTCGGGACTTCCGACTGTCGGGAGTTCCGACTCACGTCGGGACTTCCGACATCCACAGCCATCGCACAGGCAGTGACTGGGAGTCAGCACTTCCGGCAAGAGTTATGACTTCCGACTGTCGGGAGTTCCGGCTTACGTCGGGACTTCCGACACCGACAGTCACAGAAAATTATTCTATGTGCTTGTGAAGTGCTAGAGTGTCTCTCTTTTGATTTAATTATTATGCTTGAGCACTCTATCTTCCTCAGACCACCTAAACTTGCATCCCTCTTAATAGTACGGCATACCTATTAACTCAAGATCAAAAGAAAAACAAAATTAAACCTTTTGAGTTGATCTTCTTTAAATTGATGCCGTGTCTTTCAATCTTCATCAAGTGAGGGTGCCAACATGTCAATATTGATCTTGTCACTTGAGCATAGCCATCTTGAGCACATGACTTGATTCCATTCATCAAATATGAATAACTCCAAATGCATCAAGTCACTTCCATCAAACACTCCAATAGTGATTTGATCCTTCACATTAATATGACCATCTTAGCTTGATTAGTACCTCAACTAAATGCAAGTACTTTCTTCTTCACCCTAGCTAGGTTCTTCGGCCGCCAAGCCGTCGCTTGCCCTTCACCCTTGCTTAGTACCTCGAAGCCTTTCCTTGCTATCTTCACCATCTCAAGCCATTAAGTCACATCTTGTGTTGAATCATTCATTCATATGTATTATTATCTTTTTCATTTCAATTTAGCAAGCTTCAAATATGAGACCATTCCATATGCAATCCCTCATGTCTCATTAACTAATACTCACAAGCTTGCTTTCACATAGTATATGGAAATCCCACAATAAACAAGCATTTGCATGAATTCCATTTGCATTGTTGTCTTATGCTTGAACTAGATTGTTTATACAACAACACTTTATTTTGGCTTTCATTAAGTACCTGTGAGATAACCTATTACCTGTCCATACTTAGCAAACGGGTTAGTTCTTTAATCACGTTGTCATTTAATCATCCAAAACCCACTAAAGGGCTAGATGCACTTTCAATCTCCCCCTTTTTGGTGATTGATGACAACTTGATTAAAGCTTACAAAATGATATAAACATTTAAACTTTTGGGTTCAATGATTTATGAGAGGCTCCCCCTTAATATGTGCTTATGATTAGAATTCACAAAATGACCTCAAATGTCAATTGCACATACTAAAACATATAGGAGACTCTCCCTAAATCATTGCATCCGTGGGGTGCATGTGTGTGTGACAAAGTGAAACCATGATGCATATGACAAGATATATCACAAAAGAATAAATATAAAGGCATCACATCAAATATTTTCATTCTAGCATGCATATTGCATCCGTGGGGTGCATGTGTGTGTGACAAAGTGAAACCATGATGCATATGACAAGATATATCACAAAAGAATAAATATAAAGGCATCACATCAAATATTTTCATTCTAGCATGCATAGTCCTTATGAAAATAAATATAACACATGTAATTCACACATAGCACTCATTACGCATTTTCTCAAGTCCACAAGCCACTAAAATATAAATAAAGATCATGTCTCAAGAGATACATAGATAAAGCATAAGTAAGTCTCATCTCTCACATGATACAATCTATCTCAAATCTAAGATACATCAATGAAGCTCAAAAACAAGAAACGACAGCCTATAGTACATATCTTCAGGTACAAAGATAAGCAAATGAGACTATCCTGAAGCTTTAATCAGTCTCTCTCCCCCTTTGTCATCTATCACCACAAAGGTCTAACAATGACATACTAAGGACAAAGGGGCTACAAGCTGTCACACAAAGCACAAAGGGTGCTTAAGGTTCAAACTTTGTACTAATCTCTCCCTTTATATTAAACTCTCCCCCTTTGTCATCTTAAAGAGGTTGTACTTGTCACTTGTTTGCAATTCAAAATAGATCAAGTACATGGGTTTACTAGCTCATGAACCAACTCATACACTAACCACTAGATTATATAATCATTCAAGCAATAGTGGTATTCTATGAGTCTAAAAATTTTCATTTGTAATGCATGATCCTATAAGCATGTACTATATGCACTAACCGCATACTAGTAAGGGATGAAAAATGATCATGCATAATACAATGATACCTTTGCTATATTGGAGAGGAAGATAGTCATATAGATTTCAATTCATTTCTCCAATAGCACCATGAAGTCTAATTATAAGCTTGGTGAAGACCAATAGATACCAATTCTTTGAATTCCTATTCTTCACCCATATGAATTGAGAATCACTAATGATCAAGTGCACTCTTCTTGTTGTGGTTAGCTTGCTTCTTCTTTGATCATTGCTTGCTTGAGAGAACTAAAAGATGCACCACTTGTAATACCACTTGAAATTTCATGATACCACTTGTAATTTCATGACTTGTTCTCTTTTGGGTGTTGCTTGCTTTCTAGACCAATCTCTTGATTTTCTTCAACCAAGTACCTCAAATGTCCCTTTAGATTACCACTTCAATTTTAGCCATCCAAGCCTAGAGCGAAGTGACCTCTGTCCAAAGAATCATCCTTGATACTCACTTGAAATAACTTGAAAGGAAACCACTTGATCCACTTGAAAGATTTTGTTTGATTGATCCATATTGTTGGACTTAATTTGACGAATAACTTTGAATCCTTCTTTAAGTCCTTTTCTTTCTACTTGTTTAAGTCCTTTTGTTTCTATCAAAAGATCTCCAATTATCACTAAAACTTAAACTTCATCTTCATCTTGATTTTGGTCTTGATCTCTAGCTTGAGTACCAAATGTGTACCAGATACACTCTTCAAACAAATTGTCTTGTACTCATCATTTGTCATGCTTCTATCTCAAACCAAAACCAAAACATAGGTACCTCAATCACTTATAGATATGATTCTAATTTGAGGACCTTTGAATCTAAGTGACTTTTGATCAATCCAATAATTGTCACTTTCCTGGCAGATTCTGTACTCTTCAAAGAATAAATCATATCTCCCAAAGTACATATCCAAAAACCACAAAATTTGGTGAAGATGTGACACACTAAGCCTTCTAGTAGCTGTAAAAATTTTAGCTTCTTTTGACTTCTATATTGCTACCAGATTTCATATCTTTCCACACTGCTATATGCTGAAAACTGCTGCACTATAGCTGACAAGATCTACTCCAAATCCAAAGTATCACTTATCCAAATCTCATAAAGTTTGCACAGCAACTAATACCATAAGTGTAGAGCATGCAGACCAAATTTCAAGCCAATACAAATAGATTTGGTTGCTCAAACATGTCAATGATCATTGCTAGCTCAGATTTTCAATATTGGACAGATTTCAATAATTGAGCTATTTTTCTCCAAATTGAACCAAACTTGAAATCAACTTGTTTGAATACTCTCACAAGACATATGTCCATTCAAACCACTTACTAGAAGAAATCTTATGAACATATCCAATCAAACCAACTTCAAACTTGATTACTTAAGCATTTAATCCATTCAAACATCTCATAGCAAGCAACATATGCATATATATCCAATTCAATTAACTCATATGCACCCAAATAAACTTTGATCAACAAGAGATATACCTTGATAGCTTATGATCATCTTTGCAAGCTTCAACTCCACTTATTTGCAGGCATTCAAATATATCAATAAATTTCCACAACTTGAATATGACACTTGTATGTTGATAACATATGGACTTCACTCAATTTTGACTTGGCATTGGGATAGAATTGCACTAGGTTTTAATACTTGACTCAACATAAGATGAACAATAATAATTTCATTGAATCAAATCTCCAATGCCATGGTACCTACAAATGATCATCCACTTTTTGATGGTACCCAAACTAGTTTGGGTCCTCTCATGTTAGACGCAACATACTTAGGCATAGCCTTAGTATGAATAGCGAAATTTTTGCAATACTAACCAATAAGGTACAATAACAAACCTTCCTAGGCATAATATTTGCATCAATTGAACTAGGCTTAGGATTCTCACTTAGGGGACATGAATTAGCCAAGAATTGATTTTCTCTTTTTCGAATATTTGGCAAAATTATGATTTTCAAAAACTTGAGAGAGATTTTAGACGGACATAGGGATTTTTATGGACTTGAGAGAACCATGTCACATGTGATTAGGCAAATAATCAACCAAGGGTAGCAATAATCACAATATGACATGACTAGGTCACAAAGACCCAAAAACCACATGATTTTCAAAAACCACACCACCTACACATGCTAGTTAGGGATTTTGAAAAACATCTATCCTATATCACACAAATGCACACACTAGCATATAAAGGGCCTTAGATGCACTTACAATGCATGTATGTAAATACATACCTTTGTCTTGAGCCCACAATATCAACACTGAGATAATACATGGCATGACAACATCATGTTGACCTCACTTGTCAAATAATCATACCATATATGAAATCAATTTTCATCCAAAGGACTACAAATAATACTAGATAAATTTGTTAGTCCACAATATCACCACTGAGATAATACATGGCATGACAACATCATGTTGACCTCACTTGTCAAATAATCATACCATATATGAAATCAATTTTTATCCAAAGGACTACAAATAATACTAGATAAATTTGTTAGACCACAATGGTGCAAAATAGAAACTGAGCTCAAGCTTCTGAGCAAATTAAGGATATATGAAATCATATAGATCAAACCTCAATTGCATCCCAATTAGTGCTCTGGTTCCTACCATACCAGACACATCCGGTAGACATACCGGACACGTCCGGCATGTGAAGAACATAAACACTTTTCCTTTCTACCCTGGCCATACCAGACATGTCTGGTAGGCGCAGGATAGAAACAATTGAAGCGCTGCTTGTGATTCTTCATTTTAGCTCTAGTACTTCTTGTATGCCTGCATCTGAACAAATGCATTGCTCTACTAGAGAGCCATTAAAAACATCACATGGCAAATATGATAATGATTAAATAAAACTAATTAGTCACTTCTAATTATTTCACAAATATGCTTATTTGTGAGCCATTGAGCACTAAACACAAAGTGGCTATCCTATAAGGTCTTTAGGTACTTGTTACCAATGGTAGAGATGAAGTAAATGATATGGTCATTGATTTATCTCTAGGTCAACCATATATGAGATTATGATAAGAATTAATTGATAGATTGAGTGAATATTTTCAATTTACTTGCTCAACCATCCCGAAGCTTTCATCTCACCACCAAGTACCTACATTATCAACCTAAGCACATTTTGGTACCCAACTCTTGTTGGGTCCTTTTGGGTTAGTCAACAAGTGCTTAGGCACCCAAATGGCCTTAGTACTAGTTTGTGGTGAACACATCACCTTGCTAGTGCTAATTCTATTTGTGGTCTTCCTAAACATATTATCATAAACAAATGTGTTCGGCTTAGGAATGTTACCATTTGGGCAATCATAGCTTAGATGCCCCTTTCTTTTACAAGCATAGCATATGCGACCTTTGTTTGCTTTATGCTTGTTTTGCTTGTATGGACATCTATCAACCTTGTGGCCCATCTTATTGCATCCATAGCATCTTCTTGTTGCAACTTAGGCTACCTTTCTTGACTCTTGATATATTGGGCATTTCTTGGTAGGATGCCCCAATTTCTTGCTCATGAGACAAGCGCTTTGTCCATCACTCTTCACTTGCTTGGCCTCCTTGATTGAAGCCTTTTGAGTGGCGGCTTCAACCTTGTTGGCCCAATTCTTATGTGGACACGTAGCCCACTCATGTCCATACAATCCACAACCATAGCACATACTTTTTCCATGTTTCTTGCTCTTGGTTGTGTTGGCCTTGCTTGAAATGTGATTCCTTTGTTGGGTTTTGAAGGAAGCAAGGTTTGAACCCTTCTCAAGCTTCTTCACCATGTTATCACGGTTATCTTGAGAAGGTTGTGCTTTCTCCTTACCCTTCAATCGAATCACATCTTTCTTTAATCTTTTCACCTCTTCTTTGAGCTCTATGTTTTCTATAAATTTTTGCTCAATCGAAGATTGGCTTGCTTGAGAAGTACACTCATTAGCATAAGAAATATTCAATTGAGATTGTGTACAAGTGAGTGTGTGAGTAGGAGGTTGAGATGATTTTACCGTTGTAATCACAACCTCATGAGCCACCTCAAGCATGATGCTTGATTCTACTAATTCTTCATGAGAGCACTTGAGATGAACATAGTTTGCTTGTAGCACATTATATTTGCTTGAGAGTTCATCTAATTTTGCCTTGAGCTCAAAGTTTTCCTTCTCTAGTTGTAAAACACTAGAAGAGGAGTTAGTAACTAAAGCATGCTCAATTGATAATTTTTCATACCTCTCATTTATGGCCTTTAGCTCTTGCAATTTGGAGATGAGAAACTTTTCTTGATTTTGAAGTGATTGCTCTTGTTTCTCATTCTCTTCCTCTAGCTCATCATTCTTCTCAACTCGCTTCATGAGAATGAGCTTGTCTTTGTTGCTTAGATGATCAAGAGTGTAGCTATCTTCAATTTCAATATCACTCTCTTCTTGATCATCTACTCGTGCTATCTCCTTGGCTTGATCTTTCTTGCTAGCCTTCTTCTTGCTTTTCTTGGCCATGAGACACAAGTGATGAGTATCATGAGATACTGAGGTTGACTCATCACTTGGCCGCCACCGGGCTTGAGCCTCATCATCATAGACTGCCTGCTGTCCGGCTGCCTCAGCCATACCGAACGCGTCTGGTAGGGATACCGGACACGTCTGGCATGCGCTTGCAGACAGCGCAGTCACCTCAGCTTGCACCTCTTGCTCCGGCTCAGCGCTCTTGAGATCTTGTGAGGCTTCTTCGCTGCATGAAGACATAATGGACATATTTTCCATTGACTCAACCTCAAGTGCATCATCGCATTTGGATTTTCCATATAACTCAATGAGTTTGGTCCAAATGAGATGAGCACTCTCCGGAGGTGGTTGTCCATTGAATATTGCCTCATCTTGAACCTCTGCACTCAATGTACTCAAAATGATATTAATAGCTTGAGCATTTAGTTGCACGCATATCTCTTCCTCTTTTGATAAATTCTTATAGTTGCTCCAATCAACTATAGGAAGAGGTATGCTTGCAAACACAATATGCTCAACAAGAGGACTAATATCTCTAAAAGCATTGAGTACATGAATTAACCAAGATAGAAAGTTTGAACCATCATTTTGGAGAAGCATCGGCTCCAACTCAATAGGCGTCGACATCCTTTTCTCACGGCGGTGAAGCTTTAGGTGAGAACCTCGCTCTGATACCAATTGAAAGGATCTAGGATGTCGCCTAGAGGAGGGTGAATAGGCGTTTCTGAAAAATCAACACCTTTAAAAGCGGAAACGATTAGTAATAGGAGTTTCCAAAATGGAAACTCCAAATCAAAGTAATACAACCCCTCACAAGTTAGCCACAAAGTATATAAAAGATACTAGATAAACCTAGGGAGCCAAATAGCGGCAACCAAATAGTTGAATCAAAATGCACTAGTCAGTTAATGTCGGAAGTCCCGACAGTTTGGGTCAGAACTTCCGACGTGTCAGAAGTCCCGACGTTTGGGTCAGAACTTCCGACGTGTCAGAAGTCCCGACAGTTTGGGTCAGAACTTCCAACGCAAACTGTCAGCACTTCCGACCCCTACGGGAAATGAACTACAAGTGCTAAAATGAACTTTGTGATGCCGATAACTTACAAACCCACTTCCTAGTGGTAAGGTAAGGTGTTGGGTCACTCTCTTGACGTTGATAAGCCACCACTCCGTAGATCGAGGCCCAAACCCTAAGAAATAGCTAGAGAGAGGAAGATAACCAAATACATGTAAATTCGAGCAAATCACAACAACAACAAGCACGCGGGAGACAAGAATTTATCCCGAGGTTCGGCAGCCCCACAAAGGAGCTCCTACGTCCTCGTTGTTGAGGTGACCACTTTGGTCGGAGTCTCTTCCACCTCCTTGCCTCACTCAAGGATACCACAAAGGTCACTTGAGTTTCTTCACTAGAAAACAAGGGTAATACAAACTTCCCAAGGCTCTTCCACAAGATGGAAGCTCTTGGGCGACGCCTCGCCAGCTAGGGGAAAATCCCCAAAAGTAACAAATGCAAATCAAACCGGCTTGACGAAGAAATCAAGTGCTCAAGCTTGCTCAAAGTGTTTTTCTCACTCAATCCACTCTCCAATCACTCAAACCCTTTAGGAATTGAAGTTGGAGGCAAAGGAGAGAAGAGTGGCGAGCCTAGAATGCTTGGGGGCTGTTTTGGCCGAGTGTTTGTTGCAATGAAATGAGTGGGCAACGGTTAGAAATGAGGAGAGGAGTATATATACTCTAAGGCAAAATCTAACCGTTCAGATCTACGTCGGGAGTTTCGACGCAGATCTCGAGACTTCCGACGTATGAAGAAAACACTGTTCATGCGAGGTCAAAGTCCACTTGAGACAGCCAACGTTGGGACTTCCGACGAACGTCGGGACTTCCGACGGTCGGAACTTCCGACAAACGTCGGGACTTCCGACGTGCATAGTCAGCAGGTCAGTAGAACCATCGATGCCGGGACTCCCGGCTTGGGTCGGGACTTCCGACTGTCGGGAGTTCCGACTCACGTCGGGACTTCCGACATCCACAGTCATCGCACAGGCAGTGACTGGGAGTCAGCACTTCCGGCAAGAGTCATGACTTCCGACTGTCGGGAGTTCCGGCTTACGTCGGGACTTCCGACACCGACAGTCACAGAAAATTATTCTATGTGCTTGTGAAGTGCTAGAGTGTCTCTCTTTTGATTTAATTATTATGCTTGAGCACTCTATCTTCCTTAGACCACCTAAACTTGCATCCCTCTTAATAGTACGGCATACCTATTAACTCAAGATCAAAAGAAAAACAAAATTAAACCTTTTGAGTTGATCTTCTTTAAATTGATGCCGTGTCTTTCAATCTTCATCAAGTGAGGGTGCCAACATGTCAATATTGATCTTGTCACTTGAGCATAGCCATCTTGAGCACGTGACTTGATTCCATTCATCAAATATGAATAACTCCAAATGCATCAAGTCACTTCCATCAAACACTCCAATAGTGATTTGATCCTTCACATTAATATGACCATCTTAGCTTGATTAGTACCTCAACTAAATGCAAGTACTTTCTTCTTCACCCTAGCTAGGTTCTTCGGCCGCCAAGCCATCGCTTGCCCTTCACCCTTGCTTAGTACCTCGAAGCCTTTCCTTGCTATCTTCACCATCTCAAGCCATTAAGTCACATCTTGTGTTGAATCATTCATTCATATGTATTATTATCTTTTTTATTTCAATTTAGCAAGCTTCAAATATGAGACTATTCCATATGCAATCCCTCATGTCTCATTAACTAATACTCACAAGCTTGCTTTCACATAGTATATGGAAATCCCACAATAAACAAGCATTTGCATGAATTCCATTTGCATTGTTGTCTTGTGCTTGAACTAGATTGTTTATACAACAACACTTTATTTTGGCTTTCATTAAGTACCTGTGAGATAACCTATTACCTGTCCATACTTAGCAAACGGGTTAGTTCTTTAATCATGTTGTCATTTAATCATCCAAAACCCACTAAAGGGCTAGATGCACTTTCACATTTCATATCATCACATGATCATATTGGTTCATCGATCTTGACTTTACTTGCTCTTCACCGTTGCCATCGTCCATCGGCGCCAAGTCTTGCTCAAGCTTCACCGCCACGCGGTCCATCACTCCAAAGCCTTCGACTTGCCCTTCACGCTTGCAACCGGTCCATCAAGCCAAGTCTTGTCTTGATCTTCTCCACCTTGATCACATGACTCAATGTCATGTCTCATGTGCATTTAAGCTCCTTCATCATCACATGTGTGAGCTTTGCAACATCTCCAAGCCATTTTCACCTCCATGGCATATGTTGCTTATACACATGTACCTGTGGACTAATCACCTGTGTATCTCACATAAACACAATTAGTCCACCTAGGTTGTCACTCAATTACCAAAACCAAACAAGGACCTTTCACCCGGCTAGACCATGTTGGCGGAGGGGAGTCGTCGAAGGGCGGCCACGACGGCAAGCTTGCGGATCTGCCGAGATTGGGGATGAGGCCGATGAGGATGCTTTTTTTCGTGGTGTGTGAAGCTGCTGTGTGAGGCTGGGAAGGGGGAGGGAAGGGATAAGGCTTGCCTTGGTCGACAACGCGTGGTGCGCTGCGGTACAGCTACTACCAGTACGACACGAGTAGCCAACGACAGATAAATTGGGACACTCTACTGTCGCTACGACGACAGATAAACTAGTACGAAGGGAGTAGAGGCCTTTTTTTTATTGTTGTTGTTGTTTACTTGATTCATGCCATTATAATTTTTGATGTTTGGATAAACGCTATTACTATTTATCTATTTTGAAGCAGACCATTACAATTCTTCATTTCCCACAAAAAATTCCACTGAATACGTATGGACACAGCCTGGACCCAGCTGCAGGCGTATACGAAGACGTATACTTCATCTCCCCTATGACTGACACACGGGCCCCACATGTCATCTTATTTCTCTCCTCATCTCTCTCCGGCTCTCTCTCTCCATCCCGACACGGCCATGGCAGGCGCTGCCAGCGGCGGCGGCTGCGGGCTTGCGGGCGAGCCGACGAGCCGCTGTCGTGACCCCACGCGCCGTGGGCGAGCAGCCGGCGATGGGAGCGCCACAGCCGAGCAGCAGGACGCGGCCGGTGCGGAGCTCACCGCCCGGGCGACGCAACGAGGACGCGGCCGACATGGAGCTCGCGGCCTAACTGATGTGCTGCTGCTCGCCTGCGGCGTGGTGCTGCTGCTCGACCGCGTGCTGCTGCCGACGTGCTGCTGCTCGGCGTGCTGTTGCTGCTCGCAGGCTGCCGGCGTGCTGCTGCTGCTCGCCGTGGGCGTGGCCGTGTCGGGATGGGGAGAGAGAGGAGGAAGAAGAGGATGACATGTGGGGCCCACGTGTCAGTGACAGGGGTGATGAAGTATACGTCTTTGTATACGCCTGTAGCTGGGCTCAGGCTGTGTCCATATGTATTCAGTGATATTTTTGTGGGAAACGAAGAATTATAGTGGCATGCTTCAAAATAGGTAAATAGTAATGCGTTTCTCCAAACATTGAAAATTATAATGTCATGAATCCAAATAACTTTTTTTTGTGAATGAAAGCTGTAGAGGCCTATGCGATGACTGAATGAGGTGTTATGTACGGACGAAATCAGATCAGATACGATAGGATATATTTTTTTATTCGATTTCAATACGGACAGTGTCAACTATAGGATACGATTAGATCTCAATATAATAAATATGTGATTTGAGTACAATATGGATACGGTATCGTACGTTGAATATCCAAACTTAAATACAGACAGATCTAAACACCTATAAACGGATTAGAATATGGTGCGAAAATATCCGTATAATTTTTCACACCTAAATGTATGCCCTTCGATTTCTCTTTTTCGTCAACGTGAACAAATGGCAAAATTGGACGAGAAAAAACACGGTGGGTAGCAAGGAAGACGGCCGTCCCTCGTGTAAATAGCGGTATCACCACGCACAATCAGCACAAATGAAACAAAGCAATGAATTAGCGTAAACTACGGAGAAACCAATTTTCGGTGAAGTTCACCTGTACCAAACATGCCCTATTTTTGGAGCGTAGAGAGTCTACTAAATTTGTAAGGTTTTTTTTTTCTACAATCCCTAAAATAATAAAATACTCGTATGCTTTTAGGGTCAGCTGGGTGCAAATAGTACCGATATTTTAGGATCGTATCATAGTTTGAACATGTTTAGAGGAGTTTAGACCCATCTATCAGACTGTTCGTCAGCCAGGGCTTATCAGCCATGGTATAATATTTTTCTCTCACAACAAATCAGTACCAACCGGGCTTATCAGCCTAGGCCTTATTTAGATTACAAGTTTTTTCACTCTCTCTCCATCACATCAAATCTTTGGACACATGCATGGAGTATTAAATGTAGATAAAAAAATAACTAATTACACAATTTGATTGTAAATTACGAGACGAATCTTTTGAACCTAATTAGGCCATGATTGGACAATAATTGTCAAATACAAACGAAAGTGCTACAGTGCCAAATACTGATTTCTAACCCAGTCTAAACAAGGCCCTAGAAACCGACCAACGAACAACCTATATATCTGAGTCTGAATATTCAACGTCCAATACCGTTTCTATATCTGAATACTCAAATCACATATTTATGATATCGATCTCCATTTATATCATATTTGACATAACTAAAACGATTCATATTTGAATCTTAATAGAAATATAAAAAGATATAATATCAATAATATCCGTGACTCCGTGAGTATCCGATGATATCCGTGAGTATTCGATCCGTTTGCTCAGTCGTATACTCCCTTTGTTTCTAAATATTTGTCGCCATGATTTACGTGTCGATAACCTTGACTCGATTTATAGAAAATACGTGCAATATTTCTCTCTAAATAAATTTATTAAAAAACTAGATTTAAATGTCTATCAATAATACTAATTATATATTATAAATATTAATATTTTTTAATATATATTTAATAAAAAATGTTTATTAAGAAGCAAAAATAATAGACATTTAGGGATGGAGGGATAACGAGTCTATAAAGATAGCTTTTGAACTACACCGTGGGTGCTGTGAGGCAAGCAGCCGAGCTTTGCCCACGTCAACGCGGTGCCATGGTGACCAAGAGTTCCGCGCTCCTCTCCCGTCCTCGTTCCTCAACCGCCACACAAACCCCGCACTACGCTACACCGTTGCAGCTCCGTTCTCTCGATCTGAAACCAAGGTCCAAGGAACGACGAAGACGACGACGATGGCGTCGTCAGCCTTGCTCCAAGCTTCCACGGCCTTCACTCCAGTCTTCTCTCCGCTCCCGTACCGACTCCAGACCGCGCCACGGCTGCATCTCCACGGCTCCCCCAACTGTCGCCGCGGCGTATCACTCGCTGCTTCCTCCGCCGCGTCGCCGGAAGTCGAGAAAGAGTCGTCCCCCCCGTCCTCGCCGCAGGAACCTCTGTCGGTGAGTATCCACGGGGTCGTATAGCTGCTGGCGCCTATAATTTGGTGCTCATCTGTTTTCCACTCTGTGGTTGCGCGATGTAGCCATGGCCCAAGCGTTTCCTCTTAACTTGTTTCGCTGTCCTGCGCTTAAATTTCTAACGTTTTTACCCTACCTGTGTTAATGAATTGCTTCGGTGCAGTCTCAGTGACAAAGGTGCAAACTGTCATCATTCTCTTGGACTCTTGGCACTACTTGTCTTTCACATTTCTTGAACTTCAGTTTTACTTTCTGCCACAGAATCTGTGGTCTCTATCAGAAAGAAAGAAAGAAAAATCCAACTTGCTTGAATAATGAAATTTTCCATGTACTAGTTAAATTCACAGGGAAAATGTGCATGGTTAATTTCTTGAAACGTAGCATTTAGGCATTTAGCCATTAATGCCACTGCCTCATAATTTCTTGAAAGTCTCATGGTTCTTTACAAGGTGCCCTGTTATGCAACTAGTAAAAACCATTTTCTTGATGTGGGTTTAGAGTAGGCTGTCGCGGACAGTGTGAAGGTGCTCAAGAAGGCAGCCAAGACAAGGAAAGTACCTGCACCGGAAATTCTCTCGGCGCTGTCCAAGATCAAGAAGGTGAAACTTGACACATCGACATTCTTTGAGACACTTGGTGGTACTGAGTCTCCAGGCAGGACATGGATGCTTATCTTCACTGCAAAGGTGAAGACCCATACGTTTAATGGGTCATGGATTAAGTTCTATGTTTTGCTGCTTGATTGATTGATTTAATGTCTGTATATATAGGGTCGGCTGGATAAAGGACAGTATTTTCCAGTGACTGCAGTCCAGCGCTTCGATGCTGCGGTGAGCTTCTCATGGCAGCTCCTCATGATGATGCTATGATATGTTAGCTCTGATGATCAGTGGTACCTGAATAATCAAGTACTTGAATTGCCATGTTGATAGTTTGTTTATTCGTTATGTCTGTTCAAAGTTCAAACAGTTTCTTATCTGCCACTGTAAAGTTCTTTCTGCTGAACAATGCAAGAAATCCATGTAGACATCTTTTTTTTTATAGTCATCATATGTTCACATTTCTCTCTAAAGTAAGCACTGTTCAATACATGACCACCATTGCGCAATATGCCCAGTTGAGGTCAAGCAGTACCAATATAGTGATGCCCTGCAGCATGATATCCTGAGCCCTGAGGCATGAAAGAACGTGTTTCCAACTGCAACAAACATTTTTGCTAAACCAACGTAGCTCTATGTGCCTTAAATATGAAATTTGAAAGTTCGTACACTGTTAGTCCACTATAGGTTTTCTTGGTTGCACCTTACAAACATGTGCTGATCTCTGATATATGACTGCTGTAATTATTATCTGCAGGGCAAACGGATTGAGAATGGCATATATTTGGGCCCTATTGGGTGCTTAACGTTTGAAGGGAGGTTGTCATGGAAAAAGAAAATACTCGCATTCATCTTCGAGCAGGTTCGCATAAAGGTTGGACCATTGGGTCCCCTAGAAATCGGCTTTGGAAGCAGCAATGATGATAGGGAACCCAGCACAAAGGACCCGTTCTTTGTTTGGTTTTATGTTGATGAGGAAATCGCTGTTGCGCAAGGCAGAGGCGGTGGAGTAGCTTACTGGTGCAGATGTCAGCGTGTCCCCTGAAGATTCAGACATTCAGTTCTCTTCAATAATCACTGTACAAGATCAGGACAATGTAGTCTCTAGTTTTTAGGGCTAATGTTCATCTTTGTATTATCTGCTTTGTCTCCAAAAACGAGAAAAGGAAAGGAGGTGTAAATAATGAAATTCTATGAAATACTATTAAAATGATACGCTTTTGTTTGTATAGCTTTACAGTTGAGGGTGTCTGTAATTAACTAGTACCTCTTCCATCCCAAAATAAGCGTATATCTCACTTATCGAGGAATTAAACTCTTTTAAATTTGATCAAATATGATGTGTAATAAGCATTATCATATAGATCGTGGAATATACTTTCATAATATAAACATATTTAGAGATATAAGTACCGTACTATTTTATATAACTAGTTAAACTTAAAAGAGTTTGACTCTTCGAGAAATGTAATGTGCGTGGCAATTATATGAGTTCTCTCTCTGAACTCCGCACTATTCACATGTTTCTATTCAGTGGAACATCAAAGTTCAAAAAGTTTCAACCTCCGCCACTGCTTGTTGTGTAATGGAGATAAGCTTCATGGAAGCTTGGTGGAAGGTGACTGACTGGAACTCTGGAAGGTGGAAGCTGTTAGCTCCTGGGATGTCTATGGTTCGTCAAAGTTCGGGGTGTCTCCAGAACCAAGCGAGAAGCGAGGGAGACAGATACATGATAATATAGGAGTAGCATTTTATAGAGAGGTACTATGCGTTAACCTTTCCCAAATTCCCAGTTTATCGGGGGCAATGGGCAGTCAAAGTCGCAAAGCCGTCAAAGCCAACCTGCTCCAGCAATAACCTTGCAAAATCCTTTTTATCTCCAGAACAGTCCAGAGACAAACAGAAAACTGGGCAAAGAACGAAGGCACCTCGAAACCAGGCCTGGCCATGATGAGACCATCCATCTGACTGGCTGCGCCATTAAAATTTTTCTAAACAGCACGTAATTGAAGTATTCTTCCGTGTAGTTTCTGTCACCGCGGGCTATATATTGCCTCTCAGGTCATGTTCATTTCTTCAGAATCTTCAGTATTCCGAGCGTCTTGCGCGTTTGATTTGAACCACTTGGCGCTGCCTGGTACTCCTCACCCCAGCCCGAACTTCCTTGTCAGTTGTCACCGGCGGCGATCACTTCCAGTCTCCCACCACCGCCTCCACGGAAACATGGCGCAGGAGGCTGCACCGGCGAGGCCTGCGGGCCCCACCAGGCTTGTCTACTTCGATGATATGGGAGCGCTCCGCTACTCCGCCACCGTCCTCTCCGTCCACCAGGTTTTCCCTTCCCTCCTCTTCTCCTCCGCCGTAGGCGCGAAACCCTAGGCTGGACCCAGCCTGAGCTAAGCTCCGGGTGTCCGCAGGAGGACGGCGGCCGGGTAGCGGTGGTGCTGGACGCCACAGTCTTCCACCCGCAGGGCGGCGGCCAACCGGCGGACACGGGCGTCATCTCCGCCGGCGGAGCCAGGTTTCTCGTCGAGGATGTGCGGGCGAAGGACGGAGTGGTGAGGATCCGGGTTTTTTTTCGCTATCCGCAACAAAAGCTGCAAACTTGTTCATGAACCATGAGATTGTCGCAGGAGTTCTGATTTTTTAACTTGCCATGCCTCTCTCATCTTGTGATTGGCACCCAGGTTTTCCACTATGGAAGATTTGAGGGCACGGAACAAGGATGTGGGATTGGATTTAAAGAGGAGGAAACCGTTAGCTTGGAGGTTGACGCAGAACGGCGCAGCTTTAATTCAAGGTGATGCTATCTGAATGGTTCTGTTGTGTATATAAGCTTTCCTTTGTGTACTTGAGGCCTTCCCATTTACTTATTAGAAGAGCTTTGAGTCTTTAAGGACACCCATGTATCAAGTTGTATTTACAAATTGCAATCAATTTAACTAGTTAAGCTGCTTGAAGCTAACATTATTTCATAGCTGACATCCTGGCCAGATGATCCATACTTGTATTTCCACAAGGAATGCCTATAGAAGTAAGAAGTGATGTATTCAGCTCATAGATGCTCAGTGTAATAAGCAGTTTCAGCATTTCATCACCCAATTTCTGTCTGCTCGTTGTCATTTCATTATTTCTGAATGTCTAAGCTTTACTTCTCATTATGCTATCTCTGTAATGTTACAGGCTTCATTCTGCTGGGCATTTGTTGGACATCTGTATCCACAATGTAGGCCTCTTTCATCTGCAACCTGGGAAAGGCTACCATTTTCCTGATGGGTATGATTACTTATTTTTTAGTGCCTTTATTCTTTTGTTCTTTGTATTACGAGCATTTGGGTCCAGTTGTTTAAACTAACTGCTGGCATTTATGCCAGTTTAGTTGGATTACAGTTGTTGATCAGACAACTGTTTTGTGTCTCTGTTCTTTGTAGAGCGTTTGTTGAGTATAAGGGAGTAATTCCTCCAGATCAAATACCGGTTAAGAAAAATGAACTGGAAAGGGAAGCCAATAGGCTAATTTCAGAAGGAGCGAAGGTGGATAAACAAGCTGAATATGTCGAAGTGCATATCATCCATTCTGTCGTCTTTAAGTGTTCACCCTTTTTGCAGGTCTTAGCTTCTGTTTTTCCTTATGAGGAGGCAGCGATATTATGCGGAGGTTCTCTGCCTAGCTACATTTCAAAGGTTAGTCCTGTAGACTGTTAGAAGGAATGAAGCTCACTCTATTCCTGGGGGCAACAGCCCAAACATGTACATAAGTTGGGCATATATGCATCTAAGCCCTTATACAAAGAGGAAAATATGCTATACACCATATATATCTAACACCCCCCCTCAAACTTAGGGTGAATCACAAACACTGAGTTTGGAGAGAAAGAAACGATGTTGAACTCGCGTCTGCGACTTGGTGAAGAAATCAGCCACCTGGAGCTCGGAGGGCACATAACGAAGAGCAATGACATCATCCTGCACCTGAGCCCGAGTGTAATATGCATCAACTCCAATATGCTTGGTGAGCTCATGCTTCACAGGATCACGAGCTATATTGATAGCACTGGTACTGTCAGACAGAAGAGGAGTGGGCATAGAAACTGAAACACCGAAATCCTCAAGTAACCATCGAAGCCAAGTAACCTCTGCTGTCGCAAGAGCTATAGCTCGCAACTCGGCCTCTGCACTCGAACGAGAGACCGTGGTCTGCTTCTTTGTCTTCCAAGCAATGAGAGAGCCACCAAGAAAAATACAATAGGCAGAAAGAGAGTGACGATCAGAGTCACTAGCCCAAGTAGCATCAGAGTAGGCTTGGAGTTGAAAAGAGCTAGAACGCGGGAAGAACAGACGACGAGTAATGGTCCCACGAAGATAACGCAAGACACGAAGGAGATGGCTATAATGGACATGGGTGGGAGAAGAAACAAATTGACTAAGAATGTGCACAGCATATGAGATATCAGGACGGGTCACAGCTAGATAGACAAGACTCCCAACAATATGACGATACCGAGTGGGATCGGTGAGAGGTTTACCATCAGTAGCACGGAGCTGAAGATTAAGCTCGATGGGAGTCTCAACAGTGCGATGATCAGTGAGGCAAGAGCGAGCAAGAAGATCCTGAATGTATTTTTCTTGGGATAAGTAAATGCCATCAGAGGTGGAAGAGACCTCAATCCCAAGGAAATAACGAAGAGGACCAAGATCAGACATAAGAAACTGCTCGCTGAGGCGTGCCTTGACAAAGGCAATATACTCAGAATCATCACCAGTGATAATCATATCATCAACATAAAGAAGAAGAGTGCGACCACGAGGGGATGTGTGAATAAACAAGGCAGGGTCATGATTGCTTGGAGAAAAACCAGCGGCAATGATCACAGAGGCAAAGCGCTGAAACCAAGCACGAGGAGCTTGTTTCAGACCATAAAGAGAGCGACGAAGACGACAAACCATGCCCTCAGGAACAAGATACCCAGGAGGTGGTCGCATGTAGACCTCCTCACGGAGTTCACCATTAAGGAAGGCATTTTTGACATCAAGTTGAGAAATGGACCAAGCACGAACAGAGGCCACAGCAAGGAGAGTGCGAACAGTGGTCATGTGAGCCACAGGAGCAAATGTCTCATCATAATCACGACCATACTCTTGCTGAAAACCACGAGCAACAAGACGAGCCTTATAACGCTCGAGAGAGCCATCAGAGCGAGTCTTGATCTTATAAACCCACTTGCACGTGATGGGACGAGCATGAGAAGGAAGAGGGACAAGGTCCCAAGTGCCAGTGCACTCAAGAGCAGCAATCTCCTCAGCCATGGCTAGTTGCCATTCAGGATGACAAATGGCATCATGGTATGTGGCCGGCTCAGAAAAGACAGTGCCAGCAAAACCATACCTATCAAGAGGCTTCAGCGAGCTACGATCGCGAAGATTATAATGAGAGGAGGGCTGAGATAAAGAATCGTCAACCGAAGATGGCTCAGCAGGAGAGGAGACATCAGAAGGCAACTCAACAGGAGGCGAGGAATCCAGGAGCCGACGACTGTAGGTGTGAATCACAGGAGGTTTAGAATCATAAATGGACCGAGGAGCATGTGAAGACGACTCAGAGGGCAGCGGAGGAGAAGGTGGAGGAGGTGAAGATGGTTTAGGAGGTGGAGATGGTGACGGAGGAAGAAGCACAGTGGAGATAGGTGTATCAGGAAAAGTCAAGAAGGACAGAGGCTCAACAACGGCCTGAGGAGAAACATCAGAGGAGGGCCGAGGATAGAAGGAACGAGACTCATCAAAAGTAACGTCCCGAGAGATCCGCATACGACGAGCAGTCGGGTCCCAACAGCGATAGCCCTTGTGCTCAGCACTATAGCCTAAGAAAACACACTCAACAGATTGATGTGTGAGTTTAGTGCGTTCACGAGGAGCAAGAAGAACATAGCACAGACATCCAAAAAGGCGAAGACTAGAGTAATCAGGTGGATGTCCAAAAAGGCGCTCATATGGGATGCCACCTTTAAGAGCAGATGAGGGTTGAATGTTGGTTAAATAGCTGGCAGTGGAGATTGCTTCAGCCCAGAAATGAGGTGGGACCGAGGAAGCAATCATAAGAGCACGAGCAGTTTCAAGAAGGTGACGATGTTTACGCTCAGCAACACCATTCTGAGCGTGCGCACCAGGACAAGAAAATTGTGAGAGAGTCCCTTGCTCAGAAAGAAATTGGCGAAGAGCACCCGAAAGATATTCCCCGGCAGAGTCAGCCCGGAAAACACGAATAGGAACATCAAAATAAGTGCGAATCATCCGAGCAAAAGTTTTATATATGGATAACACCTCATTACGATGTTTCATGAAATACACCCATGTGAAGCGAGAGAAATCATCGATAAATATGACATAATATTGATGACCCCCTTTTGAAACAAAAGGTGCAGGACCCCATACATCTGAATGAACAAGATCAAAAGGACGTTGTGACATAGACCCACTAGAGGGATATGGAAGCTGGATCTGTTTGCCAAGCTTACAGCCCTGACACTGATCTAAAGAAACATCACCAGAGACATTTCCTAGAACACCACGACGGACAAGAGCGGATAAGCGGGAACCACATAGATGTCCCAGGCGATGATGCCACTGAGCAAAAGAGGAAGAAGCCGATGCAGGAGAAGCAGAGCTCACAAGACCGGCAGAGGCAGCGGAAGGAAGACGAAGCCAATCGAGTTCCCAGAGATGCGGAGAATCACGGCGGCGAGGGCCAGTACCAACTAGGAGACCCGTGCTGAGATCCTGTACACAGCAAGTGTCAGAATCAAAAATAACACGACAACCATGATCAGTGAGCTGACCAGCAGAAATAAGTTGCATGGTCAAATCAGGAACATAAGAAACATTAGGAACATGAAATGAAGAAGAAGAAAGAGTGCCCCGACCAACAACCGAAAGAGATGAGCCATCAGCAGTTTGAACAGTGAGAGGAATGGAAGGAGAGCAAATAGAAGAAAGAGAGGTACTATCAGGTGTCATATGAAAAGAAGCACCAGAATCAAGAATCCATGGCAAGATACCTGAAGTGGATGGTGGTCTCTCAATAAAAGACTGAGAAGTAGCAGCAGAGAGTACTGGGGCAGGAGTGCCAGAACCAGCAGCTCCAGTAGTGACAGAACCAGAGGCTCCAGTAGGTGGAGGAATAGGTGGAGGAACAGCAAGACGACGAAGTAACATGAGTATCTCCTGCTGTGCATCAGGATGCTGAGACTGAGCATGTGAGGAACGCCCACCTCGGCGAGACTGAGACTGAGCCTGCCTCTTCTTCTTGTAACAATGATCCTCATCATGTCCATCTCTGCCACAGTGCTTACAATGAAGGCCACCTGAGTTGCGAGTCCCCGAGGCACCAGAGGCTGCTGAAGCAGGCACTTTGGGAGGAGAACCAAGAATTCCAGACCAATGTTTTCAGATCGTATTATCGAGGCTAGTCGTATGACCACCGATAAGTCGATAAGGGACGATTAGTCGTCGATAAGGGACGATTAGTCGGTCCTAATCGGTCTAATCGGCTAGTCGGACATTTAGTCGTCCTTGTGCCTAGATGGCCTGATCGACCATGTATATACTATATATATTATGATGTAAATATATGTAAACATGGCAGAGGAGGCAGAGTGGTGGCTCATCTTGATGTTGCGGACGCCGGCGAGAGGCGCGGACGGAGCTGCAGACTAGAGGGTCGGAGGAGGAGGAGGTGGCGAGCTGGTTCAGGCCGTGGAGTGCCCTCTGCTCTACCGCCCACTGTGCCTCGCGCTCGCCCTTGCCGCAGTCCTTGTTCGTGAACGCCGTCCGTGCGAGACAGGGGAGGAGACAGGCGAGGTGGCGCTCGGGGTCGTGCTCCAGGAGCTTGCTCTCGTAGATCGTCCGCACCCTGGCGCTTGACCGACGGAGCTGCGCCGCTGCAGACGGAGCTGCGCCGGCGGACGAGCTGCGCCGGCGGACGGAGCTGCAGGCCGCGGACGAGCTGCGCCGGCGGACGGAGCTGCAGGCCGCGGACGGAGCAGCGCCGGCGAGGGAGCTGCAGGCCGCGGACGGAGCTGCGCCGGCGAGGGAGCTGCGCCGCTGCGGACGGAGCTGCGAGAGAGAGCAGAGCCAGAGCGAGAGAGAAATGTGCCATGTGCGGCGGCTGCAGCCAGCTCCTTCACTCGTCAGTCGTCACTCAGACACTCACTCTTATCTTTACCCTAATGGGCCAGCTATTAGGTGGGCCGAATTCTTTAGCTGAATATACTGGCCCAACTAGTCGTCATGTGTGTCTGATCGGACGACTAATCGTGATTAGTCGCAACTTATCGGACGATAAGGTTTCTAATCGGTCCAAACTAATCGAGGACCCTTATCGAGCACCTTTTTACGATAAGGACGACTAATCACGATTAATCGTGATTAGTCGTCCGATCTGTAATCACTGTTCCAGACCGAGCAGCCAGGACTGAGGAGGACGTCGACTGAAGTAGACCAGCAGAACGAAGGCGAGTCTCCTCATTACGAACAGCAGCAAGAGCCTCCATCAAAGACACGCACGGCTCACGAGCAAGTAATTGAGCACGAAGGGGCTCAAACTCAGCACGCAAACGAGTCAGGAAATCATAGGTGCGACGAAGCTTGAGGTGGCTCTGTTGCTTCCTGCAGGAGTCACAAGTGTCCGGGGACAACTGGGGACTAAGAGTGTCAAGCTCACGCCATATTGCAGATAGCTGTCGAAAGAAATCCTCAACTGAACTGTCACCCTGCTGCAACAGTTGTTCTTGACGTAGGGCGGCAATATAAGTGGACTGACCAGAGAGCTCATAGCGCTGACGAAGAACAGCCCACATCTGAGCAGCATGATCAAGCCGAATAACCTCTCCTGCCAGATGCTTTTCCATACTAGCAACAAGAACAGCCCCAGCACGAGCATCTTCATCCAACCAAGTCCGATAAGCCCGAAAATGAGACATGTAAGAGGCCATATCATCATCATAAGCTTCGCGCAACTTCTTTTGTTCCTCTTCAGAATTTTCTGGAGGAATCACCGGCTGCACTGGACGATCAGGCAATGCTGGACAAGGTAGCTCACCACTAAGAAACTCCCAGAGTCGGAGACCACGCATATGCCACCGCATATGTGGAACCCAGTCATGATAATTGGTGCCATCGAAAATCACTGGACAACGCGGGATTTGCGCGCCTCCAGAGGGAGGAACAGGAGGAGATGCCATCTTTCTTTCTCCAGAAAAGCAGAAAAACAGCAGCAGCCGAATGGACGGCAGAGCAGAGCAGAGCAGCAGAGGTGGATTTAGCAGAGCAGAGCAGCAGAGCAGAGCAGAAGGAGGCGGAGGCGAAGCCGACGCGGATGCCGGTGGCCAGGTAGCGCTGGTGGTTCCCGGAGAGCGTGCCTGGGACATGGATGGGCTCGTCGCAGTCCCGGCAGAAGAGCACCCGGTCCTCCACGCAGAAGATGAACGCCGCTTTCTCCTGGCAGCCTGGCGGAGAGCGCCTCGAGCGGGAGGCGCTGGTGCTTGCTGGCGAGCTTGTTGGCGGCGTGGATCTCGACGTCGCAGCGCGCGCACCGCGCAGCTTCGTCGGCGCAGCACACCACCGTGGCAGCCGCGCCCTCGCACGCGTCAAGCAGAGCAGAGCAGAACAGCAGAGGATGCGAGAGGGGCGCGAGCTGCGCGGGAAATCAATCGCGCGCGTGGAAAGAGCGGAGCAAGGGCGCGCGCGGGAACGGAGGAAGTTCGACGACGGGGCAGACGACGGGGCCGCGCCGGCCGCAGAAGGCGCGCGATGGCGGGACCGCGCCCGGCCGCGGAGAGTGCGCGACAGCGGGGCCACGCCCAGCTACGGAGCGTGCAACGGGAAGAGCACGCGAGGGAGAGAGCCGACGGGCGACGAAGCTCCAGGCAAGCGCAACGGAAAGAGCGCGCGAGGGAGCGAGGTAAAACCCTAGACACTAGGCTCTGATACCATGTTAGAAGGAATGAAGCTCACTCTATTCCTGGGGGCAACAGCCCAAACATGTACATAAGTTGGGCATATATGCATCTAAGCCCTTATACAAAGAGGAAAATATGCTATACACCATATATATCTAACATAGACTTCTTACTTTCTTAGATGCATTATCTTTGCTTGTACTACATGTACACTCCACCAGCATCATTGATTGTATACATTTGAAAGAAATGTACATTCCACCAGCATCATTGATCGTATACATTTGAATGACTTTTTATTAAATATCATTCCAGTTTACTTCCTACTCAAGGATTGTCCTTGTCTCTTGATTTGTTGACATCATCACTGTATTGATACTCCCCGTGATTCAAAATACATGTTTTAGAGTTGTGCACAGATATTAAGGAAGTGGATGAAATGAACTTATTCCTCTTCATTTATGCCAAAATGGAAAGAGATATTCATTTATTTGTGAGAGTGATAATATTTATTTAGCAAGGGCAAGAAAGGAAGTAATAAAGAGCAAAAAGTGCCTAGAAGTTCTAGGACGACATGTATTTTGAAAGAAATTCAGAAGGCTAAAACAGCAAGTATTTTGAATCAGAGGGAGTATATGTGCGTTTGCATCTGAAAAATGCATAAGGTTGCATTTCTATGTGTGAGTACGTCTTGAATTATCATTGTAATCAAGCATCAATAGTTAGATTTTAATCGGGAATATTCTAGCGTAGATGTCTATTTTTCAAAGTTTTGTGTTTCTCATTAACATTGTTCGCGACCTTATGTTTTCATGGCAGGATAGCACTCCTCGCATTGTGAAGTTCGGGGATAATCCTGGTGGTCCTTGCGGTGGTACTCATGTTGCTGACATTTCAATCATCAATAGCCTAAAGGTAATTATTATTATTATTTATGCCACACTAGTATTCTCACAGTTGGGTTTCCCAGGCCTGTCAAAATTTCCTACAGAATTATCCACTAGTCTTAGAAACTGGGGCATGAGCTGAACGATAGCTTCCATAACGAAATTTGGAAGTAGAATGGCTTTTGTGAATGAATCCTAACAATGATATTCGATGCAAATGATATTTTGAGTGGAGGGCACCGTAGTTGGACATTTGGGTGTTTCTAGTAAGCCATCAATGTACATGGCGTCCTGCTAGTGCATTCATGACCCTCGATTCCTATGATTTGCATCATTTTTCTCATTTTTCGACTTGATGGTACTCATGCTACCTAATTTGGCATACACAGAAATTGTCAGGACAGATAAACTGACATAGAGTCAAAGAACTTTTGACATATGCTGTGCATCATTTTTCTCTTTATACCTTAGGAGTTAGGACTTGGAGAAGCTGACCTCATTTCCTATGTTCCATCAGGTAACAAACATAAGAGTCAAGAAAGGCCTCACTAAAGTCTCATACAGCATCAGCCCATGATCTTCTTCCAGCTGCCGCAACAGACACCTGGAATTCATCGGAGCGGGAATTATTAATTGAATCAGAATCAGAAGGCTGTACGTAGTTTTGTGGCACCACATGTATACGTAGGGGACAAATAAATAATTTCTCTGTAGTAATTTGACGACTGCTAGATCCTCTTGAACTTCAGTAGATGATTTGTTTCTGTACTGAGTCGGAGAGGTTCTGCAGATTTCCTTGTTGTGGAATTGCAATAGATGATGACATAGATGTAAAACTGCTCCCGCACCAAAATACAGCAACTCGAAATGTTGCCTTGAGCTACTTTTTAGTCACGAGAACAGTATTTTCTTCCCATAATATTTCTGCCTAAACCAAATTTTAGCGTAAACGAACGGTGTGTTAAATTTGTCTGTCTCTCTCTCCCCACCCGGTCACCTCTCCACCCCATCCCTCTCCCCCTCACCAAATTCTAAAACCTTATCCCAAACCGGGGCTATACATTTGGCCAGCAGGCTTGGGCGCTCAGCTCCCGCTCCCGCTCCCCGATGGCCTTGTCGCTGCAATGGCCCCTCCAACTCCCGCTCCAGCTCCAGGCGCGGCCTCCCGCCGTTACCGCGGGCCATCACTGGCGCCGCCACCGACTCCTCCCCGTCTGCCGCTCCCTGCCGCTCCTCCGAGCTCGCTGTTGTGCCAGCGCCGCCGCTGCGGCCGACACGGGGAAGGCGCAGGCGGCGGCGAGGAGGGCGTACCCGTTCGACGAGGTCGAGCCGAGGTGGCAGCGGCACTGGGAGGAGCACCGCACGTTCCGCACCCCGGACATCGGCGAGGGGCTCGACACCTCAAAGCCCAAGTGCTACATCCTCGACATGTTCCCCTACCCCAGGCAAGGTGCCCTCTGGCCATCTAATTTGCACCGCGCTGATTTGTGTGCTGCAGTCGTTCAAGTTCACTCTGGTTTTGTTAGCACTAAATTTGATTTATCTAGGAGCCGAATCTTCCTAAATCAGCACTAGACAGTGTTGCTCGTTGTTGAAACTATTTTCAAAATGTTGTGCAGCGGGGCTGGGCTGCATGTTGGGCACCCCCTTGGATACACGGCAACTGACATTCTGTCAAGGTTCAAGCGCATGAAAGGCTTCAACGTTTTGCATCCAATGGGATGGGATGCATTTGGTCTTCCTGCTGAGCAGTACGCTATTGAGGTCGTTTAGAACTTTCAATTTACTTTATGCCCTCATATAGCCTTCCATCTCAAAGGGTTATCATGTACTGTAGTTATCTGACATGGGTACTCTGTGCTCAGACGGGAACCCACCCAAAGATTACCACTGAAAGGAACATTGGGCGCTTCCGCACACAGGTAATATGCTCCATGTATATGTATTGTTGCTGCAAGTTTTGCCTCTAGCATGTAGAAGCTATTATGGTAGCAACTAAATGGAGCTCTCATGCTTCTTTATGCATTCCCACTTTGATATGATTTGCACTTTTCAATCATTGCATTACCACTTGGTTGCCAAAAAAAAAGACTGGGTAATTGCCATTAGCCATGTTAGTCTATACTAAAAGTGTGTCCTGATGCTTGATCTGTATTTTTTTTTCGAAAACGCGGGAGAGCTGCGCTTCTTTGTATTAGAGAGAAAGAGCTTGATCTGTATTATGAAATGACAAGCTTGCAGTGCCGATATGATCTTGGTACTGTCAAGTGTTCTAGAGCAATATAACCATTTATGCAGGTCTTAATAAGATGTAAAAAGAAGTAACCTGTATAACTCTTTTGTGGACCTTTTTTGTAATGCTTGTGGGGTGCTTCTTTGTGTAATCAGCCTGAAAGTTGTTCATGCAGTACCGAGCAATGTTTGATTTGTATCAACTGTACAGTTGAGTAGTTGAAAAATAATGCACTACATTTTCTTTTGAGAAAACACAAAAGAAATGTCCATGTCATCCCATTTAGAAAAAAGGCGCTAATCTGCCATTCCATTTGTAGTTTCTGTGAAGCATGGAGACATGTTTACTTTTTTTAATGTCTCTACCTACTGAAAGAGAAGTAGAAGTATTATGTATCGTACTTTGACTACCAGTGGTTCATTAGGAAGATGTTTTCTCATTTTTGCAGCTTAAATCATTAGGTTTTTCGTATGATTGGGATCGTGAAATCTCCACGACAGAGCCAGCTTATTATAAATGGACACAATGGATTTTCCTTCAACTGTTGAAGAGAGGACTTGCTTATCAGGTCAGAAAATACTATTTTCTGCCATTCTTGTTGAATCTTAGGTTACAAATGTGCTTATCATTCGTTATAATTCCTGTTTCACACTTTCTTTATTGCTAGTGATAAACTATTTTGTACTGTTCATCTTTAGGATTCTGTTTTTATGTTCTTAGTGTTGCATTTGTGGTTTTCAATGATTTTTAGGCTGGCATTGATATCTTGCAATCAGGCCGAGGTACCGGTCAATTGGTGCCCTGCTCTTGGAACTGTCCTGGCGAATGAAGAAGTTGTAGATGGTGTGAGTGAACGTGGTGGTTATCCTGTTATACGAAAGGTATGTTGTAGAATCTGCGGAACTTGTTCATTTCAATGCATGGTTGCTAAGTACCTATATGCAGAAATGTCATATTGCGGCTATCCATTTCCTCCTCTGTTGTATAGCCAATGCGCCAGTGGATGCTGAGGATAACATCTTATGCTGATCGTCTTCTTGAAGATTTGAATGATCTTGATTGGCCTGAGAGTATCAAAGAAATGCAAAGAAACTGGATAGGGAGATCAAAAGGTGCTGAGCTTGTTTTTTCTGCAGTTGACCAGGAAGGACATGACCTAGGTGCCACTTTGTTGGTTTACACAACGAGGCCTGACACAATTTTTGGTGCAACGTGTGTACTTTGGTTTCTCTCTCTCTTTTGTCTTTTTGCATATTACTTGTTTATGGACCCGGATGGACAATATAGAAATTATTTTTTTTCTGCTGCAGATATCTTGTTGTGGCACCTGAGCATGTTTTACTGTCATCTCTAACATCTGAGGAACAACGAGCACATGTATGTTCTTTTGTCCTTAATTAACTATAGCATCATAAAAAATTGAAGTATATTATGGACTAATTGGAAATGGCAGGTAGAGGAATACAGGGAACTTTCAGCAAGAAAGAGTGAACTAGAAAGAACTGATCTTCAGAAGGAAAAAACTGGGGTTTTCAGTGGTTCTTATGCTAAGAACCCAGCAACCGGGGAAATCATTCCAATATGGGTGGCAGATTATGTTCTAGGAAGGTTTGTCAACATATGTTCCTTGTGTATTCTGATGTTGTCTTGTGCATTATCATTGTTTTGTTCATCTTGTTTCCGAAAGATCAAATGCTATAAAACTCTTCTTATGTAATATTACCCGAAAGGTCTACACTAGTTTGCTAGAGAACCTAGGTTTCTAGAGAACATAGGTTTCTACATCTATTTAGTAAATACTTTATGCTTCTTATTGTAGTTTGGCAGAGAACCTTGGTTTTTTACATCTATGTAATAAAACTCTTCTTATGTAATATTATAGGCACAAGTCTTACTATAGTTTGCTTAATTCAGTTCTCCATATACATACATTTTTCATTTTGGATCTATTGTTCTGTTTTCACCATAAACTAAATTTTGCTATCCAGTAAGGGACCTGATTAAGGATGGCAACGGGGATATACCCGTCGGGTATCACCGGAACGTTCTCTTCCCCGCTACGGAGAATTCATCCCGTCCCCATTCCCATTAACTGTCTCGGGGTATAGATTCTTGCCCATCCCCGTACCCATCGGGTATCGGTCGGGTAACAGATACTCGACGGGTACTGCATACCCGATAAACAAGGACACTTGGGGTCGTAGCTTTGCAATCAGAGACGTTTCTTCTTCACCTGGGTATAAGTGTTGGAGTCTCGGAGATGCCGAGGAGAAGGAGCGACGTTGCGAGGAAGACGAGCAAAGGTGGCAGAGAGACCGAACTGAGGAAGCGAGGGGTACGAGCGCTCGTGAGACAGGCGTGCTTGTGCTGCTGGCGGAGATGGTGAGGAAAAATTGAACGAGGGTTTCTAGAACACACAAACTATATATATGACTGTTCAGATTTGGACCAAAATACCTATATTGAGCTTCTTTGGGCCTAATACTCGCATGACAGCTCAAATAGTCGGGTTCCCCAACGGGTAACGGGGACGGGTAAACAGGGAACGTTCCCGTACCCGCTATACCCGTCGGGTATGGATTCTTGCCCATTTAGATGCCCGCGGGTAAAGATATGATCACATCCCCGTCCCCTAATGGATCAAATACCCGTCGGGTATCGGGTATCGGGGCCCCATTGCCATCTTTAGACCTGATCACCTGGCAGAATATTGTTGCTACTCTTAAAATTGACCAATAAGCAGGGTGGATGAAGTGGCGGCAAGCGTCTGGTGTCCTATGTGACAAAAGGGTACCACAGAAGCTAAAAGGCAAGTTTTATAGGACGGCGATTAGACCTGCTATGTTGTATGGTGCAGAATGTTGGCCTACGAAAAGACGACATATTCAACAGCTAAGTGTCGCGGAAATGCGTATGTTGCGTTGGATTTGCGGTCATACAAGAAGGGATCGAGTTCGGAACGATGATATACGTGAGAGATTAGGGGTAGCGCCAATTGAAGAAAAGCTTGTCCAACACCGGTTGAGATGGTTTGGACATGTGCAACGGAGACCTCCGGATGCACCGGTGCGTAGTGGAATCCTAAGTCAGGATAGTAACGTGAAGAGAGGCAGAGGAAGACCGAAGTTGACTTGGGTAGAGGCAATAAAAGGAGACTTGAAAGGATGGAATATACCTAAAGACTTAGCCTTAGATAGGAGTGCTTGGAAGACAGCTATTCACGTGCCTGAACCTTGATTGTTTCTGTTGGGTTTCAACTCTAGCCTACCCCAACTTGTTTGGGACTTAAAGGCTTTGTTGTTGTTGTTGTTGTTGTAAGCTATTGGAATTACCTTTATAATTTAATAAATATCTGACGAAGATTTGAAAAAAATACACTTGTTACTATTGTTCCTGACTGTTTGTGCATTCTAATCTTTGGCTGCCTCCCTGCAGCTATGGCACTGGGGCTATCATGGCAGTGCCTGCACATGATTCTCGTGACCATGAATTTGCTGTGAAATATGAACTTCCAATCATTAAGGTTGTAAGTCCACCGAATGGTAATTGTGATCCAGTGGAGTCATATGAAGATGATGGCATCATGATTAATTCATCCAGTTCTTCATCTGGATTGAGTATTAACGGAATGCTTTCCCAAGATGCTGCTAAGAAGGTTATTGAGTGGGTAGAGAGTAATGGTTTTGGAAAGAAAAAGGTGCTTTCATCCTGCTTCATCATATAATATGTCGTGCATACTACTTTCATCAGAATTTAATTGAGGAGAACCGAATATCAGGTTAACTACAAACTTCGAGATTGGCTTTTTGCCAGACAGCGCTATTGGGGTGAACCTTTCCCTGTGAGCTACCTTGATGATACCAATGAAATGGTTCCTCTTTCAGAAGATGAGTTGCCCTTAACTCTTCCTGAATTGGATGATTTTACTCCGACTGGTACTGGGGAGCCACCTTTGACTAAAGCAACGAATTGGGTATGACTTTAAGCTGTTTGAGACATTACTGTGCAATGGCAATATATTGTTATAAATCTAAAATAACCATAATGAAAGAAGAAATCAGAATGTCAAATGGGAAGGGGAGCATAGAGGTTGGGCTGTTTTAGATATAGAAGGGTGTAAGTGGCAAACACTTCTTGAGTTAGATAGGAAAAGGAAAATTTTGAAGGCAAGAAAATAATATAAAATTATGACTGCATTGCGTGAATCCCAAAATTGCATTAGAAATTGTATATAAAAGACCCATCCCAAAAGCCTTTTTTAGGGGGTAAAACACAAGTCCCCAAAAGTTGCATTTCATCTGTTTTTTGGGCTGCATTGCATTGTTCATCACTATGTCTTTTAGTTAGCACGTTAGAAAGACAATTGGTTGACATGAACATTGATTGTTTGAAACTACTAGAAACATCTGCCTACCAGTGTCATGCAATTTAGTTAAACTACCACTCTGAGTTCACCCCTTTCCCTGTTGGCAAAACTTGCATCATTCTTTTACTCTTGCACATACTGAGCACATCTATTTACTATTTAACTGTTTTTACTGCCTTTCCAGGTTAGAACCATGGATCCTTTATCTGGGAAGCCCGCAAGAAGAGAAACAAGCACCATGCCACAATGGGCTGGATCTTGCTGGTAACTTTTATCATATTCTAACAATCATGAGGCAATGAGCATTTGGAGATTTTTTTCTAATATATAATAGGAGCCTTATTGTCTCATGGAAGAATGCATCAAATTCTAACATCATACTGTCATTTGGAAAACTGTTCCCACACTGTTGAAACATATCTTTTCTGGTTTTGCGAGTGGCTTGTGAGCCCTTACATCTTTAGTGTCATGAAATCATTATTTCAGGTACTATTTGAGGTTCATGGATCCCAAAAACTGCAGTATATTGGTTGACAAGGCTAAAGAAAGGTGCATCCTTGTTTCGTCTGTCATCTCCAATAAGGGGTGTGCTACATGGTAGTACTAACTTATTCTGATTCTCATATCACACAGGTATTGGGGTCCAGTTGACATCTACATTGGTGGTGCTGAACATTCTGTCTTGCACTTGCTTTATGCAAGATTTTGGCACAAGGTAATTTTTATGTTCTAATACAAGTTTATGCCCTTCTATAGTTCCGTTAAAGGTGATGAAATTAGTTATTCTCTTGTCCCATGCAAACCTTGTAGCTTAATTTGTTGATATCTTTGTGCAAGTGCTACCATGTTTGCATTACTATGATTTTGCCGAGAACATACTTGTAGCATGGTGTTAAGTCCTCCAGTTGTGGTTCTCGCATAAAAAAAAAAGTCCCCTCGCTGGATGTTCCCAAAAAGTATGGGTTAAGAGCATATCCCCCAATACCTCCCCTATTCCCATAAAACTCTCATACTGAGGTCACTGTGTTTTTTTCTTGCTCCAGCAGTCTCCCAATACTTATCCCTTTTTTGGTGACCACCAATAATCTCTCCTCAAATAAAGGAGGAGTTGCATCTCTGAAAGGTCCTAACGGCTAGAGGGGAGGGGGTGAATAGCCTATTGAAAATTTCTACAACAACACTTAAACCAAGATGTTAGACAATTAAATGGCGAAGCGAGTGTTGCGTTAGCCTAATAAAAATGCAAGCCTCCTATTCACAATTCTAGTTATCTATGATCTCTATATCACACAAGAGGCTAAGTCACTACCACTAAGTTACTGAGCTCTCAAAGACTAACTAAAGAGCATCACTAACCACTAGACAAGACACAAGCTAGCTCTCAAAACTAATTACACTAAAGAGCTTAGCTATACTAGGAAAGTAAATACAAGAGAGGTAGTGATATTTATACCGCCGTGGCAAGAGATGATCAATCAATCAATCAATCACAATGAATACCAATGAAATCCTCGAAGACAAGATGACACAATAATTTTTCACCGAGGTTCACTTGCCTGCCGGCAAGCTAGTCCCCGTTATGGCAATACACTCACTTGGAGGTTCACGCGCTAATAGGCATCACACGCCTAACCCGCAATCGGGTGCCGCACAACCAACACAAGATGAGGATCCACAAACCACGAGCAATCCACTAAAGTACCTTTTGGCTCTCCGCCGGAGAAAGGTCAAGAACCCCTCACAATCACCACAATCGGAGCCGGAGACAATCACCACTCTCCGCTCGACGATCATCGCTGCACCAAACCGTCTAGGTGGCTGCAACCACCAAGAGAAACAAACGAAATCCGCAGCGAAACACAATCACCAAGTGCCTCTAGATGCAATCACTCAAGCAATGCACTTGGATTCACTCACAATCTCACAAAGATGATGAATCAATAATGGAGATAAGTGGGGGGGCTTTGGCTTAGCTCACTAGGTTGCTATTTCAATGAAAATGGCCAAGAGAGTGAGCAAGAGCCGGCCATGGGGCTTAAATAGAAGCCCCCACGAAATAGAGCCGTTAGGCTCTCACTGCCAGCCTCCACGAGGCGACCGGACGCGTGGTCAGAGATGACCGGACGCTCGGCCCCCTGCGTTCGGTCACGGATCAAGCGCCACGCGTCCCCGCGTTCAACCACCGCCGCCTGATCCCAACGGTCAAGTAACTCAGCACCAACGGCCAAGTCACGATCGGACGCTCGGCAACATGACCTGACGCACCCCCGTGGCGTCTGATCACACGAGCGCCCGAGCCAACAAGCTGGCGACCTGACGCACCAACGCCCTGACCGGCCGCGCCACCAACGTGGCGTCTGGTCACTTCCAGAGAGCTCCCCGAGCGCCTTTTTCGTGACCGGACGCGTCCGGTCAACGGTGACCGGACCCACGCCAGCGTCCGCTCCTTCCTTCCTCTTCTTAGAGCTTGCGTCAGCGTACGTTACGGCTGATCGGACGCACCTCCACCGAGTCCGGTCAACAGCCCCTTCAGAGTCCGGTCATCAAGACCGAGGCCACGCCACTGCTTCACCACTGACCGGACGCGCAGGTCCAACGTCCGGTCCTGTGTCCGGTCAGCTCCACTGACCTCCTCGACTCCACCAACTTCGCCACCCTTGATCTAATGTGCCAACCACCACCTTGTGCATGTGTGTTAGCATATTTTCACAAACATTTTCAAGGGTGTTAGCACTCACTAGAATCTAAATGTATATGCAATTAGTTAGAATATCTAGTGGCACTTTGATAATCGCATTTCACGACGAGTTTCACCTCTCTTAATAGTACGGCTATCTATCCTAAATGTAATCACACCCACTAGGTGTCTTGATCATCAAAACAAAATGGTCCTATGGAATTCACCTTTGCCTTGAGCCCATTTTGTTTTTCTCTTTCTTCTTTTCTAAGCCCGAGCACTTGATCATCACCATGGCTATCACCACCATCATCATGATGTTCATCATTTGCTCCACCACTTGGAATGTGCTACCCTATCTCATGATCACTTAGAGTAGAAGGGTTAGCACCTAGGGTTTCATCAATTCACCAAAACCAAACTAAAGCTTTCAATCTCCCCCAATAGCATGGGGCCCATCATCTTTTTCCCTACACACCTGTGGGCCTCATCTTTTATCTGGGTATTGAAGATTCACAAAAGTAATATTGGGCTACCCGAATACCTACATATTGGGGATAGATTATTGGTAGATTGGTGGAGATACGACTCGCCTGTGGCAACGGTGTCCCCATATTTGTAAGAGCCAGCTTTGAGGTGCCTTTTCTCGACTTACCAAGCAATGCCTTCAGGATGTCTCTCCCCTTGGGCTTAGTTTTAAATATGATTAGGGTTTTGGTGCATGAAGTTTTGATTAATATCACGGACTCCTGAATTGGCTATTTTTAAAGTTATACAATATACATCAGAAATTTAGTTCCTGTTAGTCCAAATTCAATGCTCTTAGAAAATCTGGGGACCAGTGGTTAATATCTGGGTTTCAATGGTTTTCTCCCTTATTCTACCAATATACATCAGAAATTTAGCTCCTGTTAGCCAAAATTCATTGCTCTTAGAAAATCTGGGGACCAGTGGTTAACATCTGGTTTTCAGTGGTTTTCTCAATTGTTCTACCATATACTGTCGTCTGGCCTTCCTTTATTCTAACTAAGTGGTGTTTCATAGGTTCTTTATGACATGGGTGTAGTCTCCACTAAAGAGCCTTTCAAGTGCCTGATAAATCAAGGATTGATACTAGGAGAAGTAGGTGACACAACTTTGTGCCAAAACTTCTACATGTTCATGAATGATTTTATTGCTGCTAATAAATGCTGTAACAGGTTGAGTATACTGCATATAGAGACAATGAAGGCAGATGGGTTTCTGCAGACTCAGACTCAAGTTTGATTGATTGCTACCAAGAAAAAGTAGCTGCAGATAAGGTCTGCGTCTGGTACTTGTGTTCATTATCAATTGGTGCGATAAACGTTTGGGGTTTGATTTTTTTTTCTGCTTCATTTTTTGCAAGGTTACAAAAGTTGGAGATCAGTATGTTCTGAAGGATGATCCAAACATTCGTTTGAATGCTCGTGCCTACAAGATGAGTAAAAGTCGAGGGAATGTCATCAACCCTGATGATGTTGTTTCAGAATATGGTGCTGATTCTCTTCGCTTGTACGAAATGTTCATGGGGCCATTGAGGTGTGTATAAATATTTACAGATGAAGATGAAGTACAATTGCTTAGACAAAGTTGATGGGATATATGGTACTTCCAGAGATTCAAAGACATGGAGCACTGGGGGAATCGAAGGTGTGCACCGGTTCCTTGGAAGAACATGGAGACTCATAGTTGGTCCACAATTACCTGATGGATCATATAATGATGGAACCACGACTACTGAAGATGAACCAACCTTGGATCAGCTTCGAGTTCTTCACAAATGTATTGCAAGGGTAGGTCACAGTTGTCACTGTTAGCAGTTAACACTCTTTTCGCTCATGCACTCTGAAATATAAACCATGCAAAATGTTTAGCATATCAGCTATTTGCGGTGAACTTTTACGACCAAAGATGATTCTTTGGGTATATTCTTTCTCATGTCTTCTCTTCACTACCTCTTCCATGTCAGGTTTAGCCTATCCCTGCCTCTTATGTTATATGCTCACCTTAGGATGTCATTATGCACCAGTGCCTTTGAGGCCTCTGTTAGGCATGTCTAAACCATCTCAATTGATGTTGCCATGTTGGACAAGCTTTTTCTTCAATTGGTGCCTCCCCCTAACTTATCGTGTATATCGTTGCTTTAGGAACTTCGAATGTAAATGAATTAACATGATCTCTAGTTCTCTACAAAGGAAATTAATCAAGCTATTGAGGAATATATAAACTTGGTCATGAAGAAACCATCCTCCAAGCCACAGCACTGCTATTGCTACTATTCATGTGAATACTTCGCATGTGCAGTACGTCCTAGCCATAACACGGGTGTCCTATAACTTTCAAGTACACAATAAGAGAAAATCAGGCCCATCTTATAACATTCAGGTTGATGTGTGGTAGTAAGGATAGTAGGATACACACTATGTCATCCCACAACTTATTCAACCTGCCATTTTAGTTACTTTTTATTAGAGATATGTATAGTCTAGAGATATGTATGTACTTTACTTGTACTCCAAGTTGTATCTTGACTATATATATGAAAGTCGCCCCTCCCTTAATAGGTGTGACGTGTTCCCTAATTCTCTACAATTTTATACTTATTAGATCCAATAATAGAGGTGGCTAGTTCTATGCTCATTTATCAGTTTCCATGCGAAAAGTTATGCCCATGCCTAGGTGGGATTGACACAAATAGAATTGTAATTACATACGGTTTTTCCCTCCTATTTCAATGTTTTATAATGTTCAGTGTAGTCATAATGCAGAACATGATTTATAGTGATCATTTTCATTTTTTGTACTGTTGTGTGTGGCTGATGACTGACTGATGTATTATTTGGTATTTTGGTTTGTATAGGTCACGGAGGAAATTCAGGAAACAAGATTTAACACTGCAATATCTGCAATGATGGAGTTTGTGAATGCTGCATACAAGGTGAAACCAAACTTCTCTTAATTTCTCTAGCAATATTAGACTTTAGAAATATTTTGGATTGACCAAGTGCAAGTAAAACTAATATCCTCATCGTCAAGTACTTCCATTCTGCTCTATTCCTTTTTACACAATGGAAATTACTAGTCAACATTGGCTCTATTGGATCATGCCATGTTCAAAATGACATGCATTTATATAGAGAGGGAGCTAACTAGCTAAGGTTGTATATTCCATGATTTACGGAAGAACATGATGTGACTCTTATTTTCTTTTACAGTGGGAAACCCAGCCAAAAACTGTTATTGAATCCTTTGTTCTGCTGCTTTCACCCTTCGCACCACACTTGGCTGAGGAGCTTTGGTTTCGCCTCGGACATCCACAATCATTGGCCTATGAACAGTTTCCAGAGGTATCATTAAACCTATCCTGCTTCAGCGCATCACCCCTTGTCGCTGAATGACATACATTTATGATTCTTTCGAAGATGTAAATCTAGTCAGAATGTTTGTACTGCTTGTTCATGGTTGCTAGGTACTAAAACAACCTAATCTGAATAAGCATAGAAGACACTGCAGTGTTTTCCTGCATGTTCAAGAAAGAAGTTGTGTGGGAATAGTATGCCTACAGTACATGACAAGGATTTGCTACCATGATGCCTTAAAGAGTACTTTACAATGATGCATCTCACCCATGCATGAAATATTGTGTTTTATGGCATATAAAACAACACTGAGCCATTTTTCTTTTGCCCAGGCAAAAAGTGAGTACCTGGAGGAATCAAAGCTTGTACTCCCTGTCCAAATCAATGGAAAGACCAGGGGTACAATCCTTGTTGACAAAGCGTGCTCTGAGGATGATGTTTTCCAAATTGCAGCCTCAGATGAGAAACTCTCCAAATATTTTGATGGAAAAGGCATCAGGAAGAGAATTTATGTGCCTGGAAGGATCTTGAATGTTATCTTAGATCAACAAAAGGCAAGGACCTGATAATTGCTCTTGCTTTTCCGTTTATCTCGCTATGAGTCAGGAGTAGTTGATAGAGATTAATGAGACATGACAAATCTGTAAATTTGTTTTTTAGCACTTGCAGTTTACTGCCATGCAACATTTTTTGTATTTAATAGTGTATTTACATGGAAACATTTTCCCCTCTTGGGTTACTATTTCCTACATAGGTAAGAGGCCACTCTTGGTTTACAATGTTAAATTCAAAGCACAGGTTGTGCCCAACGATCTGACACTATACTCTCTCCATTTTGCTCACACAGTTTTTCAGACTTTGTTGCTCAGATCATATGTTGCTTCAGTTTTTAGCAAGGAGGATTTGACTGAGTAGAAACCCCCATGTATGTAGTTATTCACTAAAAAAGAGTTGGATCACCTAACTGGAACAATTCTCTCTTCAGTCTAACACCTAACAACCACTGATGATGACCTTTTTATCGCGTTCTGGTTCATGTGTACTGCAACTAATTCTGAACAGGTACCCATTCAGATTTATTGTTATTTTGTTCTGATTTGGCTGTGCACCATCCTGTGTTCCCTATAGTAGATTTAGTTTGAGTTTGAAAAAAGCATGTTCTCCAGTGATTTAATAGTTTAATTTGAAATTTTGTATCCTACTTTTATCTGCGGATACACTCTGATAAGTAATCAAAACTCTGCCTCGTTTGAGAGCGTCTTCTGCAATATTTTGCTTTCTACTGTAACAAGCATGCAGACTTTCAATAGCAGTGCACACTAACCACATTCCTACCAAACCAAAAGGTGAGCGAGACACATAGCTTGCTTTTGTTTCTTTTCTCCGTGGAGTTTGCTCATCTAACTTTGCACGAGAACCCATTCAGTAGCTGTGCTTCCTATTCTGCTGTTGGAGCCTGAAGAATCTCTCAACAAACAGCACTTGTTTTAGTCCAGATGTCTGAACTAACACTCTAACAGAGGAACAACAGAATGTTCCTAATGTCAGATGGAAACGAATATAAAGCATGGCAACTACTCAAAGGATGGCCTTACTATTTCTGTGTGTCAGTCATAGATGAAGGTTTTAGCATTACAAGATGGCATGCGAGAAGAAAAGTTTTACTGTCAGGTTTGGATTGGTGCTTCTTGCAGGATGCATTCTTGTGCCGATGTCACTTGCCACAATGTTCCGGCATTCCGCGGTTCCTCTGCAAACATGTAAGTTCTTGCACTAACCCTGACTCTTAACCTTAGTGATGCTTATTTGACTTCTCTTATCGTTGTGTTCGCAGTGAGCTTGTTGTTTTCAGTAGGTCCGGCTACTTCAGTAATGTGGGGAGAGGAAAGATTAGGCTCTCATCGTTACGGTATGTCAAAGCATATGTCATACTCAGTCACTCAGACAAAAAAAAAAGCATTCAGAGAAGTTGACAGTATAGATTCATTAACGCATATGTTCAAGCAATCTGACCTGGAACCTCACTCACTCGAGATAGACGATCAAACAGAAAGAAGCTTGGACAATGTCGGCCAGAAGACTCAGCTCTTGTCTATAATGTTGCAGGTAGAAACAAAGGGCCTGTGCTGTGCGACTTTTCGAGCTCGAGATCCGACGTGTGCGAGCTGAAAGGCGACGTCCGCATCCTCCCCAACGCCACCATCGTCGTCCGCCATCCGTGGGCGAGGCGTCAATCATGGAAGATGAAGCCGCACGGAAGGAAGAACGACCGGCACGCG
Organism: Miscanthus floridulus; assembly: GCF_019320115.1. NCBI lineage: Eukaryota > Viridiplantae > Streptophyta > Magnoliopsida > Poales > Poaceae > Miscanthus > Miscanthus floridulus. The sequence goes on from NC_089584.1 coordinate 21,955,269, forward strand.
CTCGCCCGCGTCACTGAGGTGACGGTGGCGTCGTCGCATCACACCGCCGGCGCTGCTCCCCGATGCACGGCCATCCACACCGCCCCGGCGGTCGTATTCTCTGTCGGCGGCTACGCGGGGAACATGTTCCACGACCTGACGGACGTGCTCGTCCCGCTGTTCATCACCACGCGCCGGTTCGGCGGCGACGTGCACCTCCTCGTCAGCAACGCCCAGCCATGGTGGCTCGACAAGTTCAGGCCTCTGCTCGTTGGATTCTCCCGGCACGCAGTAGTGGACATGGGCAGGGGAAGCAGGGGCGTGCTCTGCTACCCCCACGTGATCCTAGGCCTCGAGTTCCACAAGGAGATGAGCGTGGACGCCGCGAGGACCGCTGGGGAGTACTCCATGGCCGACTTCACCCTCCTCGCCCGACGATCCTACGGCCTGACTCGGGACACGGCCATCCGTCTCAGCGACGGCAACCGTTCCTCCGCCGTCCGCCCCAGGCTGCTCCTCATCTCCCGGAAGTCGACCCGAGCGTTCACCAACGCCGGCGCCATCGCGCAGGCCGCCGCCGCGCTCGGGTTCGAGGTGGTGGTGGGCGAGCCGGCGCGGCACGCGGACCTGCCGTCGTTCGCGCGGGTGGTGAACTCGTGCGACGTGCTGGTGGGCGTGCACGGCGCCGGGCTGGCGAACCTGGTGTTCCTCCCCGCGGGGGCCGTGGTGGTGCAGGTGGTGCCGCTGGGCGGGCTGGACGCGATGGCCGCGGAGGACTTCGGCGCGCCCGCGCGCGACGCGGGGCTCCGGTACGTGCACTACGGCATCTCCGTGGAGGAGAGCACGCTGGCGAGGCAGTACCCGCGCGACCACCGCGTGCTGAGGGACCCCGCGGCGGTGAGAAGGGAGGGGTGGATGGCGCTGCGGGCGGCGTACCTGGTGGGCCAGAACGTGACGATCGATGTCCACCGGTTCAGTGGCGCCTTGCGCCGCGCCATGGAGCTTCTCCGCCAGACCCACGAATGACCGGACGGCCCATGTTCTCTTCTGTAATTACGGCCCAAGCCTTTGAGGGTATCGAGCAGCCTCGTTGTATACGGCGGCCTAGTAAGGTAGTCCCAGCCCTGATGGGCCAATATGCTGTGCTGGTGTATTGCTGTCAGGTATATTTGGTCCGCTTGTGTTATAAATTATTAGATGTTTTAATTTTTTTACAAATATATTTCTATTTTATTTTATATCTAGACATAATATGTATTTAAGTGTATATCAAAAACTATGTATATCTAGAAAAAAAAACTAAAACAACTTATAATTTAGAATAGAGAGTATATATCTAAGGCAGTGACAAAACAAAGTCCAACACTGTTTTAGGATCCGAGCGACAGCTCAGGCCTTATTCGTTTGTGCTAGAAATCAAAGGGAATAAAAGGAATTGGAGGGGATTGAGTGGGGTTGAGGGAATTTTGACTTGCAGGGGATTTATTCCTCTCAATCGTTCTCAATCCCTTTGATTTCAAAATCAAAGGAACAGACCGATTTCCCACCGGGGCTGGTTTTCAAATAAAAATACTTGCCTTCAGTGACCCGTGGAGTGATCATGGGAATGTGACGTCCTTCGCCGCCTTGGATGTTACATCGATCTCGTTGTAGAGCATAAGGCTGATAGACGTAATCATGCTTAAGTTGTACCGTTAGACTAAAAATATTGACATCTACAAACTACAATTACTAAAATAAAGCTATCAAAACATATTTCAAAGTGGATTTAATGGAACAAAATGATGTTTTACGTACATGCTAATTTATTTTTCTATATGAGTTTTTGTCCGAAAGTCTGATTTATGATAAAAGCGAAACGACGTACATTTGGAATTGAATAAGTATGCCGTTTGCAGGCTTATTAGATGGAGCGAGAAGCCGCGTGATGGAGCAATTTGCACGCCAGGCACCTCACCGATTGAACTCGTGATTTGTTGCTTGTGCTGATTTGTACGGCTGATTTATTGGGAGAGAAAAATATTGTACCATAACTAAAGCCGACTTATAATGGCAGCCGAACAGAGCCGTGGCTTCATCCACCGCTTGTGCCAGGTGACAAAGAGGACACCCTGTTTTTCAGTTCAAAGATGGCATTGCCATTTTTTCTATTCGAATTTGAGATGAAACAAGGACACATGTGTATTCCGTGAAGTCACCCTGTACATGGTCCGGTTTATCCGGTCTTTGAGCAAAAACCGACGCAAACCATTGGGACAGCAATTTCAGCGGTTTCAAACCCGCGGGTTAAGCGGTTTCCACGGGCTGGGCAAAAATGTATTAGCGCAGGCAAGCAGCAGCCAGCCATGACGGTCACGCTGGTTGGCGGCGACCACGGAGCGAGCGCCGCGGCGAGGTCGACGGCGACCGCCGAGCGAGCCCTGGCACTCTCATTGTGGTGCAAGTAGCACGGCCTGAGGAAGCTCTGCATGGAGGACAGCTGCTCACTCCCAAGAGGCTCGCTGAGCTGCGCACGGTGCGGGGGTTGAAAGCTCTCGAGCTCGCGCGCGCCATGTCATCGAAGACCGCCAGCAGGGGCCACTCGTCGCCGGCGGCCGTGTCACGCGCTGTGTGTTTGCACCGCTCGTTGGCGTGATGTGTCGGAGCATGTTCTCCGAGGACCTGAATCCGCCACCACGTGCGACCTCGGGGATTTTGCGTGGGAGACCGTGGTTGCAGGCTTGTGGCCATGGCGCCGAATCCGCCCGATTGCTTCTCGGCGCTTGCTAAACGACGGAGCGTGTGAGGCGTAGGATGATGAAGCTCAAAACAAGTCGAAGCCGTCGCCCGACACTGGAACACCACAACATATACGTAGGTACTCGTGTTTGTACAGTGTAGCGGTGGTTGGTGTGAAGTACCGGTGGCCACCGACTGAATGATTGGGCGGGCATGGACAAGGTTAGGGTGGCTGCTTTATCTGCTTCCTCCGCTTGCTGCAGGTCCGGGTCCGGTCAGTTTGGCAGCCAAACCGGCAGGCTGCAGGGGCACCTGGGCCGCTGGGCTCCCTCGTCGCAGTCAGAGTCAGTGAATCAGTGATACACCCACTAGCTCGGTCTACAGATTGCGCCGACTGGCGGACGAGTCCCTGTCACTCGATGGTTTGGTTTATTTGATTTGAAACGCTGTATTGCATGCGTGGAAGATTTCAGGTGCCAATTCACCGGAGCTTGAGGTTGGCGGCCAACTCCTTCCTCGTCCGACCCCTTGCGCTTTCTCCTTTCGCTCCTCGAGCAAAGCCCGTGAGAGTGAGACCAACCTAGGCTGTCTGCACATCATCACTTTGCTGCCACTCGGCATTCGTTGACAGACAAGAAAACCTGGCTGTTCTGCAAGGTCGTTCATTCGATTTCAATCCATTCATCATCCAAAGGTTGGTTACGCACGCGTGAACAGCTCTGCATGCGACGCGAGATCTTTTGTCGCCGTGAGGCCGTGTTGCCTCACGAAGCAAACTAGTGGACGTCACGACGGACGACTGACGGGCCGGGCCCAACGGACGGAACGCAGCGCCATGGGCCGAAACGGCAATGCTCGATATTCCTAATCACGGCCCAACATAGCGAGTGTGCTTTTAGTCACGGCCCGTATTGGAGATCATTTGTACTCTTAATATTTTCCCCTTTTTGTTTGAAAAAAAAGTAAAAGAATTCTCCAAAATGGAGTGCAAAAGGAGAGGAAAAAAAAAATAGGCGCCGCGGGGACCTCGTCGAGTGAACTCGTGACTTATGAGGCTGTTTCCGTTTTCTCGTGCTAGCCGACAAGAAAATATGGACGCCCAGGTTTTCATTTGAGGGGTCACTATCATTTTCCGCTCGAATTCGGAATGCGACAAATTGACAAAACGGCACGTATTGCATGCCTGATACTCCATACATACAGAGCCGCCATGTAGTCGACGTCGTAGGAGGCAGGCCACGAAGATTTCCATTCCCAGCTACCTACAGTTGAAAGCGAAAACCAAAAATCAGGAACGCTTTCTTTTCAGGAATTTTTTTTTGGAAAGAATACAAATATACTAGGCCCTGATAAGTTTCCTATACTCCGCGTAAATAGCTAGTCTTTTTTATTTATTTGTCTTGTTGTATTAGTTATCTCGTTATTCATACACTTGCATTCATTGCACCAATAAACATATATATCCATCACTAATAATTTTTTTTCCTAGCTTAAATTTATTTTTGTCTTTATTTTTTCCACTCCTATTATACGGTTGTGCAATTTTTTTACCGATGTTAAAATTTTAAGGATCAACCCACCAGTCCAGCAGTCCAGCTACAATGTTTGACTCTATGCTTTAAATAGAAGTTGTCTTACAAGTATGTCTGCCGTTTATCTACGAAGATAAAAGCGCATTTTGTTTCAAAGAAGTCAAACTCTACCTAGTCCAGGGAGATGAAGTCATCTTCAACCTTTGATCTAGGATGAAAGTTCAGGGAGGTGATGTCATCTTCAACCTCCACCTTCTCCTCAAAGAAGCCATGACAAAAATTCTTGGATGGACTCCATGGTATCAGCGGCGGTAGGAGGCTTGAGGCCCCCCACCACACACACAGATCCATCACTAATTTGGGGGGCTTCAAAACATTTGGCATATGAATGACACGTTGCAGCAACTGTTCATCACTACCTTGTAAACAGTAAAAGTCCAGGGAGATGAAGTCATCTTCAACCTTTGATCTAGGATGAAAGTTTAGGGAGGTGATGTCATCTTCAACCTCCACCTTCTCCTCCTCAAGGAAGCCATGACAAAAATTCTTGGACGAACTCTAGGAGGGCTCCATGGTATTAGCGGCGGTAGGGGGCTTGAGCCCCCCACCCCCCCACCCCACCACCACACACATAGATCTGTCACTAATTTTGGGGGCTTCAAAACATTTGGCATATGAATGACACTGTGCAGCACTGTTCATCACTACGTTGTAAACAGTACCAAGACCTCCCGTGAAATCTGAGCTGCCTCCACCAACACCAACAGTTGATGAGACAATGTTGATTTTTGAGCAACCACTAATATCTAAAAACCTTGGCACTCTAAGTATTTTTTTTATTGTTGATACGGAGAGATTATCACATACTCGCCCTGTTCGCTTGTTGGTTTCAGTCAGACTTATTCAACCAGCCAATAGTATTTTCCTCTCACAACAAACCAGCACCAGCCAGCCCAAACCAACCCAGAAATCAACCAGCGAACACGCCGACTATGTGACTTGTGAAATGTGAGCCTTCTTATTTTCTAGAAAAGAAACTTTTGGCCGTTTGCATGGTTCAATGCATACAAATCGAAGTGCATTATATATTAGAATTCAGAAAAAAAAAAACGTATAAAAGAAGGACGATATGGAGGCATCAACTACATAGCTACAAGAACATCCACCCCCAAATGGGCCTGTTCGCTGGTTGGGGCTGGTGCTGGTTTGAGCTGGCTGGTGCTGATTTTTTGTGAGAGGAAAGTACTGTTGATTGGCTGATTTGAGCTGGCTGAAACCAACAAGCGAACAGGCCGACAAAAGGGGCGGCAAAATTTCAGTTTTGCTTAGTCAATCCGTCCATGATTTCAATTGGCCTTTTTTTTACGAAAGGGGCGGCAAAATTTCAATTGGCCGTTCCTATGTAGTATTTCACAACCGTCAGTGCTTCGGTTAGTATTTGTGATAAATAATTTCATGGTGTTTTCTGTTGGTCGTTCGGTTCGTATGCAATACGTATTGCGCCGGCATTCGATGTTCCCGCTAAGAATTATCGTTTCCCTATGTTTTCGGTTGCACACATTTTTCTATTACCAGTGTGGTACTTTAAAAGTTAAAACCAAGAATATCACCTGTCTCTCAAAAAGAATACGGGACTTTAAAAAAATAGTCCTTTTGTGAATGTTTCATAGCACCGTCATTGAAACAGAATACAGTGAGCCATCAAATAGTGTACCTATTCTCTTATTCGTCGTTCATGGATTCACCTTCTGATTGGCCATGGATTCGCTTCGTTGAAAAAACAAGCTGAAATACTGTTTCGACTGATTTATTGTGAAAGAAAAATATTATTTCTGCTAAAAAGATAAGTCAAAAAGTACCGATTATAAAACAAGCGAACAGAATGAGAGGCTCTTGTATGTGCCGTGTCAACCGCACAGCATAATTAGCTAGTCGCTGCCTGCTGGGACTGGACAACCACTACGTGCTGTGCACTCACGTTTGTATACACGACGAGTGTGCATACAAAATTCGTACCAACACGAATATGGAATGTCAAACTGTATATCATATCATTAATACGGAACAAAGAATCGGAGATGATGAAAGCAATCGATGGCCTCACCACTACTGTACATAATTGTTTTTTTAAGAGGCAGTCAAATTTTCGAATTCAGAATGGTTTCTAGAGTGGATGGAGGCACCAATCACCTCTATAAACTGAGCCGTCTATAGAAGTATTTATAGAAGTGTTTTTTTTTTTTTGGAGAAAAGGATGACGTCTCTAAGAATCCCGTAGATGGCACTAATTTGATGATGATTAATAAACATGTAAAAAGTGTTTAGCGTAGAGTCATCCTAGCCGGGCGCTGGGCGGAGACACGGCTGGGTGGGTGCTTTTGTCCGTTTCCTCGTTACTCACACCGTCCCAAATTATAAGTAATTCTAAAAATCTTAGAGGACCAAAGCATCTTAAGTATGACTAAATTTATATAATAAGATAATAATATTTATGATACTAACTAAGTATCATTAGATTCTTCATTAATTATATTTTTATAGTATATCTATTGAAAGTCATAAATCGTTATTATTCTTTCTATAATTTTAATTAAACTTGAGATGGTTTGACTCTCTGTAATTCTTACATTGACCTGTAATTTGGGGACGAAGGAAGCAATTGCTGTCCTTCCGCAGCTCCAGTTTGGCATAGGCAGGCAGGCGGGCTGCAGCCGTCTCCACCGCGCCAATCGCGATCTCCCTGACACAGTGACACCACCCCGATCCCAGTCAGTGCTACTGCTCTGCTAGCGCTACACGGCACCTCACCTCCTGCTGCCTTGCACCGACGGTGAGCACAGCCGACGTCGTCAGGTTCAGGAGTAAGACGATGAGCAGCTGGTTCAGTTCAGTAATGAGTACAGAGAAGAGGATCACAAGTGTTTCCGGACGGTGAATGAAAATCGCCAGCGGGCAGCGGCTACCATTACCATGCGGAGGACGGTCAAACAGAGCAGAAGATTTGCGGCCCGCGGGGTCGTATTTGGCTTATAAGCTATGACTTATCAGCCAACGAATAATATTTTTCTCTCGTACCAAATCAGTCAACAGTACTTTCAATCAAACCAGCCAAACAAACATGGCATTGGTTGGCAATCCGCCCTCTCAAGTCTAAACTCATCTCTCCTTTTGCTCATCCCTGCGCAGACTAACTCAAGGGCTTGTTTAGATCTGAAAATTTTGGTAAAATGGCACTGTAGCAGTTTTCGTTGTTATTTGGCAATTAGTGTCCAATCATAGTCTAATTAGGTTTAAAAGATTCGTCTCATGGATTTCGTCTAAACTGTGTAATTAGTTTTATTTTTTATTTATATTTAATGCTTCATGCATGCGTCAAAGATTCGATGTGAGGAAGAATCTTAAAAAATTTTGCAAATTTTTTTTTGTAACTAAACTGAACCTTGTCGCAGGTCAACAGGCTTCGTCCTAACTGACTGTGATTTTTTTTGCCTGAAATAACGCGTGATGACGACACGATTGTTTGTCTATGCGTGGGCCGTGGTCCATCCAAAGGAAGTAATAGTGTTCTCATCTTCAACGCTGTTCTGTTGGGATTTCCTTTTGACAGGCTCCATTCCTTAATAAAACTGGACCTACGAGGTATAACCACCCCTATGCATTACACTAAGAAGAAAACTGGATCTACGAGGTATGACCACCCCTATATATTACATTAAGAAGAAGACTCTCACGTAGGCTCAAAAAACTTCCGAACCTCTGTCCCACCCTTATACAGCGGCATCGTCGCCCTATGAGAACGGGCCGGTCCTTAAATATGTGTTTTGACGTGGGACAGACGAGGGGATTTTTTTAACCTCAACCTGAAATTCGCTCCCACTGATAGTCGAACCCAGGACCTGAGGAGTGCCGTCAGGACGCTCTAATCAGTTGGACTAGATGCTCTTTGGCATTCCTTAATAAAACCACTATCACTTTTCAGTTTCCCTGTCCTCTTCTAAATCTTAATCTTGAACCATTTTGTGCATTATATTGAACGTTTTTTGTTCTATAGCAGATTCATCATCGTAATTCTGCTCATGTGTGTTGGAATCACTACGACCTCAACCTAGCCTCTAGCAGTTTATCATGCCTTCCTAAAGAAATTACGGAATGGAACCATCATTGGTGATTGGCTAATAATCGAAGACTTGCTACCATGCCACTGTACGTATTGCACTACTATCAACTATGACATGACCATATTTGTTTCCGCTTCTGACCACTTCTCGAGAAAAAAAAAATAGTGTTGTGCATTGTGTCGCTTGTGAGCTTCTCACGCATAGGGATGGCAATGGGTTTATACCGATGGGTATCATCCATGTATACCCACACCCATCAGAATTTTTTTACCCGTGAAGAAACTCATACCCATGAATGGGTACAAATTCATGCCCATACCCATGCTTATAGCGGGTACCTATTACCCACAAGTACGGCAACTCATGGGTATCCGCTACCTGCATGAACATAGACACAAATGTGTACCCATATATTGGTATGGCCTTATGGGTTTCTTCGCGAGTGTAAACAAATCTTAATGGATGTCCCGCTAAAGTGTTTGACTCTATGCTTTAAATAGAATTAATTTTTCTTACGTGTATGTATGTTCGCACTTCATCTACGAATGACAAAGCAAAGTCAACTGATTTTGACAAACGTTTATTGGTCAGATTATATACATGTTCAGTGGACAAAAAATGCATCATCCATTAATTAATATCTGAATGGTTGATTGGACGACGTTGATTTTTTAGCAACCAATAATATCTGAAAACTTTCTCACTCAGTCACTCTAAATATTTTTTTTGTTGATACAGAGAGATCATCACATACTATGTGACTTGTGAATTTCAATCTTCTTATTTTTTGGATTAAAAAACTTTTGGCCTTTTTGCATCGTTCAATGCATAAAAACCAAAGTACGTTATATATTAGAATTCAGAAAAAAAAAAGAAGGACAATATGGGGCATCAATCAACTACATATATATAGCTAAGGGCATCCACCCCGCTAATAAAGCTCCTGTCCCTTTGTTTGAATCCTTGTTTGCTTCGCATTTTTTTCTCAAAAAGAATACAGAGATTGAAAAAAAAAGGCAATAAAGCTTTTTGCGATCATTCCATAACGCTTTCTAGCCCGTACTTCAAGTCGACAACAGAATACGGGTGAGCTTCTTCTTATATATTGCCTTATTATTCGTAGATCGTGTATTCACTTTGTGGTTGGCCATGGATGCTCTTGTTGCCTTGTCAACAGCACAACGTCATAATTTCCCTGCCTGTGCATGCAGGCAACCACTGTGCACTGACGCACGTCTCTACACGAAAATTCGTACCAACACGAATATAGAAGGACAAACTATGTATCATATCATTAATACTATGCAACAAAGAATGGGAAATGGAAGTAATTGATCGCTGATGGGCCTGTCGAACAGATTAGCTAGAGTCGTCGTAGGAGTAAGACGATGAGCAGTTGATTCAGTTCAGTAATCAGTATACAAAGAAGAGAACCACAAGTGTGTTTCCGGTGAATGGAATTCGCCAAAGGCTACTACCACCATGTGGAGAAGGAGAACTCTCAAACAGGGCAGAAGATTTCAGGGGGTGTTTCCTGACCGACGGTGGTGTGACGACGACACCATTGTTTGTCTATCCCCTCCAGAAGAAATAGTACTCTCAATCTTGAGCGCTGTTCTGTTCTGTTGGGATGTCGGAAAGCGAGAGGGATCGTCTCGTAGAAGAACCAGGCGGAACGGAAGAAGGAAGGCCTGTCGAAGAGGAGTGGAGCAAGAAGCAAGGTTAGCAAGATTCCAAGTTGGTTCCTGCCCTCCGTGCACTGGCACTGGCACTGGCACTGGCACTGGCAGCAGTGCCTGCCGATGTGCAAGTGCGACCGAATGGCCAGTCGTCGCTCTCGTGAAGCGATGTTGCAACCACTGCATCTCCCACATGGTGCCACGCTGATGCCACACCATCCATTTTCCAATCAGTGGCCGATTGATCATTCATGGTCATGGACAACGGCCCTTCCTTCTGCAGTTCTCCTGTCTGCTACAACACGTGCGTACGATCTGCCGTTCGTTCCTCTCCGCATGACAGCAAGGAATTGAGGTAGCAGTAGCTTGGTCTACCTGTATCCCAACAATGGTACTAAGGGCCAGTTTAGTTCCACCCAAAACACCAAATTTTTCAAGATTTCTTGCTACATCGAATCTTTGACACATGCATGAAGCATTAAATATAAATAAAAAATAAAACTAATTACACAGTTTAGACGAAACAAGACGAATCTTTTAAGCCTAATTAGACTATGATTGGACACTATTTACCAAATAACAACAAAAATGCTACCGTAGCACTTTGCCAAAAATTTTGGCATCTTGCCTAATGCTACGTATAGGCGTATAGCGAAGACGGTGGCGATGCCTGGCAGGGGTATTATTCTCATGTTGCTACAGTTATGCAAGTGTCCCAGGATTTATTGTGCTCACCGGCTCGTGGTGGAGCTTGCCATACGCCGACAGAGAAAACCCACCCTGCTCAATTGAGGCCCCGTTTAGGTAAAAAAAATTTTTTAGGTTTTGAGTACTGTAGCACTTTCATTTGTATTTGGCAATTAGTGTCTAATTATGGACTAATTAGGTTCGAAAGTTTCGTCTCGCGATTTCTCACTCAACTGTGCAATTAGTTTTTTTATTCGTCTACATTTAGTACTCCATGCATGTGCCGCAAGATTCGATGTGACGGATACTGCGTAAAAAATTTTGGATTTTGGAGGAAACTAAACAGGCCCTGAGTGACGAAAAGGTCACCTGAGAACAGCTAGAGTAGTAAGCGTAGCATGTAACTTCTCCTGCCTTGTGGCCTGTTCGTGGCTGAAAAAAAAAAACTGATGTTGATGCTGATACTGATTTGTTGTGAGAGAAAAACGCTGTTATTTTACTGAAACAGGATGACTGATAAGTTCGAGCAAACAGGGACGAACGTCATGAAGCTGCCCCTAGGATCTACTCATCTTGTATTAAAGCCGACTAATAAACTAGCTGAAACTATTTTATTGGAAGAGAAAAATACTAAAGATTCTAATCGATAAACCGACTGATCAGTTAAAACGAACGTGCCAAGGAGGATAGAAAAGGATGGCGAAGAGAGCAACTGATAACCGTGGCAAAACAACAGAATCATTACAATCGCCCTGTTTAGTTGCACTTTATTTTACAAAATTTTTCAAGATTCTCCGTCAATCTTTGGACGCATGCATGAAGCATTAAATATAAATAAAAAATAAAATTAATTACATAGTTTAGATGAAATCCACGAGACGAATCTTTTAAGCCTAATTAGACTATGATTGAACACTAATTGTTAAATAACAACGAAAACGCTACAGTATCGTTTTGCAAAAAAAAATCACCATCCAAACTGGCCCTCAATCCGCACCCGTGCTACAGGCTTTTCCCCACACCGGTCACCACTCACCAGTAGCGTTGTTACTGTCGACCTCACGGTACTCACCAGCTATCACTGCGGGTGATAGTACTTGCACATTTATTACACTCACCACGAGTACTGTGGACACAGTTGTGCTCACATCTGAGTGCGTTTAGTTAGAGAAATTTGGAAATTTAGCTACCTAGCATTTTCGTTTTTATTTAGTAATTAATGTTTAATTATGGATTAATTAAGCTTAAAATGTTCATCTTGTGATTTCCAACTAAACTGTATAATTAGTTTTTTTTTTATATTTAATGTTTCATACATATATCGTAGAATTCGATGTAATAATTCCCGTAGCACGTATCTGCTGAGAGTGGTTCAGTAAACGAGGGGAAGGTTCTGCAAGACAAAGGGCCCCGCGTCGCCTTTGCCGGGGCGTTCCTCCGCCGGGGCGCGGCGCAACTCGCGGGACGACGGGCGACGGACCGAGGAACACGCAATGGAAGCAGACGCAGAAAGCACGGAAGCATGCGCTGGCGGCTTTTGAGCTCGAGCGACCCCCCTCGCTTTCAGCTGCTTCGTCACACCTCAAGTCCTCATCCGGTCAGTGTCTTGCACCAACGCTGCAGGCATGGGTGCAGACAAGTTTCAACGGGTCGATGAGTCACGCGATTCAGACAGGCTTCCGAGATTCAGAGGACGCTTGCTCGTCCACACACTTTTTTTTTGCCTTCTCCTCACAAGGCCATCAGGGATTCCAGGGGAAGCCAGTAGGCACCCCGACGAATTTCCTGTACCAATGCGAGGAGATCTCCTCAGATCCTCAGATCCTCAGTGCAGTGCATGTGCCGAGTGCTTGACGGCCATGTACCACCGAGCACGTTGTAACGACAGTAGAGTAAGTACGTACCAGGCAATGATTCGTTCGTTCGTGCGGTGAAACGATAGATCTTCACCTCCACTCCAAGGCGGCTCCGAGAGAGATTCCCAATCCCCCCGCATCGCATGGAGCCATGCGCCGTCGGTTCTGGAGCTTGGTCCTCCGCTCCGTTTCCCATGGATCCCGCGGTGGCGGCTACTCGAGCTATCAATAATGCACTGCGTGCCAGCGAGCCTGTCTGTCTGTCTGCAGACTGACGGACCCCATCCGGTGGTTCAGCCTAGCGGCCCATTTTTACTGCCCTGTTAGCTGGCCTCGTAATCCAGGAGTGAAAATACTGTTAATTTATTTATTGTTTAAAAAAATATTATTCGTTATCTAAAAAAATTATGGCTCATAAATCAATCGAACAAGACATCCACTGGTCAGCCATCTTATTTTTTAATATTATACTCTCTTTTTTTCTCGAAAAGCTTCCGCTGCTTTCTGTATTGTCAACCAGGAATCCATATGCACAAACTCAAAATGGATACTTTTGAGATTCAAAATCAGTCTCCAAAAAGTATTTTTATGGGAGATCTATTTTGAGTTGTCTGAGAGTCATAATCTAAATATGAACATCCTCTCTCTTAAAAACTTATTTACAGAAAAAAAATTTCTTTTGGATCTTGTTGTTGGACATAATATTGAATAAGTATTAAACCTTTTACCTCTAACGCTGCTTTAAAGGATGAATATGCGTTGTATTTTTTTTTGTGTGTTGTCGTTGGAGATAGCCAGCCTGTTCGTTTGGCTGTGGCTTGTCGTAAACGATCGTAAATTTTCAGCCGAAACAGTATTTTTCTCTCATATAAACCAGCTAGCAGTACTTCTTCATAAACTAGCAACGATACGAAACAGCCAACCGAACGGTACATGAAAATTGGGTTCCCAAAAACACAAGTAGTAAAATACTAGGGATGTCAGTCTACTGTTAACAGGGAGGGCCATGATGACAGGCAGAGTTTATGGAGAGGAATAAATGGAGGTGGCGAGGAGGGGGTTGGGGGGAGAGATGGGGCTTTTTGCCTGTGTGCCGCTGGGCAGCAGGTGCCGTGCGTGCTGCGTGCTCACGAGAGAGGGAGGCTCTGCTACTCTGCTGCCGCCGCTACTGCTCTGGAGATAGAAGGGGGCCGGGCAGGGACAGGGGAGGTGAGGCATGGGGATGGACGGCGGCGGCAAGCTGCCGTACAGCTACGCCGCCCACCAGGACGGCGGCAAGCTGGTCAAGAGCTTCAGCCGCGTGGAGCCGCGCAAGTTCGGCCTCGGCCTCGTCGCGGGCTTCCTCCTCGTCACCTGCGCCTACTTCTCCACCGCCAAGTTCGACGCCATCCACATCGCCATGAGTAAGCCGCTGCACTGCAGCTCATTCCATCTGTCTCTCCGTCCCATCCCATCCCCGGTTGCAATCCATGCCTGCTGACTCTCTGAATGTTTGCTGGAGCAGTCAGCCCCATTTCCAGCAATGCGGCTGGGATCGGCTCGCTGGTGGCCGCCGCCGCCGCCGACACCTCCAACTCCACGCAGCGATTAGGTGAGCCGTCAGCTAATCCCTGGGATCTCCTCCAAGTACAGGGCGAACTCCCTACTCACATTAACTGATCCCATCATCAGTAACGAGGTTACTGTACCAATCCACGACCTGACTTGACGAGCTTGTTCACGTTCAGATTTGGGCAAGCAAGACCCGGACGCGCTGTCCATGTCCGAGGAGGGGAGCAACGCCGAGGTGCTCGACAAAGACGACGGCAAGGCTTCCTCTTCGGCGCCAGGTAAACACCGCCGGCAAGGCATCGCCTGTTGTTTCGAGATTGAGTGGCCGTGCTTGCCCTTCCATGGGTGTCAAACTGTCTGGCCTCGTGTGCCCCGTACTCCCACCGTCCTGCACCGCTGCACGCAAAGCCCAAAATCTGATAAAAAAGACTGGTTTTTCCCCCGTTCTCCTCCCCCCTCTAATCGCTTTGGGTTCTCTTTTTTCCTCTCATCAGATTCCGGCCGCAGTGCGCCGCTGGAGGACACGAGGAGAGACGAGACTTTTGTGGGGGACAGCGGTGATGCATCTTCCGCGGCGGCGAATCCTGCCGCAGCGGGTGGCAAGGGCGAGGCGGTTCCTGCCAAGGACGATGACGCCCCCGCTGCCGGTCTTCTTCCTCCCGTGTCGTCAGAGGAAGCCGTGAACAGCACGCAAGAATCAGGTGAGAAAGCAATCACTCAACCTCCAACTGCTAACTTACTGGTATTGGTATCACTCTTTCAAGCAACATAAATGCATAGCTCGCTCTTTTGGCCCCGTTCGCTTGTGGAATCTGGACGAATATGGAAGCTGGCAGAGTAAAACATGGTTCCGGATGAAAAAAAAGAAGCGGATCTAAGCCGGGTTCAAGGGCAGGCGAACGGGGGCTTTGTTTGTCACTCTGGGGAAGGAAGGGGAAATGCAGGATTTTAACGAGCTGCTGTGTTCTTGGTCAGGTGTTCTTGAGGACGAGGAGCTGCAGGTGCAGGATGCTGTTGCCAATCCTTCCAAGAGGAGCAACGACTCCTCCTCCTCCGCCGCCGCCGCCACCACCACAAGCAGCAGCAATGGCAGCTCACCCTCTGTGGTTCACTCTGACCCTGCCATCCTCCCTGCTCCCGCGCAGCAGATTCCTCCTGCTATGCAGGATGTCAAGACTCTTGCTGAGCAGCATGTTCCAGCGGTTCCAGAGGTTAAGCAAGCAGGTATCCTCCCTGATTCTTCTCTTCTTTTGTTGTAAAAAGATGTTTTCACTCCCATCAAATTACTCCATTAGCAGCTTTCTAAGGGCAGTCCCAATGCTAGAAACTACGTATAATTTCTATACCTATTAATTTTTATAGACACTATGTATAGAAACCATGGTTCCAATAGATAGTTTCTACGGAACAACTTTTTATCCAATCACATACTCTCTCTCTATTCGCTACCAATCACATCCCTTCGTGTCTTGGTTCTCGTGTAGACATGGTTTCTAACTTAGACCCGGTTTCTATGATTTTTGTTCTCTCTCTTCAATAACTACCTTGCTACATCAGCAAAATGTTTAGGTGGCAGTATAATTAATGCTCATAGAAACTATAGTGATTTCTGCATCGGGAGTGCCCTAAGGGCAGTCCCAATGAAAAAAACTAGTAGTTTCTATAATATAGGATACCGCACCAAAAAAGTACTGTTTTCTAACCCATGGTTTTTATGAGTAATAACTATTTTCTTTTTCTCTCTTCTAACTCTATCTTTTTCTCCAATGGGAGTGCGACACGAGCTCTCTAGAAACTGGTAGTTTCTCCCCAATGGCGATTTCATGGTTTCTTGGTGCATTGGGTCAAGAGTAGACCTGGTTTCTTCATGAAGAAACCATTTCTATGATTTTTGCTCTCTTTTTTCATTAATTATGTTGTCATGTCAGCATTTTGCCTACGTGGCAAGTCATTTAATAAGGATAGAAACCATCGTCAATGCACTGTTGGGACTGCCCTAACCCAACCAATGTGAGGGACGACGAAGAGAAAAGACCGTCCTTGCAATTCTTCAGGCATGTCGTTGCAAAATGCATATTGGTCAGACTACCAGTTGTAGCGTTTTCCACCACGCGCAATTTTTTGCAGCCTTCTATCTCAACGCAGGGCCCGATGCTGTTGCTGCTCTTGGACCACTGCTTTTGATTACTCCTACTCTCTTATCCTCTGTGTCCGTGCCGCTCCGTCTCATCTTCTTCGCCTTTCTTGAGATGAGAGCAACGTACTAGTAGGCAGCATCATCCCGTTCCAATAGCTGATGGATTGCCCCGTTCCTAGGCCTCTCGTGCGATCATAATTCCCTAGGGTCCGGTGGACGGCGGTCTACCATGAACCTTGTTCATTCTCCGTCAAGCTCTTTTTGCTGCTATTGAAAAAAAAACACTCTTTTGGAGTTCCTTTTCTTGTCCAGCCGGTCATTCCATGATTTGCTCACAGGCAACGTGCTTAACTGATTTTTTTAATGGTTGCAAAGATTCGGAGGCGCCGGCGCGGGAGTGGAAGCCGCTGTGCGACATCACCTCGAACCGCCGCATCGACTGGTGCGAGATCGACGGCGACGTGCGCGTGCTCGGCGCCAACGCCAGCGTCACGCTGGTGGCGCCGCCGGGCGCGGACGACCGCACCTTCCGCGCGGAGTCGTGGCGCATCAAGCCGTACCCGCGCAAGGCTGACCCGAACGCGATGCACGTCGTCCGCGTGGTGACTGTGCAGTCAGTGTCCGGCGAGGCGCCGGCGTGCACGGACCGATACGACGTGCCGGCGCTGGTGTTCTCGGACCGCGGGTACACGGGCAACTACTTCCACGCGTTCACGGACGTGATCCTGCCGCTGTTCCTGACGGCGCGGCAGTACTCCGGCGAGGTGCTGCTGCTGGTGACGGACCTCCGGGCGTGGTGGGTGGGCAAGTTCGAGCCGGTGTTCAAGGCCATCTCCAACTACGAGCTGGTCGACCTGGACAAGGACCCGCGCGTGCACTGCTTCCGGCACGTCCAGGTGGGGCTCACCAGCCACGACGACTTCAGCATCGACCCGCGCCGCGCGCCCAACGGCTACTCCATGCTGGACTTCACCAAGTTCATGCGCGCCACCTACGGGCTCTCGCGCGACGTGGCCGCCGCCGACCAGGCGAAGCGCCCGAGGCTGCTGCTGATCGCGCGCGCGCGGACGCGGCGGTTCGTAAACACGGAGGAGATCGTGCGCGGCGCCGAGGGGCTCGGGTTCGAGGTGGTGGTGTCGGAGGGGACGCACGAGGTGGCGCCCTTCGCGGAGCTGGCCAACAGCTGCGACGCCATCATGGGCGTGCACGGCGCCGGGCTCACCAACATGGTGTTCGTGCCGACGGGCGGGGTGGTCATCCAGGTGGTGCCGCTGGGCGGGCTGGAGTTCGTGGCGGGCTACTTCCGGGGCCCGTCCAGGGACATGGGACTGCGCTACCTCGAGTACCGGATCACGCCGGAGGAGAGCACGCTGATCGACCAGTACCCGCGCGACCACCCCATCTTCACGGACCCCAACGGGATCAAGAGCAAGGGCTGGGAGTCGCTCAAGGACGCCTACCTCGACAAGCAGGACGTGCGGCTGGACATGAAGAGGTTCCGGCCCACGCTCAAGAAGGCCATCGCGCACCTCAGGAAGGCCAAGGCTAAGGCCAACGGCGGCGGCAACAACTAAGCGTCGCCGTGCGTGCATGTGTTCATTCATCCTCCTCTTACTCTACTCCTTTCTTCTTCTTCCTTTTCGGGTTATGTCGGTGTATGTAGCAAGCAGAAATCGACCAAATGTATGATGCGGCAACAGCTAGAGCAAATCATATATTCTCTCTCTTTTTCACTTTTCGATCGGATGGCTTATGCGAAGTGCCTGTTCAGTATGTAAAATTTTTAAGATTCTCCGTCACATCGAGCATTAAAAATTTTTCAAGATTCTCCGTAGACGAATCTTTTAAGGCTAATTAGATTATGATTGGATACTAATTGCTAAATAACAACGAAAGTGTTTTTAAAAAATTTCGTCAACTAAACAATTCAACGGTGGATCGGACGGCATCATCATGAAGCATGACAGCAACCAGCGTACAAGGTGTAGATGTTTGTTAGTTTTTTTTATGCAGCATTTGTCCATTATTGTGTTTCTTGGGGCTTTGGGTGGTAATAAGCTTGTTTAGGTGATTAGTTAGTGCAAATGATATACACATCAATACATTATATGTGAGCTGTAAAAATAATATTTTTTTCTCATCTTCAAGACTGTTTGAGACGTCGATACTTGGGTGAAGCTATTTTTTGCTTGGACTTTCGTGCCCTCTTTGTCACATGATTATTCCTGTTTTCACATCTCCCCCGCTCCATCTTGCGTGGGTTTATTCTGGAAAAAAAAATAGCATGGCTATTTAACCAATAGTTATTACTTATTAGGACCTGATCAGACATTGAATTGATGATGTCATCGTTTCACTGGTCCAGCCATAAAGAACCGGTTGAAGAGCTGGTTTAATAGTTTCAGACCAAATGAATTGAACCGCATATAAATACTTCAAACCGTGCAATATAATAATGTGCAATAGATAATTAACAACATATAGTTGATCCCATATACAAATAACCCGCTTCCAACTAATCTAGCCACAAGTACAAAAGGTACTCCAAAATTAGCATGTGTTTGTTGGTGGTTCTTAACTCAAATAATATGATCGGCAAAATATAATAAAATATTAACTGTTTTATAGTGCATCATAGCAAGATGGTCTTAATTTAATAAGTTGCACAAGTTTTGGTGCTAGAGAATTCTTTTATAAGATATGCAAAAGTACGCATGAAAAGATAGTAAACAGAGAGTTTACAAATTAAAAAAAAGACTTAATTCAATTTTTACCGTTGTGAAACAATCTCAAATGCTTAAATGAAGTGCATCATAGTGAAGAGCCTGTCGAGTAACACTTGGTGCTATGGTTGAGTAACACGGCGCTGTGGAGATTTGGAAGTTGGAACTTGGAACCATGGTAGTTGGCAGCTACTACGTACGTAGGATCTTGTGTTGGAGTTGCATGGCAGCTAGAATAGCACAAAGTAAAATTCTAGACTGAGGTATGTTCATGTAAAATACCCGATCCCTTTCTGCTTTGCTTTGGAATGAGAAAATACTTTAGGACCTCGATGATAGGCAAAACAAAAACACCCACGGGAAGCAGGAAAGGCACGGTCCTTTTCGTACATGATGTTTTGTAGGAGTATCAGGGATTCAGGGGCAGGGTTTTTACCATCTTCGTTGTACGTTCTCTCTAATCATCGCACTGTCACGCCAATCATGCCTCGACAACGTACTTCGTAGTACTCGTACGTCACTACAAACAATCGTCCTGTAGGTGTGCTCCTAATTTGTCATTGTGTCATGGGAACATGGCTGGGTCTTCCAGAGTGTTCTTAGTGCTACTAGAGTAGTGCACTAGTACTGGCATAATTTAATCATGCACATGCATATGCTGACTACTGTTCTGTGACAGCTCCAAGCTTAGGTAAAGCACACTGGTACATAAACAAGCTTTACTCCCAGTTGGAAAACTCCTTCGGTCCTGATTTCCCAACCGGAAGCATGAATACGAGACTAAATGGCTCCTCTTGTAGTCCCGGTTTCTCGCCCACGACTAAAGATCCCGGTTGGTAATACCAACCGGGACTAAAGAGGCCTTCCGGCCTAGCCACGTGGGCCGGCTCTATCAACCGGGACTAAAGGTTTTCTTTTTTTTCTTTATTTTTTGTTTCTATTTTCAATTTATGATTCATTTTGGTTTTCGAATAGGTTTTCAAATACGCATTCTAAGCTGCTAATAATATACGTATTCTACACGCTTATAATATTTGAACATTTTATACAAACTAAAGTATGAAACTAACGTATATATTACATGCATATACATATATTGTACGTTATTTTATGTACATATAATATATATATATATATATTACAAATAAAGCTTGTATTATATATTCTATCATATCCTTAGGATAACAAATTCACTTCATCTGGTTTGGCTTCCATATTTCGTTCACGTCATTGTAGAACTCGCCGGTGGGGTTTAAGACCTGGTCATTAAGAAATCCTGTTATGGTCTCTTGAATTGCTTTCAGTTGGTCACGTCGTATGACTTTTTCCTTCAACCATAGAGTCTTCAATAAAAGTTAAAGCAAAAGTATTAATGTATATATATATATATATATATATATATATATGTGTGTGTGTGTTGGTCACGTGATTACTTATATATATGAGCAATAAAAGAAATTATGAATATATGAATATATTTATATAACATACTTTGAGGGTCTCTTCAGGAGTTTTTTTTGCGTACGTCATGATGAACTCGCAAACATAGTATCTGCAGTAGTTGTTCCCTTGTTCTTGTCTCAGAACCCACTTTTATGAGAAAAAAGATCCGGTGAATTGAAAGCATGCATGATGTTAATTGAATTATATATATATATAATATATATATATATATATATATATATATATATATATATATAAATGTAGCTAGTACTTACTTTGATTACATCCAGTGGCGCTTTGCAATGTTTCATGTGGTGTTCCTCAATGAAACTTTTTCAAACACTGCGCCTAATAAAATAAAAATTAATTTGGCCTTTAATAATTGTTGCAGTTAAGAGATCGGAGTATATATAGTTGCTAGAGAGACCAAATTACCCTTGGATAAGATCTATCATGTCTTGGTACTCTATTTGCTCTTTTCTTAATGAGTCTAAGATGCTCAACCGACTATTGGCCATATCGATGACCATCAATATCCAGTGATTGCTGCATATGTTTTTATACACAAATATGATAGACATTAACTAGAGTCAACACATATATATATATATATATATATATATATATATATATATATATATATATATGGGAGATAGCTTAGCTAGTAAGTAAATAATTGAACAAATGTCCATATGATCGACATTAATTATTTAACACTCACTTAAAGTTGTAGGGGAAGAGTATGTACTTGTTTTGTTGGTTCACTAAGAACCTCATGAGATTTTTCTCTAGTTCAGCTTTCCATTGAGATGGGGGATTAGGGTGTTTGAATACGATATTTGGATCAACGAAACCAACATCATTATCCTTTTTCTTTCTGAGTTCTGTCATCTCATATCTGCATATATAAAAATATAGTGTGATGATATATAATTTATATATATACATGTAGCTTTATATATATACACACACTTTAATAGAAGAAAATAATCACACTTACAGACAATAGCAGCTAATGAGACTTTTGTCAAGAGAGTCCAGGTGGCATAGTTGGTGTAATTCTAAAAACTCGACATATATAACGTCATCGTCATGGAAGTAATGTTGGTTTCTAACTCTGACAGAAACAAAGTTCTCTCCATGTTCACACGCCGCCATGTACCACTTGTTTAGCAGGTATATTTGTGTACCTAGTTCACATAAGGCCTTAGGGTTGTATAGACTCTTTCCTATGTTCAAATTTCTTCTAAGGATCCACTTTCGGAGCAGATGGTCCTTCAGCGAGCACTTGTGAAAGCTCTAGTTTAGGTTTTGGTGAATTGATGAAACCCTAAGTGCTTACCTAGTTTATTAAGTGATCATGATATAGGTAGCACACTCCAAGTGGTCAAGCAAATGAAGATCATAACATGAATGATGATGATGCCATGGTGATGATCAAGTGCTCAGACTTGGAAAGAAGAAAGAGAAAAACAAAAGGCTCAAGACAAAGGTATGAATTGTAGGAGCCATTTTGTTTTGGTGATTAAGACACTTAGTGAGTGTGATCATATTTAGGATCGATAGCCAGTACTATTAAGAGGGATGAAACTTGTATCGGAATGCGGTTATCAAAGTGCCACTAGATGCTCTAACTCATTACATATGAATTTAGGATATAGTGGAGTGCTAACTACCCTTGAAAATGTTTGTGAAAATACGCTAACACATGTGCACAAGGTGATACACTTGGTGGTTGGCACATTTGATCAAGGGTGGTGAAGTTTAGGTGCAAGGGTAAGTAACTCCACCGGTGGAGTGTCTGCCCGTAGAGTGCGGTCAGTCCGACGGTGCCACCGGCACCCTAGACAGAAAAGACGGAGGTCACTGGAAGTGACCGGACGTTGGCCTCGGTTGGACCGGCGTGTCCGGTCAGTTGTAACAGCGAAGACGCTGGCGTCGGTCAAATGACCGGACGCTGGGTCGCTCTACGACCGGACGCTGGCATGGTGTGTCCGGTCAGTACTGATGTACGCTGACATGAAGCGCATAGAAGAGACGTCGTCTGACCGGACGCTAGTAGGGTTCGGTCAAGCATGACCAGACGAGTCCGATCAGTAAAATACGTTTCTGGAACCTTTCTGGAAATGACCGGACGCTGGAGGCTCAGAGTCCGGTCAGTTGTAACGGAGCGTCCGGTCAACAGATGACCGTTGAGATCAGACGACTTCTGTTGAACGCAGTGTGACACATGGCTAACATCGAGCGACCGGATGCTTAAGGCCAGCGTCCGGTCGATCAGATCGGAGCATCTGGTCACCCTGCGTTATGCCTAGTGAAGGGGTATAACGGCTCTATTTCATGGGGGCTTCTATTTAAAGTCCCATGGCCAGTTGAAGCTTACACTCTTGGCCATTTGCATTGACATAGCAACCTTGTGAGCTTAGCCAAAGCCCTCCCACTCATCTCTATCATTGATTCATCATTTTGTGAGATTGGGAGAGAATCCAAGTGTATTGCTTGAGTGTTTGCATCTAGAGGCACTTGGTGTTCATGTTTCACTGTGGGATTTGCTTATTACTCTTGGTGGTTGCCGCCACCTAGACGGCTTGGAGCAGCGAGGATCGTCGAGCGGAGGGTGGTGATTATCTCTGGCTCCGATCATGGTGATTGTGAGGAGTTCTTGACCTTTTCCTGGTGGAGAGCCAAAATGTACTCTAGTGGATTGCTCGTAGCTTATGTGATCCTCATCTTATGTTGGTTGTGCGGCACCCTATTGAGGGTTTGGCGTGTAATGCCAATTAGCACGTGAACCTCCAAGTGAGTGAATCGCCACAACGAGGAGTAGCTTGTTGGCTAGCAAGTGAACCTCGGTAAAAAATCATTGTGTTCATCATTTGATTCTGAGGTGATTGGTCTTCATTGACATTCATTCTTGTGATTGATTGGCTCCTTCCTCGACATGGCGGTATAAACAAATTGCTCACTCTCTTTACATTACCGCAAACTAGTTGTCAAGCTCTTTAGTGTTGCTAGTTGTGAGAGCTTGTTAGTTTGGTTAGTGTGACTCTTTAGTTAGCCTTTGAGAGCACGCTAACTTAGTGTAGTGACATAGTTATTGTATGGATAGAAACTACATAAACTAGAATTGTGGTAGGTGGTTTGTATTTTTAGTAGGCTAGTGCAACACTCGCTTCGTCTCATAATTGTCTAACTGGTTTGTTAAGTATTATTGTAGAAATTTTTAAATAGGCTATTCATCCCCTCTAGCCATTAGGACCTTTCAAGTGGTATCAGAGACGAGGTCACCGTGATTTGAGGCTTAACAACCTTCGGTGTAAAAATGGCTCAAATCAACAACACCAAGAAGCCACCCCAATTTGATTGATCAAATTATCCATATTGGAAGTCAAAGATGACCACACATATCAAGTCAATCAATAGAAGAGTGTGGAAGGTGGTAGAAACCAAAATTGAGATTGAAGATCTGGAGAATCCCACCACGGCCGAAGAAGTGCTTCTCCACAACAATGACATTGCTCTAAGTGCTATTCATGATGCAATTGATGAAAGGACATTTGAGCAAATCAAGAATATTGAGATGGCTCATGAGGCATGGAAGACGTTGGAAGAATCATTTGAGGGCACTCAAGCCGTGAAGGGTGCAAAGGCATACATCCTCAAAGAGATGTTTGTAAGCTTCAAGATGAAGGAGGATGAGAGTGTGCCAGAGATGTTTCATAGGCTTCAAGTGCTTATCAATGATCTCAAAGCACTTGGAGAAGAGGTGAAGGACAAGGACTTCTCCCACAAGTTCTTGAGATGCTTACCTTCAAGATTTGGCACATTGGTCATAGTTCTAGTGAGGAGTGGTTTGGACACCATGACATCAAACCAAGTATTGGAAGACATCATAACCGATGATACATATAGAGATAAAGATGAGAAGGAAGAAAAGAAGGAAAAGAAAGATGAGAAGAAGAAGAAGAGCATGGCATTCAAAGCCACATCATCCAAGGGCAAAGGTAAGCAAGAAACATCAAGTGAAGATGATGATTCATGGGATGATGATGATGATGAGAAGATGGCTCTCTTTGTCAAGAGATTTGGTAAGTTCATGGTGAAGAAGGGCTACCATGCTAGGAGAAATAAGTCTTCATCTAAGAACAAAGAAGAGTCAAGAAGGTGCTTTAAGTGTGGAAGCAAAGATCATCTTGTTGCTCAATATCCATACAATAGCGACAATAATGATGACAACAAGAAGAACAAGAAGAAGGACAAGAAGGAAAAGAAAGAGAAGAAGGACAAGATATCCTTCAAGAAGAAGAAGGGTGGTTCATATGTAGTCACTTGGGATAGTGATGCTTCATCAAGTGATGATGATGATGATAATGATGATAACAAGACCACCAAGAAGAAGGTTCTTGCAAGCATTGCAATCAATGAGAAGCCTTCTCTCTTTGAATCTTCATCATGCTTCATGGCTAAGGCCACTAAGGTACAAACTAGTGATGATGAAAGCAATGAGGAATATGATGATGAAAATGAAAATGAAAATAACCATGATAGTGATAGTGATGATGATGAACCCACCAAAGATGAATTATTTGACATGCTAGAATATGCTAGAGAACACTTTGACATCAAGAGAAGGAAATGCAAAAGCTTGCGTAAGGAACTAAAAGACCTTAAGCAAGTCTTTGATGAGCTCAATGCATCTCATGAGAGGCTAGAGGAAGCCAATGAGAAGCTTGGCAAAGCTCACAAAAAGCTTGAAAAGGCTCATTCCTCTTTGCTTGATGAGCAAAATAAAAAGAAGCATGTTGAAACTTGCAATGTAGGTTTAACTTGTGATATAATTGATGAATCACTATCTATGCCTATCATTGTTCCTCCCACTAACCCTTCTTGTAGCACTTCCACTTCTACCTCATCTAGTAGTGATGGTTTCACTTGTGATGCCTCACTAATGGTTGAGAATGAGAATCTCAAGAAGGAGGTCAACAAGCTCACTCACACTTTGTCTAAGGCCTATGGTGGTGAGGACCGCTTGCTTATGTGCTTGGGTAGCCAAAGAGCTTCTCTCTACAAAGAGGGATTGGGCTATACCCCCAAAAAAGGCAAGGCGGCCTTTGCTCCTCATAAGACTAGTTTTGTGAAGAACAATGGTCGGTTTTGCACTAGTTGCAAGCAAGTTGGTCATAAAAAGCATGAATGCAAGAACAAAAGCAAAAATGCTAATGTATCCTCCCTTAAGCTTGATTCATGCTATATGCTTACTAAGAGTACAAATGGTGTGAGGGCTAAGTTCATTGGTAAATCATGGATGGGCTCACAGAAGAAAGCCATTTGGGTACCAAAGAGCTTAGTAACTAACCTTCAAGGACCCAAGCAAGTTTGGGTACCTAAAAGGAATTGATCTTCTTTTGTAGGTCAATTACAAAGCTGGAGGAAGACATTGTGTTCTTAATAGTGGGTGCACTCAACACATGACCGGTGATGCAAGAATATTCAACCCAATCAACACCAATGGCAATGATGGTTATGATAGTATCACATTTGGTGACAATGGCAAAGGCAAGGTCAAAGGGCTTGGTAAGATTGCAATATCTAATGACATGAGCATATCCAATGTGTTGCTAGTAGAGAGCTTGAATTTTAACTTGCTATCCGTGGCTCAATTGTGTGATCTTGGATTCAAATGCATATTTGGGATAGATGATGTAAAGATCGTAAGTGTAGATGGCTCTAACTTGATCTTCAAAGGCTTTAGATATGAGAATCGATACTTGGTTGATTTCAATGCTAGTGAAGCTAGATTATCTACATGCTTGTTTACTAAGTCTAGCATGGGTTGGTTATAGCATAGAAAGCTTGGTCACGTTGGAATGAAACAATTGAATAGATTGGTTAAGCATGACTTAGTTAGAGGCTTCAAAGATGTTGTGTTTGAGAAGGATAAGCTTTGTAGCTCTTGTCAAGCCGGCAAACAAGTTGGAAACACCCATCCTAAGAAAAGCATGATGAGCACTAGTAAAGCACTTGAGTTATTGCACATAGATTTGTTTGGGCCAACACAATACACTAGCATCGGTGGTAACAAATATGGCTTTGTGATAGTGGATGATTATACTAGATACACATGGGTATTCTTTCTAGTGGACAAAAGTGATGTGTTTGCAACATTCAAATCATTTGTCAAGGGCATTCACAATGAGTTTGAAACAACCATCAAGAGAGTTAGAAGTGACAATGGTAGTGAGTTCAAGAACACTAAAATTGATGAGTTGTGTAATGAATTTAGAATTAGACATCAATTCTCGGCCAAGTACACTCCACAATCAAATGGCCTTGTTGAGAGGAAGAATAGAACACTCAATGATATGGCAAGGTCTATGCTTAGTGAGTACAATGTGTCAATCTTTTTGGGCCAAAGCTATCAACATGGCTTGCTATTATAGCAACCACCTCTATTGTCACACATTGAAAGAGAAGACATCAGATGAGCTCTTGAATGGTAGAAAGCCCAATGTTGTATATTTTCGGGTCTTTGGTTGTAAATGCTATATCTTAAAGAAAGGCACTAGATTGGGCAAGTTTGACAAGAAATGTGATGAAGGATTTCTACTTGGTTACTCCACTACAAGCAAAGCATATAGAGTTTGGAATTTGGATAGTGGTACTCTTGAGGAAGTTCATGATGTTGAATTTGATGAAACCAAGGGTTCACAAGTAGAGAATGAGAACTTGGAAGATGTTAGAGGCATTCAACTTTCAAATGCCATGAAGAATATGGATATTGGTGAATTGAGGCCTAGGCAAGTGAATGATGATGAAGATGATCAAGTGCAAGTGCTCACTAACTCAAATGTGCAAGATGATACAAATCAAGTTAGTGCAAGTGGCTCTCATGACAATTGTTGGTGTTTTGGACCAGCGGGCCCTCAACCAACTAGTGAAAATGTACTGTATGCCCCTAATCCCGGATGGTGATGCAAAGAGACACAAGGTTTATACTGGTTCAGGCAAGAGGTGCCCTATGTCCAGTCTAAGAGATCGATCTTGTATTCCTTGCACCGAAGTGCTTGAAGTAGGGGGTTACAAGTAGGGCGAGAGAGGGAGCTAGTCCTAGGTCTCTGTGTGGAGTGGTGTGAATTGCTTGAGATGTTGATCTCAGGCCGCGGGGAAGCGTGCATGTTACAGAGTGTCGCTTGCACACGAGTGAATGAGTCTATCTATCCGTGTTCATGCCCGTCTATCCCCTTCCCTAGAAATGGCCCTGGTCTCTCCCTTTTATAGTTGAAGGGGGGACATGGGTGATACATGTGTTCACTATGCAGCGTCCTGTAAGCGGAGGTGGCGTGTTCGAGCCCTGTGGCTTGCTACTGTGGCGGCATGGTCGATGGAGCGGTCCTATCCTTGATGTGCTGGAGCGACAGGCCGGTCACATCCGATCCTGTGCGACATGGGAGCTCTAGTGATAGCTTGACGCAGGGTATGGCGGACAATGTGCTGGTCGCTGTGTGTTGATAGTGTGAAGAGCCAAGGCTCAGTTGGTGCCGAGGCTGAGCCATCATGGGGGCTCGGTGGGCATGAATCCCGAGGCTGCCGAGACCCTGAAGTGGATTGCCGAGGCTTAGAGGGAGCAGTTGGTCCTGTACACTAATTCCGAGGCTATAGTGACCTAGACTTGACTCCCCACATCGCGTTGTTCCTGGAGCAGAGGTTAGGTAGCACAGTGTAGTGTGGGCGTCAGTCGTGGGCACAGTACCGAGTACAACGGTCGGTAACCCCTGCCCTATCCTGTCTCGGGTGGCATGGTGTTGATGCGACTCCCATATTGTTGGTCACTCCGCTGTGTCGAGCCATCGTTCGGCTGACATCACGGGAGTGGATGGTCGCGTTAGTTGGACGTGACGTTCTGTCAGGGAAATTGGTCGAGGCAGAGGCGGCGGTGCTATCGCTGAGCCAGCCTCGAGCGAGATGAAGAATCGGTCACTCATCCGAGGCCTTATGTGCGAGGCCTCGAGCGAGGCGAAGAGTCGATAGCCTGTCCGAGGCCTTTTGTACGAGGCCTCGAGCGAGGCGTAGAGTCAGTAGGCCATCCGAGGCCTTTCGTGCGAGGCCTCGAGCGAGGCGAAGAGTCGGTAGGCCATCCGAGGCCTTTCGTGCGAGGCCTCGAGCGAGGCGGAGAGTTGGTAGGCCGTCCGAGGCCTTTCATGCGAGGCCTCGAGCGAGGCGGAGAGTCGGTAGCCTCGGACAAGGCCGAGGGTTAGCCAATAGTTGTCTCTTGGCTTTGATTTTGACAGGGTCTAAGTGGTTTTTTTGGTTTTTGCTTAGGGGACCCTTTTTATGGTACCCAATAGTAGCCCCTGAGCCTCAGTGAGAGTGTGAGCACTCTCCCTAAGGTTTTGATGAGACTCAGCTCGCGGTAGCTCCTGGCGGGATGGTGTTTCGTACTTGAGGCCTCGGTGGGTGCGCGCGAGCACACCCACCGGGTGTAGTCCCCGAGGCCCTAGAGGAGTGGATTTGTTCCTCTAGGGGCTTTTCTCACATCGTGCGAGGGGTTTCATTGCATTTGCCAAGCCAATGAGTGCGAGTTTGGGTCGCTGGGTCTTTGGTTTGGTTGCAGGAAGGGCCCCCGAGCCTCTGCATGGAGCAAGAGGGCAATCAGGAGTTTCCCTATCTTTTTTGTGTGGCCCTCACGCATCCTTTTCGTTCGAAAGGAGGGGTGGAGGATGCCAGGCTACCCTCGGTGGGCGCGAGCAGTGACACCTCGGGTGAGCTGTTATCGGGTAAGTCTGAGTGGAGACCCATGCCCCGTTCAATAAGGGTTGGCTAGTGGTCCGAAGACGCACTCCAAAAGTACCAGAGGGCTTCTCTAGTGGGTCCCAGGGCTGTTCAATGGGCCCTAGGGGCTTGGCGCCTCCCTACGGTGGGATCCCATTTGGAGACCTCCTTGTCGGTCTTGGACACGACTTAGGGCATCTTGAGCGATCGCTTGCTCAGGCCTCGGCCATGTACAGGCTCGCCCGTATTTGTCCCTAACTCTGTTGTCCTAGGGCGACTATCGAGACCCTCGAGGGCCCAGCCTTTGAACCCCTGGACTGTAACGGGCTCGGTGCCTAGTTCCTTCGTCTAAAAGGAATCGGGTGGGGGATATTCCCCTCCCATCGGCTAACAACGGTAGGTGCGCCTTTTGAGGCGGTTTTCTCAAGGAGGCAGAACGGCGCCTACCACTGCTACGGTCAGACATGATGTGGTGTCAGCGGATGGGACATAACTATGCGTGCGATTAATAAGGAAAAGTTGGGCGCATGGGCGGTAAAACCAGATCTGGATTAACTATATCAAATTTGAGGGAAACTTCCTTGATTTCGTCGCTCGTCTGTTTTGCCCCCTTCCTGCATAAATACATAATGAGCTTCGCCCCTCCCCTCCTTACCTTGCCTGCACTCGCCTTTGCCGCCCTCGAGCCATTGCTAGGAACAGAGAGCGTAGGGGAGAAGAAGGGAGAAGGGAGAGGGATAGAGAGAGCGGGAGAGGCAGAGCGAGGTTTACCGCCGTAGCCGCACTCTCCACCACGCAATGGCTGGTGGCCCTGTTATCCTCCAGGCGGATCCTTGGGGTCCGTTCGACATGACCATGGAGACACTGCAGTCGCTTGTTGATGATGGCCTCCTCCGCTCGGTCACTGACCCCAACCGGCCGAAGTGGATCGCTCCGGGGGGCGAGCCGGAGCCAAGGCCACGTGATGGCTACATCGTGAGCTTCATGTCCTTCCACGAGCACGGTCTCAGCCTATCGGCGGACCAATTCATGCGGGCGCTCCCATACTACTATGGCATGGAGCTTCACAACTTCAACCCCAACTCCATCGCGTAGGCGGCCATCTTCATCGCCGTCTGTGAGGGGTACCTGGGCATTGCCCCCCATTGGGAGCTGTGGCTCCACCTCTTCCGGACGGGACATACCACCAAGCCGACAGGCATGACGGGCACGAGGAAGGCGATGAGGGCCAGCGGCTGCACTCTCCAAGTGCGCCAAGACTGGCAGCACCTTTACATCTCAGCCCAGCTCACGTCATCCAATCGCCACTAGTACACCAGCTGGTTCTACCTCCACAACGATGACGGCGGACTTCCCCCTACACCGGGCGGATCGTGGAGAGCCAGCCGGAGAAGTGGAGGTACGGTGTCCCGCTGGCCGACCAGCCTAAGCTGTAGCCGCTCCTAGAGGGGCTGGAGAGGCTGCGCAACTATAGCCTTACGGCGGCTGTGGTCGTGGTGGCCTTCCACCGCCAGAGGGTGTTGCTGCTGATGGCTCGGCGGTGGCGCCTGTTCGACATTAGACCAGATGAGCCAATCGAGGGCATCCGGATGTCCACCGTCGCCCTCTCTGATAAGGAGATTCTACATCGGGTGAGAGAGACGGTGGAGGGGTGGCTGAGGATCGGTGGTCTAACCCTATTCATGATGCGCCCATCATAGGGGTACCTCTCTCTGGTAAGGCACGAGCTACTGCGACCCCCGAGGCCTCCTCGTTCCTCGCCGTTTCCTGTTCCCTTATTTGTGTTCGCCGTTCCTGTAGGGGATAAGGGACGTGCGAGCCTCTCTGCCACCTATTCCTGAGGACGCAGAGCAGCGGGCGGTGAACCGGGTGCACGCCGAGGCATAGAAGAAGCGGAAGGACGCTGAGGAGGCAAAGCTCAAGAGGAAGATCCTTGAGCGCGAGGAGCTGGAGAAGCGCCACCGACAGCAGAGGTAGGACGGTCTCCCGGTGGAGACGTCTCCATCGCTGTCACTATCGATAGACTCTTCGAGTGAAGATGACGAGAGCGAGGTGGGGCAGGGTCCCCTAGACCATCTCCCTAACGTCGGGGGGACAACGCTCGGGGTGTCGGTGAGTAGCCCGACGCTTCTAGGAAGAGGAGGAGAGGACGCCTCGGGGCCGACGATCGCCCGCCCCAAGGCCGAGGCCGACACGCCCGAGGCATGGGTGTTAGGGAAGCGCGCCGTCAGCCCGGTGGGCTCGACGGCAGAGGTGGAGTAGGTGGCGGCAGGGGTGACGCAACTGCCCCCACAGAGGATCGAGGGGGTGCTGGAGTCCGGCGAGGGCCGGCCGGAACCGGCAGATACAGAGGCCATGCCACCGCCGTCGCCATCGCCATTGCAGAGGAGGGACGCAGTGCCAAAGCGGTTGTGTCCCCGTTCGAGGTGAGTGTTTTTTCGGCAGAGTTGGTAGCATCTCCCATTCGTTCCTCGGTCGTATGCTGACCTTATCAGAGTTTTGCTTTTAGTTGGAAGCGTTAGGCGGAAGTGCCCGCCTTGGCGCCACGTAAGGCGCTCAAGGTGAGCACCAGCTCCACCGCCCAATGGGTGGTGGAGGCACAAGCCGCTGTACAACGTGGCGTGGCGATGGCGAGGACTAACCTGAAGGAGCCGGTCGCCCAGGGAGGGGCTACCAAGGCGGCCACGAGGCAAGCGGAGGAGGAAGAGCCTACACCCCGTGGGGCTGAGGCCCATGAGTCAGATGGGGCCAAGGCACCCTCAGTTGCCGAGGCCACCGAGGGCAAGGCCGAGGCCCCTCAGACTTCCAAGGCCGAGGCGATGGAGGCCGAGGCGCCCAGGACCCTTGAGGCTGAAGTGGTGGGGACCGAAGCCCCTGAGACCACCGAGGTCGGGGTGGCGAGGGCTGGCATGAGCACGGTGAAGCCGGCGGCCTAGGAAGTGGAGACGGAGGCGGGGCAAGCCTCAATACCACCACTGGTCCAAGGCCCGCCGCCATTGTAGGAGAGCGCCCAGGAAGTGGCGGTCCATTCGATCTTCTCTAATGATACTTCCTAGGGGAAGAAGGTGGCGGATGCCGAGGTGGCCAGCGCCATGGAGCAGTCGGCTCCGACCTCTGGAGAGGGAAGCTCGGCCCTCGTGCGGGTACAACCCGAGCCCCGTGGGTGGGATCACCTGCGTGTCTTGTGGTGGAGCCTGGACGACCCTGAAGGGGAGCCTCTGTTCACCCTCGAGGACGCGGTCGAGGGGGGGGGGGCGTTGGGACACCTTTGAGAAATACCGCCGTCTGGCGGAGCGGTCGCTGTGGACAGCGCTGTCTGTCATGGCTGATGATCTGCCTAGGGTTGCCTAGGTACGTGCCTTCTTTTCTCATGCGGTGTCATCCTTTTCTCGAGTTTTCTCGTAGCACTTAACGTCCATTCTGCCTATCAGGAGCTCGAGGCCCGATCCCTCGAGAAGTCATTATTCCTCCGGCGGGAGAGGGATGTCTAGGACCAGCTTCGGCAGTAGAAGGACCTGCTCGCCAATGCCAATGAGCTTCTATCGGTGCTGAGCGCAGAGGTGGAGGACCTCCGCCTTTGCTGTGCTGATATGAAGGCCGAGGCGACCATAGCTCGGGAGCAGGCTGCCCCTTTGGCGGCGTGGATCAAGGAGTTGGAGGAGGAGCTGACCTGGGCGACCGGCGATCGGGACACCTTCAGGTCCTGGGCTGAAGAAGCAATGGCCTCTACCAAGGCCCTCACTGAGTAGCTGGGGGTGGAGCAGGGCACGCACCTACTGACGAAAGGCGCCCTGGCAGAGGCCCTCAAGGTGGCCGAGGCCTCCTGGACTGAGGCTCTAGTCTAGAAAGGAAAGGTGGAGGGTGAGTCCTATTCTCCTTGTTTTATTTGTTTTTCTTGTGTTCGACCCCTAACTCCTTGACGTGATGCAGAGCTAGAGAGGGAGGCTTCTAGGGCAGTCGAGGCTTCTCGGGTCGAGGTCCAGAGCTGGAAAGAGAAAGCCAAGGCCTCTCGGGTCAAGGTCCAGTGCTGCAAAGTGAAAGCCGAGGGTGAGTCTCGTAGGGCTCTGCCCCTGTTTGGCTTATTTTCTTTTGCGCTTAACCCCATCCTGCTAGTTTTGGTGCATGGTTGGAGAAGGAGGTCTCCCGGGTAGCTGAGGCCTCTGTCGCAGTGTAGGCGGTGCTCGAGGCCGAGATCGAGGAGCACGACGCGCTGTAGAGCGCCACCCGTACCATCTGCGAGGCCCTAGAGGTTGAGGGGGTCGAATTAGGTAGCTCCCTTAGGAGCCGCTTGACCACGTTGAGCGGCTAGGTGCGCGAGCGACTCCGGGGAGCGCTGCACATGGGCATCAAGCGCGCCCTGGCCGTCATCTCCTTGCATGACGCTGAGGGCCCTAGCACGACGCTGGCCAAGCTGTTCGAAGAGGAGGTGGTTCCTCCCACGTCGTCTACCGATGCTAGAGACCCTAAGCCTTGACCTAGGCCAAAGGGGCTGTGTAAATAAATTAGGATTATTATTGTACCATAACGCTTGTGCCCATCGAGGCCTTTTCTAAAGTACTTGTGTCTACGCTTCTTAATTGTTTTTATTATATTTCCAAGCCTCTGCCCTCTGTCTTGTTTCTGAACATATCTCTTGCAAAAAACTTCCTCGGAGCCTAAGCTGCCCCTTGGGCAAAAGGTGGTGAGGGAGTGCCATAGCCCAGAGGCGTAGGCCATCTCGCGACTCAGCCAGCCTTTTGGCCTTGAGATAGACTTTCGGTCCTTAGGTTTTTTACGATCGATTTGTCAGAGCATGCTAGAGAGTTTGGCGTAGAATTTTTTTCAAAAAATGACTAAAAAATGGCGCGTGGGACTTAGGGGTGGAGTCCCCCCTTCTAGCCCCTAAGGGAGGCTTGGTTCTGCAAAGGTAGAGTCATGTCTTGTTCGAGCCCCACGGTGGGCACCTCTGTAGAGGCAGAGCCGAGTCTCCCTTATGGTGTTATCGTAACGTTGAGGCCCACGATGGGCTTAGGGGATTTCTCAAAAATTAGAACAATTATAGAATGCTTCTTTATTGTATTTCGAGAAACAATGTATACAATGCTTGGAAATTTAAGGGTAAAAGTGACGTAGCTGTTCTATGTTCCAAGCGTTGGTGAGGATTTCGCCCTTTTCGTTGGCTAGCTTGTAGGTCCCGGGCTTCAACACTTGGGCGACGATGTATAGCCCTTCCCATGGCGGGGTCAGCTTGTGGTGGCCCTTGTTGTTCTGCCTTAGTCTCAGCACCAGGTCGCCCACCTTCAAGTCACGGCTTTGAATGTGTCGGGCTTGATAGCATCGTAGGGCTTGCTGGTACTTGGCCGAATGTAGTAGCACAACATCTTAGGCTTCCTCCAGTTGGTCGAGGGTGTCCTCGTGGGCAGTGTGGTTGCTTTGCTCATTGTAGGCCTGCAGCCTTAGGGTACCATACTCTAAGTCAGTGGGGAGGATGGCCTTGGCTCCATAGACCAGGAAGAACGGTGTAAACACTGTGGCTTGGCTTGGGGTGTTCCTAAGGCTCCAGATGACTGACGGGAGTTTGGCAAGCCATTTCTTGCCAAATTTCTTTAACCGGTTGTATATTCTCGGCTTGAGGCCTTGTAGGATCATGCCGTTGGCACGCTCTACATGGCCGTTTGTCCTAGGATGTCCTATGGCCGACCAGGCCACACGGATGTGGTGGTTGTCGTAGAACGTCAGGAACTTGTGGCCGGTGAACTACGTCCTGTTGTCAGTGATGATGGTGTTCGGAACCCCGAACCTGTGGATGATATCAGTGAAGAACAACACCGCTTGCTCGGACTTGATTCGATTGATCGGACAAGCCTTGATCCACTTGGAGAACTTATCGATTGCTACCAGTAGATGGGTAAAGCCCCTGGGGGCCTTCTATAGAGGCCCAACCATGTCGAGCCCCCACACAGCGAATGGCCATGTAATGGGGATGGTCTGGAGGGCTTGGGCCGGGAGATGCGTCTATCGTGCGTAGTACTGGCATCCCTCGTAGGAGTGTACGAGCTTGGTGGCGTCAGCAACAGCCATTGGCCATTAGAACCCTTGGTGGAAAGCGTTTCCGACGAGCGTCCGAGGCACTGCATGGTGCCCGCAGGCTCCCACATGCAAGTGCCAAAGTAGGGCTTGACCTGCCTCGGTGGTGATTCATCGTTGGAGGACGCTAGATAGGCTTCACCTGTACAACTCGCCGTTACTAAGGACGTAAGTCTTGGCTCACCAAGCAAGCCATCGGGCTTCAGTCCTATATACGGGAAGCTCTCCTCGGATGAGGTAATCAAGGAACGGGACTCGCTAGTCCATGCCCTAGTTGGCCTTGGGAGGCTCCGTGTTGACTTCCATGACCTCGGGCTTGGCCGAAGGGGTCTCAGCGACAGAGGGGGCCTTGAGCCCTATGGTGGGCTCGACCGATGGGCCCTCTTCTGCTGCCAAGATGTAGTTGATGGAAAGCTTGTGGAGGTCTCTAGCGAAGACATTCGGGGGGATCGGGGCCCGTGCCGACGCCATCTTTGCCAGTTCATCCGTGGCCTTGTTGAATTTACGCGTGATGTGGTTGAGTTCGAGACTGTCAAATTTGTCTTCAAGGCAACGTACCAGCTTGTAGTACGCATCCATTTTGGGGTCATGGCAGTTCGACTCCTTCATCACCTGATCGACAACGAGCTACAAATTGCCTTGTACGTCGAGACACCGTACTCCAAGCTCGATGGCGATCTGCAAGCCATTGACGAGGGCTTCGTATTCGGTTGTGTTGTTGGAGGCGGCGAAGTGGAGCCGAATCATGTAGCGCATGTGCACTCCGAGGCAGCGAAGTGTCTCGGAGCTGCTGTAGAAGGAGTTGGTCTTGTTCAACCTTGGCCTGAAGCTCATGGAGCTTCTCCAGGTCTAGGCATTGAAGTTGCTCGGGGGCAAGGTCCTTGTTTCACACTGCTTGAGTCTCGATACATGGTGGTGTGGCACCGCCTGCCCCTTCGGGGGGTGGGGAGCGAGATCCTGCCCCTTCGTCCTCATCGCCCATGCTTGGCATCCTGAACTCAAAGTGGAAGCACTCACGAGTGGGGTCGTAAGTGCCTTCATCATCAGAGTCAGAGTAGCCAAAGCAGTAGTCACTCATGGCTAGGAAGCGGTGCATGGCTTCAGGGTCGCGGAGCCCGAAGAAGTCTGCTCTGGCCCATACCTCCTCCTCCTCCGAGGAGTCAGCATGGGTGTGGGTCGAGGTCATGGTGTCGAGGTCGAGGGTGAAGTGTTGGTGTTGTCCTGAGGATTTCGTGTGAGCAAAAGCGTAGGCGGAAGCATAGGTGGCGGTGGCATTCCTTAACTTGAAGGGGTACGAGGATGGTGCCATCGCCAGGCTTTGCTCCGCCGGAGTTGACTCCTTAGGAGGTGGCGGGCATAGCTTGATGACGGGGCATCGCTGTGCACCATCGGCGCCTTTCCCTTGTCCAGGATCAGGCTAGACAGGTCCCCAACTAGGGACCTTGTGCCAATAGCTGGGCTGGGGATACCGGCGGAGCGCGGCGCGTCGCCCTGAGCTTGCGCGGGGTCAGGGTGGTCTCGCCCGTGCCATGCCTGGCAAGCGCGATGAGAGCGATGGCATGGGTGCCGCCTGCGCCTAGGCTGCTGGGGCATGATGTCATCGGCGGTCGGTGGGACTCTGGGTGAGAGGAGTACCATATCGAACTCATATCCTAGAGACATGAACTCTAGGCTCCCAAACCAGATTATCATGCCGAGATGTAGTGGTTGCACAGGGTCTACCATCCAGAACTTGTCGGGACGACGAAGATGATAGGTAGTAGCTCCCCTACCTGGCGCACCAACTGTTGGTGTTTTGGACCGGCGGACCCTCAACCAACTAGTGAAAATATACTGCGTGCCCCTAATCCCAGATGGTGATGCAAAGAGACATAAGGTTTATACTAGTTCAGGCAAGAGGTGCCCTACGTCCAGTCTAAGAGATTGATCTTGTATTCCTTGCACCGAAGTACTTGTAGTAGGGTGTTACAAGCATGACAAGAGAGGGAGCTAGTCCTAGGTCTCTGCGTGGAGTGGTGTGAATTGCTTGAGATGTTGATCTCAGGCAGCAGGGAAGCGTGTGTGTTATAGAGTGTCGCTTGCACACGAGTGAATGAGTCTATCTGTTCGTGTTCGTGCCCGTCTATCCTCTTCCCTAGAAACAGCCTGGGTCTCTCCCTTTTATAGTTGAAGGGGGGATAGGGGTGATACATGTGTTTGCTACACAGCGTCCTGTAAGCAGAGGTGGCATGTTTAAGCCCTATGGCTTGCTACTGTGGCGGCATGGTTGACAGAGCGGTCTTGTCCTTGATGTGCTAGAGCGACGCGCCAGTCACATCTGATCCTAGGCGACGTGGGAGCTCTAGTGATAGCTTGACATAGGGCATGATGGACGATGTGCCAGTCGCTGTGTGTTGATAGTGTGAAGAGCCGAGGCTCAGTTGGTGCCAAGGCCGAGCCATCGTGTGGGCTCGGTGGGCGCAAATCCCGAGGCTACCGAGACCCTAAAGTGAATTGCCAAGGCTTGGAGGGAGCAGTTGGTCCTGTACACTAATTCCGAGGCTATAGTGACCCAGACTTGACTCCCCACGTTGCGTTGTTCTTGGAGCAGGGGTTAGGTAGCATAGTGCAGTGCAGGCATTAGTCATGGGCATAGTATCGAGTACAGCGGCCGGTAACCCCTGCCCTGTCCTGTCCCAGGCGGCATGGTGTTGATGCGACTCCCATCTTGTTGGTCACTCCGCTGTGTCGAGCCATCATCCAGCTGACATCGCGGGAGTGGTTGGTCATGTTAGTTGGATGTGATGTTCTATCAGGGAAATCGGTCTAGGCGGAGGCGGCAGTGCTGTCGCCGAGCCAGCCTCGAGCGAGACGAAGAATCAGTCACTCATCCGAGGCCTTATGTGTGAGGCCTCGAGCGAGGCGGAGAGTCGGTAGCCTGTCTGAGGCCTTTCGTGCGAGGCCTCAAGCGAGGCAGAGAGTCGGTAGCCTATCCGAGGCCTTTCATGCGAGGCAGAGAGTTGGTAGGCCGTCTGAGGCCTTTTGTGCAAGGCCTCGAGTGAGGTGAAGAGTCGGTAGGCCATCCGAGGCCTTTTGTGCGAGGCCTCGAGCGAGGCGGAGAGTCGGTAGGCTATCCGAGGCCTTTCGTGTGAGGCCTCGAGCGAGGCGAAGAGTTGGTAGCCTCAGACAAGGCCGGGGGTTAGCCAATAGTTGTCTCTTGGCTTTGATTTTGACAGAGTCTAAGCGTTTTTTTCGGTTTTCGCTTAGGGGACCTCTTTTTATGGTACCCGACAACAATGAACAAGATCAAGTGGCTAGTACATCATCTCAACCCATTGATCAAGCAAGTGCAAGGAATCAAGTTCCAATCCTCTAACCAACCAATATTGCAAGAAATCATCCATTGGACACTATCATTGGTGATATTTCAAGAGGTGTACAAACAAGATCAAGATTGGCATCATTTTGTGAACACTTCTCATTTGTGTCATCCATTGAACCAAAGAAGATAGATAAAGTATTGAAGGATGTTGATTAGGTGAATGCTATGCATGAAGAATTGAATAAGTTTACAAGAAATCAAGTATGGGAATTAGTAGAGAGACCAAAGGGACATAATATGATT
Source organism: Miscanthus floridulus (assembly GCF_019320115.1). Lineage (NCBI taxonomy): Eukaryota > Viridiplantae > Streptophyta > Magnoliopsida > Poales > Poaceae > Miscanthus > Miscanthus floridulus. Next base: position 21,994,131 of record NC_089584.1, read on the forward strand.
GGAACCAAATGGGTCTTTAGAAACAAGCAAGATCAAGATGGGATAGTAGTAAGGAACAAAGCAAGATTAGTAGCACAAGGCTATACACAAGTTGAAGGTCTGAACTTTGGAGAAACATATGCCCTGGTTGCTAGATTGGAAGCAATAAGAATCTTGCTAGCCTATGCTTGTGCCCACAACATCAATCTCTATCAAATGGATGTTAAGAGTGCATTTCTCAGTGGCTACATCAATGAAGAAATAAATGTTGACCAACCTCCCGGTTTTGAAGATGACAAGAAGCCCAACCATGTGTACAAGTTAAAGAAAGCATTGTATGGCTTGAAGCAAGCACCTAGAGCATGGTATGAGAGATTGAGGGATTTTCTACTCTCTAAAGGGTTCACAACGGGCAAGGTTGACACCACTCTTTTCATCAAGAAGATTGGAAAAGATCTATTTGTATTGCAAATCTATGTTGATATCATATTTGGATCAACCAATCAAGACTTTTGTGATGAGTTTGGAAAGGTGATGGCTAAAGAGTTTGAGATGTCCATGATTAGAGAGTTAAGTTACTTCTTTGGTCTTCAAATCAAGCAATTAAAAAATGGTACATTTGTGAGTCAAGGCAAGTACATCAAGGACATGATCAAGAAGTTTGGCATGAATGATAGTAAGGCCATTAGTACACCAATGGGAACAAATGGCAACTTAGATAGTGATGCAAGTGGAAATATGGTGGATCAAAAATTATATCGGTCTATGATTGGAAGCCTACTCTATGTGACCGCATCAAGGCCGGATGTCATGTTTAGTGTATGCATGTGTGCAAGATTTTAAGCCTCATCAAGAAAAAGTCATTTGAAGGCTACAAAGAGAATATTGAGGTACTTGAAGCATACACAAAATGTTGGTTTGTGGTATCCCAAAGGAGCAAAGTTTGAGCTAGTTGGTTACTCCGACTTGGACTATGTGGGATGCAAGGTTGAAAGGAAGAGCACCTCGGGCACATGTCAATTGTTGGGTAGATCACTTGTTTCATGGTCATCAAAGAAGCAAAATAGTGTTGCATTATCAATCGCCGAAGCCAAATACATATCCGCCGGTAGTTGTTGTGCACAAGTACTTTGGATGAAGGCCACTTTGAGTGACTTTCGAATCAAGTTCAAGAAAGTGCCATTGCTATGTGACAATGAGAGTGCAATCAAGTTGACCAACAATCCGGTTCAACATGCAAGAACAAAGCACATTAATGTCCGCCACCATTTTATAAGAGATCACCAACAAAAAGGGGATATTTGCATTGAGAGTGTAGGCACCGAAGATCAACTTGCCGACATATTCACCAAGCCATTGGATGAGAAAAGGTTTTGCAAGCTAAGGAATGAGTTGAACATATTAGATTTCTCAAATATGTGTTGATGCACCTCCCCACTTATATGACATGCCTCTCCTTCGAGCAATCCAAGGTAAAAGTTGATTGCCATGGCATACATCCTTGCTAAGGACTTATTTAGTGCATCTAGACATCTTTCATGTTTAATAGGCTCATTCATGAAAATCAAATGAATTTCATGATTGTATGGTACCACTATAGCTTCTATGCTTGACTTAATCTAGTGGTAGCATATGACATGTTTGTGGGCTTGTAAACCTAGTATTTAATCTAGAAAATGATCTCTAAGTGTTTAAGTCAACATGGTACAAGATAACCCTTATTTGGAGGTGTGAAGAAGCTTGTCCTTGGATCAAACCGAGTTAAATATCTTTGGCAAATGATCTAGATTGGACTAAAATTGTGGGAATATGATCCTCACCCCATTGATTGACATTGATAATCCTAACCTATCTACTTTTTAAACCTTTTTGATCATTGATGACAAAGGGGGAGAAATAGTGCACAAAGATAGTAAATAGACACCAAAGGGGAGAATTTGACATAGGGAGAGAGATATGACAAAGGAAAGGAATCAATTAAAATTTTGAGCACACAAGTAGGGGGAGCAAGCTCATGAACTTGTATGACGCATTTGAATGTGCATTTCATATGTTTGTTTGCATGGCACAAGTTTTAAATTTCGATATCCATGCTTGTGTGGTGTATGCTAGTTGTAGGTTTGAATGATGAAATGAAAAACTAGCATGCATAGGTTATATAGTGATTTCATTTTCAAAGTGTTGTTTCCAAGTAGTATCAAGCTAACCATGATGCTAAGGATGGTATAATGGTGCACTCTGATTGGTATCACGCTTCAAAGGTCCATCTTTTATACCTTAGCATCATTTGGTAGACATTGACTCCTATATTTCCTATCCAAGCATATGTGCAAGCTACAATCCAAACTCTTAGCACATATGTAGGGGAAGCAATTGCTACCATTTGGGGTTCATGAAACTTGTCCATATCCTTTTACACATGGTAAATATGCTTGGGCAAGCAACATGGATTCAATTGAATTTCAATTCATATCTTTGTGAAAGGGTTTTCATCAATTACCAAAAAGGGGGAGATTGAAAGCTCTAGTTTGGTTTTGGTGAATTGATGAAACCCTAAGTGCTTACCTAATTTATCAAGTGATCTTGATATAGGTAGCACACTCCAAGTGGTCAAGCAAATGAAGATCATAACATGATGATGATGATGCCATGGTGATGATCAAGTGCTCTGACTTGGAAAGAAGAAAGAGAAAAACAAAAAGCTCAAGGCAAAGGTATGAATTGTAGGAGCCATTTTGTTTTGGTGATCAAGACACTTAATGAGTGTGATCACATTTAGGATCGATAGCCATATAGTGAGTGTAATCACATTTAGGATCGATAGCCATACTATTAAGAGGGATGAAACTTGTATCATAATGCAGTTATCAAAGTGCCACTAGATGCTCTAACTCATTGCATATGCATTTAGGATCTAGTGGAGTGCTAACACCCTTGAAAATGTTTGTGAAAATACTCTAACACATGTGCACAAGGTGATACATTTGGTGGTTGGTACATTTGATCAAGGGTGATGAAGTTTAGGTGCAAGGGTAAGTAACTCCACCAGCACCCTAGACAGAAAAGATAGAGGTCACTGGAAGTGACCGGACGTTGGCCTCGGTTGGATCGGCGCGTCCGGTTAGGTGTAACAGCGAAGACGCCGACGTCGGTCAAATGACCGAACACTGGGTTGCTCTACAACCGGATGTTGGCAGGGTGTGTTCGGTCAGTGTTGACGTACGCTGATGTGAGGCGCACAGAAGAGACGTCGTCTGACCAGACGCTTGCAGGGTCCGGTCAAGCATGACCGGACGAGTCCAGTTAGCAAAATACGTTTCTGGAACCTTTCTAGAAATGACCGGACGCTGGAGGCTTAGAGTCTAGTCAGTTGTAGCCGAGCATCCGGTCAACAGATGACCGTTGAGATCAGAGGACTTCTGTTGAACGCAGTGTGACACATGGCTGACATCGAGCGACCAGACGCTAAAGGCCAGCGTCCAGTCAATCAGACCAGAGCGTTCGGTCACCCAACGTTATGCCTAGTAAAGGGGTATAATGGCTCTATTTCATGGGGGCTTCTATTTAAAGTCCCATGGCCGGTTGAAGCTTACAGTCTTGGCCATTTGCATGTCTTGTCTTTTTCTGCGCCGCCTCGAATGACTTGGTGAGAGAGCGGTCGTAGTCGGATTTTGGCAGGGTTTGTTGAGATACCTACTTTTTCTGGTCCACCTTCTTTCTTAGAAGATATGGAGGTAGGTTAAAGTATGGTTTCTCCGGGTTCTCCCTTGCTTCTCGTTGCTTTCTTACTTTTTCAAAGAAATTGCTCACATCTTTTTGTACCACAACATTTAATTCCTTTTTACTTTTCTCGTAAGCCAGTTTTTGGGGAATAACTGCATTATAGGAGGCTTTCTTCTTTACTGGCTGGTGGGCCAATGGCTTCGTTTGTGGGATGGACCTCTTAGGAGCTGGCTGCTTCTTGGTCATGAAGGGAGGCGGGGCAGCCATTGGAGACCTCCTTAGAGGCGTTGGAGACCTCCTTGGAGGTGGCGGCGGTGGCGGCGTTGCATAATCATTGTCCAGAGCACTATGATGATCTGGAGATTGAATAATTGGACTTAGGTTGGCGGAGGCCCTGCTATGTGAGTACAAAAAAGAATAATTAGGTATAAAAAATTGTTATTATTAATCATGCATATCAATAGAAAATTAGTGAAAAATTATTTTGTTCACTTTTGTCCGCACCTATTGTCTTGTAGTTGAGGAAGCGGCGGTAGACTAGAGACCCTAGGAATAATGATGTGGTGCTTGCACCATAGTATGAATGTCTTCTCTGCTTCTCCTAGAGTCTTCTCCCCATCACCTCCTAGAATGTCAAGAGCCAGATCACTAAAACCTTTGTTAACTCTATCCACTAAGATGCTAATATATCCAGGTAGTATTATTGCCCCATGGATTCTTGGTATCTTGGTAGGATCTAGAGGAGAAAAAACACCGAGAGCCACCATGATTGTGGCATTCCCTTTTGGAATATGTAGCTCACATGATGTAAACGGTGTAGTGGTGTCATCTATGGGGAAACGTAGCATTACGTCATCTTGATTTGGCAACTCCATAGAAGCGCAACTGCTTTTCAACTGATCAGGGGGGCTAATATTAATGTTGATTCCTGGATCTGATGCTTGCCTTTGGGCACTCATTGCTATTTGCACTTGCTTTATGATTTCGTCTTGCATTCTAGCTTGCATGTCTTTTTCGTGCTCCTGTGCTTGAAGCAACGCCTCCCGTGACTCACGAACATATTCCTCCAACCTGCTGATCCGCGCTGCTTCCTCATCCTTCCTTCTCTACCGGCTTCTGTAGGTATCTCTGTCGTTAGGGAAACCATGCTCCCAAGAAATGTTCTATCCTAAACCTCTCGTTTGGCCACTGTGTTCAGCAGTCCTGATGGCATACGTCAGCTCATCCTTCTCTCTATTGGGCCTGAATGCACCAATAGCTTTAGCTTGTAGAGCATAAGAAAATCTTTGTGTTGCTCTTTGAGTTTTGGGCCATGAACCAACTTCTCGGTCTCTAGGTCCAGTCTTCCCCCATGAGCGAAAAACCAATTCTTCACGCGTTTGGGCCAATTGAGTGATTCTGGTGTGATACCTTTGGCAAGAATGTCCGCTTCCATTTTTTCCCACTTGGGAATGGCAGTCGCGTAGCCACCTAATCCCATGCCATGGTGGTATACCTTCTGTCGGGCATTCTCTTAGTTCCTTTCTCACCCGTTCCTCACCCTCTTCCGATGTCTTGTACTATAGAAAATCATTCCAGTAGGGCCTCAACTTCACAAGCGGGCCACTAGTATTGAAATTGGGTGTTAGGTTCTTCTTGACGTATTTCGTGTATAGGGATTTCTTCAAGTCTGGAATTGTGTGGCCATCTTCTTCATAGCCCACTTTTGAACTAGCTCCTTCAATTCATCATCGTTGATATCATCATAATCATCCGCTTGCAACGTGAAATGTTGAAGGATATCATCCCAAATTAAATTCTTATCAAGATCAGAGACAAAACTAACATGAGGCTCGTTGATCTTTTGCTTCCATTCATGGGCACTGATCGGAAGTCTATCCCTTATAAGGCACCCACAGTGTTGCATGAATTTTCTTGCATGTGGACCAAGTGGTTCGCCTGTCTCGATATTGAATTCCGAAATTATGTAGCGCCCCTCCAATGGCTTTTTCGGGCCTTGAATATTTTTGCTTTTCGCCGTTGTGGTCGTCGATCCAGAGGGATACGTTTAAAAAAATAAATATCATGTGTACACATAATAGATGATAGATATTCAAATATATATATAATATTCAAATATATATATATATATATATATATATACCTCGCCAGTATTTTCTTGCACAATATTTTCTTGGTTTTCTTCAAGAGCTAGGTATTGACTCTCGTCATCTACATCCTGCTGGTCACCATCGGCAAATTGAGTGCTGGTGTTGATAATATCCATCATTTCTTCATCCATATTGTCTCTCGGGGAATCCATCTAGCTTTTACACCACTAGATATATCTATAAAAAATAAAAACTATGTCTATAAAATGGACTCCTATAGGACGTGCCACCTTGAGGATAGTAACATTTGTAGATGATATTTGTAGGTCTAAAGTTATCAAATATCCATCAAATTCTAGCTCAAAAACATGTTTAAATAAATAACCATCCGTACTAGTAGACCTTGCTTACGTGATCATCTCAGGCGAGCATTTCTCCACCGGACGACACCGTACTTGGCCACGGAAGAGCTCCGATTCTATGAGGAAGAGAACACGGTCTTCCATGAACGTTGCCGCTCTCCCTCATAGAATCAAAGCTCCTCCTTGACATCCGTTACCGCTCGGCAGAGAACATGCTAGCCGAGATGAACATGGTCTGCAAGTTCAACTATTATGGATTTTCTACAATTTTCTAAGTTTTTCATTTCATGGAAAAATTAATTCTAAAAATTAAAAGGCATGATTTCTAAGTATTTCATTTCATAGAAAAATTAATTCTAAGTGACCTACTCGACATCGGCTGAGCTCGCGGGTGTTTCATGGAAAAATTAATTCTAAGGCGACCTGCTCGACAAAATTAAGAAAAAACACACGCTCTCATGCCATCACACATCTTCTAAGATCACATAAGTTTCCATACTAGTTGACCTTACTTACGTGATCATCTCGGCGGGCATTTCTCCACCGGACGGCACCGTACTTGGCCACGGAAGAGCTCTAATTCTACGAGGAAGGGAACATGGTCTTCCACGACCATTGCCGCTCTCCCTCGTAGAATCAAAGCTCCTCCTTGACGTCCATTACCACTCGGCAGAGAACATGCTAGCCTGAGATGAACACGGTCCTGTAAGTTCAACTAGTACGGATTTTCTACAATTTTCTAACTATTTTCTAAGTTTTTCATTTCATGGAAAAATTAATTCTAAAAAATAAAAGGCATGATTTCTATGTGACCTGCTCGACATCGGCTGAGCTCGCGGGCAGGTGGCGTCACGTGCCAAGGAGGTAGGAGGTATGCCCGCCCGAGTATGAGAACTACATGCCCTGCTACTACAATGTCATGGACTGCCGTTGAACGTCTCAGATCTAGGGGGCCGACGTCATCATAAGCTACCGCGTACAAAAGGAAGAAACGACGAGACACCAGGGCCACGCCCATGCTCCACTGAGCCTCGATGGCTTAGCAGCAAAATCGCATTACAAGATTGCCGGCATGAGGGCTCGGCACACGCATCCATCCGATTACAAAAGGTTGGAGCAATTAATCAATCATAAAATGATTATGGTGGCAGGCGGTGGCTCACATCCAAGGTGTCAAATGCGAGGTCCAGCTCCTACAGCCGCCGGAGTAGCTCTAGCAACTTCGATCAGGACTCTGACTGCAACAACATGAGAGCAGAGAAGATTCAGTGCGAGTTACCAATGGAACCGACGGCGATAAAAATAGCGGCGATAGAATGTTGCAGAGGTGAGGAGGAGGAGGGACCTTTTCTTGGTCGTTGAGGAGGACGGCCTTGATGCGCTCCGTCTCGGCGAGGATAGGATCGTCGCAGCGCGGTGCGCCGTCATCGGTGATGGCCTCGGTGTGGTCTGAGCTGCAGAGGCTAGGCACGCTAGCAGCGCCCTCGAGGTGGAGCTGCGTTGGCATGGGCACGGACGATGGCGGCTTCCTTCTTGGGTGTGAAGGGTCAGCACTTCAGTGAGGACGAGCGAGGTGGGCTGGGGATGAGGACAACGCCAAGCGTGCATTGGCCGGTTGGAGAAGAAGCGTGCGTGCGTGTGGGGCTAGTGACAGCGTGCGCGTGTGACGAGGCGAGGCTAGGGTGGTCGCTTGGGGGCGGCAGTGCTGCTAGATCAGATCGATCTGGTGGAGAAGATGAGACGACGGAGAAGAAGGCTTGGCAACTACTGGATCCGGTTGGAGAAGAAGGCGACAGAGACAGAGAGGAAGAGAACTAAGGGAGAAGGGCGTGATTTATAAAGGGGGACCTATAGTCCCGGGTGATGGTTAGAACCAGGACTAAAGGTCTTACCTTTAGTCCCGGGTGTAGCCACGGCCTGGGAGTAAAGGTGATTTTGGCGGGCCGCAAAAAATGTAGCCCATCTTTAGTCCCGGGTGGTTGGTCCACCCAGGAGTAAAGGTGGGCTATAGTTTGGCTTCCCGCCAGTTTCTAGAAGTTTTTCCTTTTTTATATATTTCTTTTATATAAATATGCAGAGAGTTGTTAATTGCCTAGTAAATAAGATATTAGCAAAAAATTACAAAAAGAATTCCGGGACCTAGTTTTGCATTATTGTACATAAGAAAAATATGTAACCTAAACTCTTTTGTTTTACCGTATAAATATTTAACATAGTGTAAATAATAATCATAATTTTCAGCCATGCAAAAATGTACTACTTAATTAAAATCATTAAAACTATTGTTTTTCGATAGGAAATTAGTTTTCACATCTTATTGATGTTGATCATTTATTTTTTCATCACACATTCTCCACAGGAAATCCACCGTCAAGCAGAAAATTCATTTAAATCGTAGAAAATATGAATACACGATAGAAATATGAATACACTATATATATCAAGCGGGCACAGTAGTGAACTTCTTCTTAGCGTATATCCCTTGGTTATGATCGCGCGCGTAACCATAGGAGTGTCCTCATCATTTAGCTAGGATGCTTGGATCTTTGTTCACTATGAAAGGGTGGAATTCGGTCATCCTTTTCATAATCTTCTGATATGTCTGACTTGTCTTCACTTCCGACGATGTTTCTTTTTCCCTGAAAGAACTATGTGGCGCTTTGGCTCATTGATTGGGTCAGTTGTTGTTTTTCCCTCTCTTCGGTTTTATAGACATGTCCATGACATAGAACACCTGATTCACATCCTTGGCAAGGACGAATGGTTCATCTTTGTACCCAATATTATTGAGGTCCATGGTTGTCATTCCATACTGGTTGTCGACTGCTACCCCTGCCTCCAGTCAGCATTTACCCATTGGCACTTGAACAAAGGTACCTTAAAAGTAGGTGCATAGTTTAGTTCCCATATCTCCTCTATGCAGGCCATAATATGTTTGCTTATTTCCATTAGGGTCCGATGGCATCTATGCGCGACACCACTAGTTTTGGTTGGTGCTCCTTTTATCTTGGGCTACTGTGTAAAATGTATTCCCATTTATCTCAGTACCCTTTGTATATGAGGATATGCCACGATGGCTGCCTAAGCCAACAAATACAGTTGCTCATCAATACTCTCATCACCCTAATATTCTTTTCGCAACTAGTCGCTGAAAGTTTCCATGTGCTGACGCATAATCCAAGCTTCAGACTTCCCTAGAAACTCAGGATCGGAGCAACTCTTTATGTGTCTCGATATACGGATCCACCAAGGAGGAGTTTTACAGAACTATGTAGTGTGCTTTATTAAAATAATTGTCCTACGTATCAATATATGTTTTCTTCCCTAGTGTCCCCTTTCCACTTAGTCTCCCCTCGTGTCGCGATTCAGGAACACCAATCGGGTCAAGGTCGGGAATAAAATCAACACAAAACTCAATGACCTCCTCTGTTCCATAGCCCTTGGCTGATGCTTCCTTCTGGCCGAGCACGGTTGTGAATATATTTCTTTAGGACTCCCATGAACCTCTCAAAGGGGAACATGTTGTGCAGGAACACAGGACCGAGAATGCTAATCTCCTTGACTAGGTGAACTAGGAGGTGTGTCATGATATTAAAGAAGGAAGGAGGGAACACCAACTCAAAGCTGACAAGACATTGAACCACATCATTCTGTAGTTTAGCTAGATCCATTAGATCGATTGCCTTCTGAGAAATTGCATTGAGGAATGCACATAGCTTCACGGTGGCTAGACGTACATTTGGAGGTAGAATTCATCTTAATGCAACTGGAAGCAATTGCGTCATGAGCACATGGTAGTCATGGGACTTTAAGTTTAGGAATTTCTTCTCTGGCACATTTATTATACCCTTTATATTCGAGGAGAATCCAGATGGTACCTTGATGCTTGCTAGGCATTCAAACATGCTTTCCTTCTCTTCTTTGCTAAGAGTGTAGCTGGCAAGACTTAAGTAATGGCGTCCATTCATCTGTCTTCTCTGGATGCAGGTTGTCTCGATTCTTTCAAACACCGTAGGTCCTATCGTGCTTCAAGTGTGTCCTTAGGCTTCCCATACACACCCATGAAGCCTAGCAGGTTCACACAAAGATTCTTCGTCAGGTGCATCACGTCGATCACTGCTACGGACCTCTAGGACTTGCCAATAGGGTAGCTCCCAAAATATGGACTTCTTCTTCCACATGGGTGCGTGACCAGTCGGCGTCGTTCGGAACAGGTTCGCTGCCATGTGCCTTTCCAAATACTACTTTCACATCCTTGACCATATTGAGTACATCCTCACCAGTTCGGTTGCCCGGACTTGGTCTAGTGGTCTGCCTTACCTTTAAAATGCTTGCCTTTCTTTCTTAGGGGGTGATTCACATGAAGAAATCGACGATGGCCAAGGTACATGACCTTTCAACATTTTTTCAAGATTATACCTTTAATGTCATTGAAACAATGCGTGCATGCATTATATCCCTTGTTTGATTGTCCTGAAAGATTACTTAGAGTAGGCCAATCATTGATTGTTACGAACAACAATGCTCACAGGTCAAAGTGCTCATGTTTGTGCTCATCCCACACACGTACACCTGGTCTGTTCCACAAAAGTAGAAGTTCTTCAACTAGTGGCCTTAGGTACACATCGATGTCGTTGCCAAGTTGCCTTGGGCCTTGGATGAGCACTGGCATCATAATAAACTTACACTTCATGCATAACCGGGGAGGAAGGTTGTAGATACAAAGAGTAACAGGCCAAGTGCTATGACTACTGCTCTGCTCCCCGAAAGAATTCATACCATCCATACTTAAAGCAAACCTTAAGTTTCTTGCGTCATTTGTAAACTCTGGGAATTCTCTATCGATTGCTCTCCACTGGGACCCATCAGCAGGGTGTCTAACATATTGTCTACCTTATGGTCTTCTTTGTGCCATCGCAATAACTTTGCATGGTCTTTGTTTCTGAACAGACATTTCAAGCGTGGTATTATAGGAGCATACCACATAATCTTGGTAGGGATTTTCTACATGGGACGTTCACCCTCAACATCACTAGGGTCATCTCACCTGATCTTATACCGCGATGCATGACATACCGGGCATGCATCTAACTTCTCGTACTCCTCGCCATGGTAGAGGATGCAGTCATTAGGACATACATGTATCTTCTGGATTTCTAATCCCAATGGGCAGACTACCTATTTTTCTTCATATGTAGTGACGGACAATTCATTATCCTTCGAAAGCATCTTCTTTTGGATTTTCAGTAACTCCCCAAATCCCTTGTCAGATACACCATTCTTTGCCTTCCATTACAGCAATTCTAGTGTGGTACCCAACTTTTTCTGCCCCGCATCACAAGTTGGGTATAGCAATTTCTTGTGATCCTCTAGCATGCGCTCGAACTTGATCTTCTCCTTTTCACTTTCGCATTCTCTTTGTGCGTCACTGAATGGCCTGACCAAGATCATCAGCGGGCTCATCTTCTGCCACTACCTCTTCTTCAGCTTCCCCCATTGCAGTATCATTGAAGGCACCATATTCAGCAATAATGTCATCATTGTCCCATTGTTCTTCTTCACCTTCTTCCATTACAACCCCGGTTTCTTCCGTGCTTCGTCCAACAAATATAGTTTGGCATGAAACCCGACTTCAACAAGTGTGAATGAAGACTCCTTGAGCTAGCATATTCCTTCAAATTCTTACATATGGCACATGGGCAGCACATGAAACCATCGCGTTTGTTTGCCTCGGCCACACGTAAGAAAGAATGCACGCCCTCAATGAACTCTTGGGAGCGGCGATCAGCATTGTACATCCAATGCCGGCTCATCTGCATTACATGACATACATACCATATTAAAACCTAGAACATAATTAGTTAATTATACGACATGCATGCCACCATACAAGGTATTAATTTATGAAAGTCTCGCTACAATGTAGACAATCCCAACTACCACTAAAAAAACTAAAGCTAAAATGCACTTCAGCAGCATAAGGATTTCGCGACCAATCCAACTAAAATAGACAGATCATGCAGTTTGTTCAACTATCTATGGGCTTCTTCAGTAGGATCACTGCCTCATCAGCCGCCGTAGCCGCCTGTGCAAGAGAGTTTTGCACGTGTTCAACATACTCTTCCTCCCAGTACCAGCCTGAACATCCAGTGCCATCCCACTAAAATTAAAACAAAAAATTAGAACTCTAATCACAATCATCATGAAAATAAGTATAAATTAACCATAATCATCAAATGCGACAAAATAACTCACATTGCGATCCGGACACTTGTAGAAGATACGGCCCTTGTTGGGACACTCCTTCCTCACCCGGTACTCCATCACAATCTTCTCCTCACACTTGCTGCATGCAATGAGAGGGAGGTCCGGCCTCAGTCACTTTGGAACCCGATGAGAGGCCGAGGACCCAGAAGCAGTTGCCATCTACTCTCTATACTCATTTTTAATATAATATAAATTTCTCATTTTATAAACAAATAAAAATAAAAAACTCTAAAATTCTCTATATCTCTAAACCATGAAGTGTGTTATGCATGCTAGAAATGAAAGCTGAATACTAGTTTTGAATAACTACTTTAACCTTCCTTCATCCAAATATGCAAACTTTAAAGTGATTTTGTGCTTAAATGGCTTACAAATAAAAAAAATCCACCATAAAAACCACATATATCTAGTCCACAAAATGAGATATGCTACTGATGAAACATGAGAGTATAAAGTTGGTAACCTTTAGAACTGAAGAATCGATGGAGGAATCGAAGAAATCTTATGATTACCGGCAATGAGGAAGAAGAGAGGCCGGCGATGAAGCTAAGAACACTGAGCTCGAAGTGGCTCGGGCTTGGAGAGGAAGAAGGGGTATATAGGAGGGGACCTTTAGTCCCGGTTGGAGACAACAATCGAGACTAAAGGTCACTTTCTAGTCCTGGACGGAGCCTCTAGCCGGGAGTAGACTTTTACTCCCGGTTGGAGGGACCAACTGGGAGTAAAAGTTAACCTTTAGTCCCGGTTGGTAGCTCCAACTGGGAGTAAAGGTCCCCTGCAGCAAAACCCTGCCACAAAAGCCTGTCGCAGTAGCCATTGGGCAGGGTCCTTTAGTCCTGGTTGGAGCTACCAACCAGGACTAAAGGTTTCTCTAGTCCCAGGCATGAAAAATACCAGGACTAAAGCCAAATTTCGAAGTGGATCAAAGGTCGTTTCTCTACTAGTGGCAGAAGCAGGTGCCGCAGGAGAATTTTTTTGACACATTTTTAAACTAATTTTAAAACTAACACTGTTTTTTTTTCAAATCTAACACTTTTGACCACGCCTATTCGCACGGCGCGGCGATTTAACCCTATCACGCCATGCATGGGGGTGCCGCGAGGCTACCCACGTGGCAGCGACCAGGGCCCCTGACCGGTGACATGGCCGGCTCTACCGCACCACCGATTAGGGCGCGGTGGTGACGCGCCATGCATCATGATGTGGCAGAGCCTAATATAGACCCACGCCCCAGTCGCGCCCTCCCTCTCTGTTTTAGTCACCAGGGCACATGAGCCGCCTCTATGCCGCCTTGCCCTTGTCAGCGTGCCTCCCAGCCTGCACCGCCGCGTCATTGCCTCCCGGCTCCCCCACGTCCGGCCGCCAAATTTTCCTCCCTTGGCGTTCCCCTCCATACCTTCCCCGAAGCTCCTCCTCGGCCTTGTCAAGGTAATGAAGCTCCTCCTCGGCCTCCATAGTGGATCGAATGATTTGAATGAGTAGGTAGGGTATGGAGGAAAATATGAGTTTCGTTAGAACGTTAGATTGAAGGATTAGGATTAGGATTGCCAATGTTAAGGTTAATTGGTTAGTTAGAATTATGATTACCATGTTTTTGCTTGTTTGAGTTTGCATCTCTACTTTTATATGTGAATAAATATATGGACACACTGTTGATGTACCAAATTTTATTTTTTACTGACCAAAGTATAGTTTTTATATAGTTTTCATGTTTGCATCTAAGATAGAGTTTGCAATAAAGTGTAGTTTATATTTTATTTGTTATAATGCAAATGGTTCTCATTGACATTAATTTGTGATGTTTTGATTTTTGTTTGTTAAATTACAACCATGTTTGTTAGATGCAAGAAATGTATCGGGAGGAGTTTTGGCGAAAACAGGGTTATCCTCGAGAATTATACCCTGACGCGTCTAGCAAAGATGCCCCCATCCCTCCTGACCTCCCTGTCTCCTAACTGTGACTGTGGTTTTTCAGGCCAGTCGTGTTTCAATCGAGACATGCCAGACATAGCGGCGCATTGCTTCTACACATGCAGTAGTTTTAATATAAGTACTTGTTTCCACTATCTTTTTTTCTTTATTTGTGTAAGTAGGCTACTAATATTTTATTGGAATCTTGTTGTCTAGGACCATGAGAGGTGCTTTTTCTTTCAGTGGATCGACTGGTGCCGAGAAGTTTGACCCTAGGTACCTCCTTTTCGACTGATTGGTGTAGAGGGAGACATCCACGTGAGCACTTCTAGCGTTGGGTTCCATCCCCTCTACCCCCCGTCAATGACTGGCTAAGGAGAAGCACCTAGCCATAGTTAGACGACTCTAGGAACCTCCTCTACAAATGTGGAGATCGAGCTGTGATAAATCCTGAGAATACGTTAGAGTTTGTGTGTCCGAACAAACACGAAGTAAGTGGAAAGCGTATCTGTGTAAATAGTTTATCTCTATAAGTTTGCAGTGTACTAATGTATTCTCTTATAGCATTATGGATTTGCGAAGTGTCGTTTCAATGAGTGGCTCTACTGGTCCTAAGAATCAATGGTTCGGAGCCACCAAAGGCAAAGGAAATGAAGAAAGAAAGGTTAATTTACAAAGCACCTCCAGTCAAGTGAGAATGTGGTGTTAAATCCAACTACAGCCTAGTCCCTTCAAAACTTGGAATAGGCCATTATTGCGGCCATATGGTTGACTATGACGAGGTTGATTATTTTTGTGGTAAACATGAAATCGTATTTTGTTTCTTTTGCTAAGACATATATGATATAATTTTTTGTTTGAACAGAGCACTAGGAAATGCTGGTGGAAATGTTATGATGGTCAAGCTACGTTCTTGGATGAACTGAAGGGGAGGCAAGTAATTGCATGGAAGAGGGGATATGGACCTGACTACGTTAACCTATTCGTTAAACATCACAAAAACAAGATGTGTGAGTTTGCTAGACAACGCGGTATTCGTAACCCGATCGATGTTGGGCTTGACAAATAGGGATTGGAGAGCCGAAGGACGTTAGAGGAAGAGAGGGCAAGGAAGAAGGCAAGGGAGGAGACAAGAGTATAGACGCAGGTCTTGAACGAGCATGTTGTTGCATTATGCGCCAGTGAGTGCTTGAAAGCCTTTTTTTCGTTGCCTGATTTTAAATATAATATAATCGCGTTGCTAACTGATTGCATTTTATACAACCTACTTGACTTGAATGAAACTGCTCCTACGTCAGCTGACCGTCTAAATCCATGTTACCCTGAGTTGCTTCCCCTTTGACCCCCAAATCTTGCTCATTGCCTCCAACACCATCAACGGACGGCCCATTCTGGACACCCTGCATCCTGTACCCATTCTCCACCACCACCTCAGCCATGAGCACATTGGAACCTTGGAGCACCCTAGTATAGCGGGACCAGTGAGCAGGGTCGCGCAAGGGCATCAAGACATAGTGTGCCCTAGTCTTCCCAGTATCAAACCTTCTCTTCTGTCTGAAATCACTGCCAAATTTTGCATTCAAACGGACACAAAGGTCATTGAAATTAGGAGGTTCATCAAACCATTCCAATTTTTCTTCCATATCCTCAAACATACCATCTTCTCTCCTAACAGTTCCTCCATAAAAACTCTAACACAACAATCCATCTACTAAAGCATTTAAGAAACTTCATCAAGTCATCAAAATCATCGTACGTACTGTCCATAGTAATATTAATACCTATTCTAACTATAACTATACTAACTAATCTAATATTAACATCTATATAAGACTAACTACAACAACTAATTATACTAAATACAATATATAACTAGACTCACTAATTGGGAACGGTGTACAACGCGGCAGTGAGGGCGGCGACGGCAGTCGCGGGCGCGGCAGTAAGGCCGGTGGCGGCGCGGCGGGCGACCGGCGTGCGTGGTGCGTCGACGTGCGTGGGCAGGGGGCGCAGCGGGCGGCCGTGGGCGTGCGCGCGCGGCAGGCACGGGCGGGCGCGGCGGCCGTGGCAAACGGCACGCGCGTCGTGCGTGCAGGCGCGTGTGCGGGGCGCGGCGTGCTAGGCGGTGGCGTGGCGTGGCGGGACTGGGCCGTGGGCCTATATTAGGCTCTGCCGCGCCCTGGACAGTGGCGCGCCACTACCACGCCATGATGCGTGGCGCGTCACCGCCGCGCCCTGATCAGTGGTGCGGCAGAGCCGGCCACGTCACCGGTCAGGGGCCCTGGTCGCTGCCACGTGGTAGCCTTCGCCGCGCCCCCATGCATGACGCGGACAGCGTTAAATCGCCGCGCCGTGCGAATAGACGCGGCAAAAAGTGTTAGATTTGAAAAAAAATTAAATAGTGTTAGTTTTAAAATTAGTTTAAAAATATGTTAAAAATAAAAAAAATCCCGTAGGGAAAGAAAAGTTTACCGAAGACCCTGGGAATTAATACAAGTATACTAAGGGTGTGTTTGGATCCAGTGACTAAAATTTAGGAGGACATGTCGGGAAGGATGTTGTATGGAGTATTCAGATACTAATAAAAAATAAATTACATAATCCGTCAGTACTCCACGAGACAAATTTTTTAAGCCTAATCAATCCGTCATTAGCACAGTGTTTAATGTAGCAAAACATTGTCAAATCATGGAGTAATTAGGCTTAAAAGATTCGTCTCGTAAATTAGTCACAAATTATGCAATTAGTTTCGTAATTAATCTATATTTAATACACCACACACGTGTCAAACATTCGATGGAGCAACGTTAGAGGGGCAACCAAACACACATAGACACCTCGTCTCGTCTGGATCTGCGTGCGTGAGTGCATGGGAGAGAACGTGAGCTCTGGACCACCAGCAAGTGACGAGGAGGATCTCGCGCTCACAAGTTACAAGTCACGAAAGCAGAGCACTGCACGTAAACTAGATAAAAATCCAGGAGAGACCGTGACTTTTTTATCTGATCGTGCTCATAAGCTCCAACTCCGATGCCTGCCAATGCAACAAAAACAAAACAAAGTAATCTCCATCTCCACGACCATGCATGCGGGCTTGCTTGAGGAAGAACGAAGCAGATCGAGGGGCCTAAGGCTTCTTTCACTTCGCTGAAAAAACAGATTGAAATACTGTTCCGAATAATTTGGTGTAAGAGAAAAATACCGTTTCAACTAAAAAAAAATAAGCTGAAAAAGACGGATTATAAGGAGTGTCAAAGTAGGAAGGAACACGCCTGAAGAAGTACTAATGTTTGGCACTTGCAAACAGCACGTTGCGCCGGACAAAGTATATACGTACGGAATAGGAGTATTGACTAAACTACGGATTAGTACTGCGCCTAGTTTCTAATTCTGCCGTGCATGCATGCAACTCGATCGACTAGCGATCTCATCATGGATGCAACACGCACTTGCATTGGTTGGCTGGGTGGCATGAGCAGCACGTAAAGTACTACTACGCAATTGGTTGGTGAGGAATAAACGCTAGTGTCGTCATACGTACGTACCAAGGCAAGGACCAGGAATGATATCATACCGTCTCTGCGTGGACCTTCCATGACCGTCTGATGTGATTGGGGATCGCCCCTCTCTGCATTCCATCCACCATCCTCACCGTCTCTGCGTGGACCATTTTCAAATTCTGCATGCATGTGCGTAGGTGGTGGTCAAGTTGTGATATGCATGATGCATGCAACTCTCTTGGTCAAGTAAAGTTGTGATATGCATGATGCATGCAACTCTCTGCTTGGTTTATTTTTGTTCAAAACTAGTGACAGCATCAGCAGCAGCAGTAGTACCTGCATGCATCGATCCATCGGGACCATTACTTCGTACGTAATCAGATCATCATTCCCTGAAAAATAATCGTGAGGATTAACCGGAGACATGCATGACACGAGATCTCCACTGATGGGGCGGGGTCTCGCTCTTCTCTTCTTCCGCTCCGTGGACGGCTATTATATTGGATTGGACGTCACTGTCTATTGGGGTTGGGAAAAAGAAAGAAACGGTTAACGGATCTACACAGTTTGAACAATTAATGGGGCCGGACGGGCGACACACATTCAATAATTCATTCGCAGAATGCATGATTGATCGGGGGATCGAATTCAATCAATCAATCAATCAATATGAACTCCCACCGACGGTTTCCATGGCAGGATGCATGTGGTGACGACGTTCATGTACTGTCCAGAGCCCCAGCAGCTAGCTAGCAAGGTCATGCATGCATTTGTAATTATAAATAAATAGACTGGTGATTAATTGAGCATTTCGTGTTAACCGTGTAGTACGAGCTGAATTGAAGGAGCATATACCGGCATAAATAAAGCGTCTTGCACGTACGTATGTATGTCGTGCTCCTACTCCTAGTCGACAGAGGATCAATACATTATATTGTTAAACAAGTGTGCACATGCATGTACCATGGATACCACCATCGATCTCTCCAATTAATTGTCAAAACCAATGAATTCCGTGCTCCGACTGCTCCCCTATTTCCAGTTGCCAAACCAATAATTCCTGCAGTCAAACCAAATCGTGATCGCCACTTCTACACTTCGGGAGCCACAGCCCATAGCCATGAGTGCCCGTTAGCATGCATTATTTTTCCTGTCGCCATCTTACGCTAAGTTTATAATCTGGGCCTGCTTGGTTGCCCGCCGAATATCACCACATCGACCACATTTGTTTAGAGATGTGTTTGCTTAAACGTCACATACATACAGATATGCCAAGGTGTTTCAATTCGTAGTCTCTTGAGCCCAGTAATAATACTACCTCCGTCCATAAAAGAATGCAATTATCATATTTCTAGGGGTCAAATAGTTTAAATTTTGACTAAAATTTTATGAAAAAGTGCTAACACTCATGAGACAAAATAAGTATTATTAGATTAATTATAGAATATATTTTCATAATAATTTATTTGGAGACATAAATGCTAATATTGATTATTTATTTTTAACTTGGTCAAACTTAAACCCGGCACGGTTTTCATAATCGTATTCTTTTGTGAACGGATGGAGTAGTTGCTAAAGTTTGCCACGAATATGTACTCCTTCGGTTCACAAATGCAAGGATCCAGAAACTGTAGTAGGTCGGTTTAACTTGGTAGAAAAAGACGCGTGTATGTATCCACTATTAAAATTAGGTCAACTCATCATGTGATTGGTGGAATATAATGTATGATATGCATATTATTCTCAGAATACGTTACCTTATATTGGCGGACAAAATTTGAACACCAAAATCTTTAATTATTAATTTATGTATGCACCACGGATATGAGTGCTTGGTTTAAGGCTTCTTTAGGATCGATGGCCAACATTGGCACACTTGTTTGCTAAACTTTCTCGGAGGTTTGGGTGCGGCCAATAATTTGTTTCCAATACCTTAATTAAGGCACACACTTGGAAAATGTGTGTGTGTGTTTTTTTTACGGATCCTAAGTTTTTTCACGTTGAATTAAACCGATTCCTATACTATTCCTACGAAATTCATGGGCTCCAAAGAATCCCTAACCCTAAGCAAGGTTTGGTAAAAGAATTTATCTATGATGTGTGTGGGTCAAAACTCTATACAGCACAATAATCCCCCCTTGGATTTGATTTCTCCATCAAATTAATTGGGTGGGGCTTTTTGAAAGACAAGAGATTGGCTGGAACTGGATTACTGGAAGGGAACCAGCATGCACCTCACTGAATCCAGTGTGCCACGTTTTCATGCATGTGCGCGAGCGAGGCGAGGCGATAGGCGATCGCAGCACATGCAGATACTGCATGCATGGGGGAGAAAAGTAGCGTGGGGTGGGACTCCGCTGCTGCCTGCTGGACTGCAGGCGTCTGCGTGACCCTGTTGGCCTCTGCCCTCTGATGAGAGAGAGATTTGTTTGGACCTGATGGCCTGATGGTGATGGAAAGTGGATGCCTGGCCTGACTTGGCCGCTGCCACTGCTAGCCTAGCATTAGCATGGCACGCCCACCTTTCCAGCCTTCCTCGTGCTTGCTTGCCTCGTGTAGTCGCAAGTGTCGGTTCGGGCGTCGGGCGCAACTTGGAAGACCCTAAAGCCCGCCAATAGTAGCGTGGCCGAATGGAGGCAAGCAAGTCAGCATATATAATTTTGATGAGATCATGACAGCCATATATAATAAAACCATACCATTTCGAGTCTAGCGAGACCACCACGCGGTCTGTCCCTACGATGGATGGATGCCGACGCCGGCCGTCCCTATCGGGCCTCGGCTACGAACGACGCATCTCGGTCACAAGTTCGTTATGCTCAAACAAGTACGTATTTTTCCCCTTCACCTGACGATCGAGGAAGTAGTAGACTAGTAGTACTACCAGCATTTGCTTCTGTTGCCGAATTCGCTTTGAACCACACAAAACTCCTCACATTGCTCGCTGGATCGACGAAGAGACAAAAACAAAGGGAAAAAAAGTCAGAAAATGTTAGGCTGTTTGCATTGCAATTGCAATTGCAAGCCTGCGGGTGTCGGTTTCCGACCAGTTTAGCTAGCCGCCCCCGTAACGTGCCGGTCACAAGGCGGAGTGTTCCCCTCTGAAACCAAAAAAAAAGTAAACAAAAGAAAGAGCAAGAATGTGGCAGCAGCACTTTCAGCCGGATTGACCTGGCTGCTGGTGCTGGCCGCGGAAACAAAAGCGGCGGCGCCAACATGGTCCCGCACTAACCAAAATGGAACAAGTCTATTTAACCCCACACCTTTCATACTTGGTCTACTTCACCCTCCAACTATGAAACCGTCTGTTTTACCCCCTAAACTTTTCAAAACCGTCTGTTTTACCCCCTGAACTTTCCAAAACCGTCTGTTTTAACCCCAGCGTGTTTTTTTTTGGCAGCGGTTTGCTACAGTAACAGCAGATTGCTACAGTAACATCAGTTTGCTGCGGTAGCGGTGGGTTTGAATAATTCATATAAATAAAAAATCTAATTTTGTTGGACTCCACATGAGTAGATCTACATAGTGAATATATAATATGGTATGCTTTAGTACAAAAATTTTACTGTAGCCTTAGATTAATTGGAAAATCTAATTTTGTCTGCAATTAATTAGAATAATTCATAGCTGCAGCTTCTATGGTCCAATTGTGGTAAAATTTTTATGGTACGCTAATTATTGTATGCTTGAACTATAATAAAAATTTCGACTCATTGGGCTATGTATAACTTAGTTATAGATAAATTCTAATTAATTACAGACAAAATTGGATTTTTCAATTAATCTAAAGCTATAAAAAAAATTTATACTAAAGCATATCGTATTATATATTCACTGTGTATATCTACTCATGTGGAGTCCAATAAAATTAAATTTTTCATTTTATGATTTACTATGATTTTTCAAAAATTCATCGAAAATAAATAAAAAAAGGAAATTCAAAACCATGATACTGTAGCAACCACAGGTAGCGTAGCAAACCCGCTGTTACTGTAGCAAAACCGCCGTAAAACCCGCTCGGGGGGTAAAATAGACGGTTTTCGAAAGTTCAGGAGGTAAAACAGACGGTTTCATAGTTTGGGGAGTGAAGTAGACAAGTATGAAAGGTGGAGGGTTAAGTAGACTTTTTCCTAACCAAAATCAGCATATTATATATATATAGGAAAAAGTCTACTTAACCCCCCACCTATCATACTTGGTCTACTTCACCCCCTCAACTATGAAACTGTCTGTTTTACCCCCTGAACTATCTAAAACCGTCTGTTTTACCACCTGGGGCGGTTTTCAGCGACGGTTTTGCTACAGTAACAGCGCTTGCTACAGTGACGGTGGGTTGCTACAGTCCCCGTTTTTTGAATTTTCTTTTTTTATTTATTTTCGGTGAATTTTTGAAAAATCATAGAAAAATCATAAAATGAAAAATCTAATTTTATTGGACTTCACGTGAGTAGATCTACATAGTGAATATATAATACGGTATACTTTAGTACAAAATTTTTACTGTAGCCTTAGATTAATTGGAAAATCTAATTTTGTCTGTAATTAATTGGAATAATTTATAGCTGCAGCTTTTATGGTCCAATTGTGGTGAAATTTTTATGATACGCTAATTATTGTATGCTTGAACTATAGTAAAAATTTTGTACTCATTGGACTATGTATAACTTAGTTATAGATAAATTCTAATTAATTACAGACAAAATTGGATTTTTCAATTAATCTAAGGCTACAGTAAAAAATTTGTACTAAAGTATACCGTATTATATATTTACTATGTAGATCTACTCATATGGAGTCCAATAAAATTAGATTTTTCATTTTATGATTTTTCTATGATTTACTATGATTTTTCAAAAATTCACCGAAAATAAATAAAAAAAAGGAAAATTTAAAACCGCCCCAGGGGGTAAAACAGACGGTTTCATAGTTCAGTGGGTGAAGTAGACCAAGTATGATAGGTGGGGGGTTAAGTAGACTTTTTCATATATATATATATATATATATATATATATATATATATATATATATATATATATATATTACTGTTGCCCAGCCACGTCGACAAGCCCCGCCCAACCCCAGCAATCTCAAAATACTGTTGGGCCGACTTGCCAGCCTGTTGGGTCACTTTCGCCTAATTCACACATCCAGGATATACTTGGGCCTAATTCACATCTGGGCTGAATTTTCTTCTAACAATGGGCATGGATCTAGTGCTTCTAGTTCCGTGGACATTTTCAGGGAACTGAATGGGCTCTTCCCGGCAGGTGCAGACATGCAGTGCCGCGGCGGGGGAGTGTATATTCCTTCCAACGGGGCCCTGGGTGAATACCTCGTGCGCGATGCTATAGAACATTATTAGTGGAAACTTTATTGTTCCTAAATAGGACAAACTTTGCATCTACAGTAGAAATTGTAGCAAAAAATTCTCTTGCAATATACTCCATCGGATCCAAATTATAAGTCGATACATAACAAAATCGATATGCCAAAAAAAAAGTCAAAACGACTTATAATTTGAAACCGAGGGAGTAGCAAATATGATGATAAAAATAACATAGACATTAGTTACCAATATGAATGAGACGAAATTAGAGCAAGATAGAATGGGTTGGCACCACCCTGGTTGCTACCAAAACTATTGTTGAGCTCACAATCATTAACTAAACATCAAGGTAGTCATGCGATAAAATGCTCAAATGTAAAAGAACAATGGCTAGAATGAACCGACTGACGCGTGCACATAGCAAGACACGAAAACATCTACCGGCTCCACTAAATGGCGAGCACTCACCCAAAAACGAATCAAGCAAACAATTTTCAGACATACCTTTTTTTTTAAAAAAAATCCATAAATTTCCTTTTTGGTAGCCACTCAACCCAACCAACAGCTGCACGTTTACACCTTGTACCGTGCCCCCCCTCCTGCGCGTTTTTTTAGACCGCTGACGCCTCCTGCGTGTTTTTTTCAAGACCGCTGACGCCTCCTCTCCTGCGCGTTTTTTCCAGGACCGCTAACGTCATAAAAAAAACATTTATTTCAAAATGGTATAACTTCTGAACGATGTATCCGTTTTTAATTTTGTATATACCCATGTGTTCTACTCGAGGAGACAAATAAAACTGAACCCTACTTACATATGTTTTGTAATATTTTTTTAGTACCAAATCATGTATATTAACTTATACTCTCTCCAGATATTACTCTCCGTCGTCTAAGCAAAAAAAAAATCCCAATAGTCTAAGTCATCCGAGGTGGTCATTCGTATTAGAGCAAGGCTAATAATACAACCGACTTGCTGGCTTCTCTTTACAGTTAATACATAGCCCACTTGTCTCTCTCATAGACTTTCTTAGTTCTTATGCCCAAACCGACTATAACCTTACAGTCCGTTTCTCCTCTCTCTCTCTTCTCCCCTCTTTTTTTTCATCTTAATATTTAGTCAGCGTACAACCTGCTATTATACTTGCTCTTACGGCTGTCTCGTGTGCCTGCGACTCATCAGATGGATTGGGTACAATTACGACGTGACCGCTCTTTGGTTGCATGAGCGCCACTCTGCGGAGGACTTAGCCTTGTTTAGATGCAAAAATTTTTTTTGTAAAATGGCTACTGTAGCGTTTTCGTTGTTATTTGATAAATAGTGTCCAATCATAGTCTAATTAGGCTTAAAAGATTCGTCTCGTGGATTTCGTCTAAACTGTGTAATTAATTTTATTTTTTATTTATATTTAATGCTTCATGCATGCATCCAAAGATTCGATGTGACGAAAAATGTGAAAAAATTTGCAAAATTTTTTGCAAACTAAATTGGACCTTAGGCCATCGTGGCCGCTTTGCACGCACGCATGCGTATTAATTGGATCACATAGTTTATTGCAAAGGACGTGAGCCATCTGTGCTCCTTGGTCTCTGGGCACAAGGCATAAATGGCGGAGACTGATAGACGGAGGGAGTAACGTATAACTTAAATAATAAAACTTATAACATATAACTTATTTCAAAGCTTAGAAATATAAAAGTTATGACAAAATTTATGTACAAAAGTTATTAAACACAAATGAACAATTAATATATAACTTATACCAAACCTTAGAAACACAAAAGTTATTAAACACAAAAAAAACGAAGTATGGAAACACAAAAGTTATGGAACATAACCTATGTCCAAAAGTTACGAAACACAACTTATGTATATAAGTTATTATACACACCTTGTATACATAAGTTATTCAATACAACTTGTGTTCAGAAGTTGTAAGTTATAAGTTCTATGTTATAAGTTAATATACATAAATTGCTACTAAAAGAATTCTTTGAAACATATGCAAGTGAAATCTAGTTTTCTTCGCCTCGTCGCATAGAACATACCAGTGTAGATGTAATTGAAAATGGATATACTGTTCAAAAGTTATAACATTTTCAAATAAATGTTTCGCTTTTTTAAGAGTGAGGTCAGGCACTCCCGGTCGGATCGTTCCCTGGCCAAAAAATGAACGACCGTCAGAATGGATTTGGGAACATCTACTTGGATCTTATGGGCGCAAGAACACGAAGTGTGTTTACATTAAAAAAGAAGGCAAGCCAAAACACAAATTTAGGACATGTTTAGAACGAAGAGATGGAAAACATAAGAATGAAAAAAAAACACGGGAAATGAAGGTAAGTCTAGTGGCAAAACTAAGGAAAGGAAAAACGCAAAAAAGAAATAGGAGGGAACGTTTGGAACATGTGAATTTTTAACATCGTAGTTGCAAAAGTGCATGATTGATAAAATGCACTTAACACATAATGATGTTTGGAACATAGGAATTTATAACACAAGAATTTGTTTTTATTCCTACTTTAAATGGGTAGGACCTGCTATCCATGAGCTATAACTTGAAGTAGTATGGAAGCATACGCCGACGACTACAAACTCGCATTGCATGGTGATATATAGGAAAAAGTGTACATAACCTTCTAATATATTCAGGGTGGTCTACATAACCCCCTGAATAAACTATAAAACTATGTATTATACACACTAAACTTTGTAAAACCGGACACCTATAGTGGTATTGGGAGGTGTCGACATAATATCATCGGTAGTCCTTCGAGGGGTATCCCACGAAGATAGATTGATCGATAGAGAAGCGTGTGATCAAGAACAAGAAGGCAATAGAGACACACACACGAGTTAGACAGGTTCAGGCCATCGGTATGACGTAATACCCTACTCCTGTGGTCTGTTGGTTTGTATTAGCTATCGTATGATATTGCGTGAGTTTGGAGTGGGTCCCTGCCCGCCTTATATAGTCCGAGGGGCAGGGTTACAAGTCGGTTAGATCTGAGAGATAACCGGAAAGTAATAACAGATTACAAGAATCTTGGGATGATACGTATCCTAACAGATCTTGTAGTATCTTCAGGATATCTTCCTGGTGTCTTGCGGAAGGTGCCGAGCAGAGTCGTGCCCCGCAAGGCTTTATCTTGTAGGCTAGGCCACCCCTGGGGGCACAACCCACGTGGTCTGCCGTGGGTATCCGGGGTCATACCCCCCACAGCTAGTTCTCGAGCGCATTGTACCCATTGTGCAACGCCGTCTTGAGCTTGTTCGAGCTGGTGCGAACGAAGCCGAGCAGTCAAACACATGGTCTGACCACCGTGATGAGTTGCCGAGCAGTTGTGAGCAATTGCCGAACAGCATAAACCATCGCCGAGCAGCGTGAACCATCGCTGAGCAGCGTGAACTGTCACCGAGCGGCATGAACAGTCGCCGAATAGTATAACCCAAGTATGGCTTACCATAAGGATGTAAGGAGCTCAAGTTCAGAATCAAAAGTTTCTTCGCAGTGGACCAAGTGTGCCTACTTAGTCCAACCACGAGAAAAGGAGATAGTCTTCTTCAGCTTCAAGAGGCACGGAGTCTTCCAGAATAAAGCAAACACATTCACCGCAAGGTGAAGTGTGCCCACTTAGTCCCCAAGACTGATAGTAGATGACGTAGTCATGTGGTGTCAGGGTCCAAAATAGAAGAAAAGTAAAAGACCAGCCAAGCAGGCAACCAGTCCCCGGGCGTAGCCCCAAAAAGCACATTCACCACAAGGTGAAGTGTGCCACTTAGTCCCTAAGCCTGATAGTAGGTGACATAGTCACGTGGTGTTAGGGTCAGAAACAACAGTCAACTTGAAGAAAATAGAATCACAGAGAAAACACCAGAGTAATGGTTGTACAGTATTAATTACTGAGCCATAACGGTTGGTAGAGTTGTTGGTGAATATTCGGCGAGCTATAACAAATTATGAAGATAAATCAGCAATACGGGCTGGGGCTGCGCGAAGGCCTAGATAACGACCCACCTTCAGTTGTGGGGAATTCAGAGAAACACAAATCGCGGGAACAGTTTCCCAAAAACCATCGAATGTGAAAAGGTGGGGGGGTGCTTTATAACTGTGCTACCGTACCCCGCGCTCATACCTTTGCCCCTTTGCCATTTCATCTTCCTCCTCCGTCATCGCATTTCTAGATTCACATCTACTCCTGCTTCTGCCACCAAACCCTAGCCAGATCTGAGAGATGGCGCCGAAGAAGGGAGATACGAAATCAAAGAAGACGAGCCCCCAGAAGGCGAGTGCCGAAATTCGGTGTGACAAAGAGTGGGTGCAGTCGCGAATGGGAGAGGCGGAGCTCAACAGATTGGTGGAGGTGGGCGTTCTGCTTGACCGCATCACCGCCGGATGGCAGCTGGCCCTTGGTGAGCCCTTCCGCATGCCTCATACCGATGAAGTAGTGGTATTTGAGGACTATTTCTGGCGCTGGATGGGATTTCTTGTTCATCCATTCCTAAGGGATCTATTGGAGCTCTGAGCGATTAGTCTGTGCAACCTCCACCCAAATACCATATTGCACATATCTATCTTCATCTATTTATGTGAGGCGTATCTCAGAATCCTTCCACACTTCAATCTCTTCCATCACCTGTTCTGGCTAAAGAAGAGAGGTGGCGGTGGTTCCAAGGTGGTCGGCGGAGTGTATCTTTAGCTGCGTGATGGAATGGCGGGAGAATACCTTACTGTTCCACTAAGCACATCACTGAAGGGGTGGAACACTAGGTGATTTTACATGAAGCAGAGCCACCCTGCAGTCCGCTGCAATGCCGACCACATACTGGAGAGCCAGAAGAGCTAGTCAGAGACGCCAAACAACACCGATATGGAGTAAGTGAGGGAGCTCCTTGGCTTAATAAAGGGCGTAAAGACCAATAGTGGATTAGTGGCAGCAAGCTTTATGGTGCGCCATATCTAGCCCTACAAGGAGAGGGCCCACCCCACCTTTGAGTTCAAGGGGGAGACCGATGATACCCGGGAGAGGTCGAAGATGCTGTCGAGGGATGTTGTGCATGAGCGGGCCATAGAGCTGTTTGCTCCACTTGCCTCATTCAACCTGCTAGGGCAGACAAAACCCTTTCACTGCAAAAATCTGTCTCCTCAGGTAAATATCTCAGTTGTGTGTTCCTAACGCTTTTTATCTTTTGTCATTGCCGAGCAGTTAACTGATTTACTCATGTAAAGATCCATTCGTAGAAAAGAGCGGTGTACTTCTCGGGCGTGCCAAGGAGCGATTGGCCGAAGAGAGTAGATGCCCGACCACCGGTGCAGCCTGAGGAGGAAACCATCAGCATCTCATCGGAGAGTCCATCCCTGGTGTCGGAGAAAATCCAGGGGAAGAGGGCAGCGGTAGACGAGCTAGCTTGGAAGAAGAGAAAGACGGCGAGTACCGCTCCCCTCAAGTCGAGTGGCATCTCACTTGGTGGCGACCAGACCACTCAGACATGAAGGACCGTGGTGTTTGAGTGGTCGAATGATGATGAAGTTCTGGTGGCTCCTCCATCGAGCATAAAGGCACCTCCACGCAGCATGTGTGTGGAGGAACAATCGATGGAAGGGGAGGAAGTTCCCCAACAACGGGCATCAGAAGTCCCTGAGCAGCAGGCATGGGGAGCCTCGAAGCGGCAGGCGAGGGGAGCCCCAGAGCGGTGAGCGGAGGAAAGGCCAACGATAGAGACTACAGGACCTCCACCCCAAGACGCAGGTGTCGACCCCAAGGCTGTGATGGGGGCTCTAGTAGGCACCGCCGGTTCAAGAAATTGTACCAACAGATCAAACCGTAAGTATCCTTATCTTAGAGTTACTTTACCGTCGTTCCTTAGCTTTTTTGGTGACTGACGAGCTAAACTGATGCAGTGCAATGCGTGCGGGGATCCGACCCCACCTGTCCAGACTATCTAGCAACCGAAGGTTGGTCCCAGAACGGAAGTGGTGGCAGTAGACCCCATTCCAGAGTCCCTAGCTGCTCGATGGTCTGTGGAGGAGGCAGCTGCCGCTACCGATGAACTTGGTGGCGGGAAACAGTTGACGCTGATAGTGGATGAGTCGGCGACGGTGCCTGGGGCAATGGCAGAAGCCACCGGGTCTTCAACGGCAAATACGGGAGATGTCGATGCTGCACCGAAGTCTGGGGCGGCGAGGCCAGTCACGCCCAAGGAGCAGATGGCACCCCTCGAGGCATCACAGAGCATGGTCAGACCCGCTGCTAGCCACGGAACCCCCCGATGGTGCCTCCAATTGTGGCAGAGGAGGATGAGGTGGAAGAGATTGAACATGAGGAGTCTCAACCCTAGGCCGTCTGAATCCTCCACAAACACGGCGACAAGGTGGTGGTTGTTGAGGAGGAGGAGACCACCAGGGAGATGAGGAGACTAAAGTCTGCCCTTGCGAGAGTGATGAAGCAAATCGAGGTCAGTACTACAACTAGGATCCTCATCTTTGACATTAGAGATCATAGTTCGTCATAACCATTGTGCGCTTGTAGGGGATAACTCAGACTACTGAGCAGCACCACTAGCTGATCAAAAGGATGGAGCCTCTCACCGAGGAGAATTAAAACTTAAGGAGGCGATGAACCTTATGGAGAAAAACATCTAGAGGGCCCAGCACGAGCGAGACATTGCTGAGTCCAACGCGCAGGACCTAGAGTACCAGAAAGGCGTCCTATTCGAGCAGTTGGCGACTATGTCCGAATAGCTGTGTGGCAAGTCCGAGCAGCTGGCAAGTGCTTCCACACAACTGGAGTAGAAGTCCGAGCAGCTCAGAAGCATATCCGTGCAGAGAGCAGGTACGATAGATCGGTGAATGTGCTTTGTATTGCTAAATAGTTATATCTTTGGTGATGACTGTGTGTGCTCACAGAGCTCGACCAGCTACGCCAAGCCATTGAACAACTCCACGAGGAGAAGACAAAGGAGATAGGGCGAGTAGACAAACTGGCCGAGGAGCTAAACGGTGAGTACTTCCTGGTCGGAGTTACTACTGAAGTAGTTTCCTTGCTTGATGGAACCTTGTAACGCTTGTAGACTACCATCGAAGGGTCAAGGCATAGTTTGATGTGCTGGTGTAGGAGGCCAGGACCCAATGGGAGAAGTTCGACGCCGTAGTCGTCAGAGTTAAACCAGTGCTCGATGCCATTGTTACCGCCATTACGCATGCCCTTGCAGTGGTTTGTTCCCATTATCAATCCGTTGACCTTTAGGCAATGGGGGCTAGATTCGCTGAAGGGATGGGCGAGGCAGAGACCCAGCAGCTAGAGGAAGAGGTGGAGGACATGGCAAAAAAGAAGGCCAACAACATAGACCTGTTCGGCGAGACAGACGGCGTTGGCGGAGCTCGGTGATCTGCTCAAAGAGTATTATCTATAACATCTAGAGAGGGTAGTTAAAGTGTGCGAAAGTGCAGAAAACATTTATGTATTTGTATAAATATTATAAAGTGCATGTTTATGCAACTTGCTCGTATTTGCGGTGAAAATCGTTGTAGTAATAACCCTAATGCAATTATACATAGTATAAGTAGCATCCGAGCTGTTAGTTCGTTACTGAACTCTTTGGCCTTAGCTATCCCATAGTCCATAACTTCGAGCATGGAGCCCGTGCACGTGTAGAAGGAACATGCGTCACCAAGGAACCACAGCCGACCACCCATAACGTAGAGCGCGGAGCCCACAGCATGTGTAGGGAGAGATCAAAGACTAAGTCTTCTCCATAGAGCGTAGAGCGGAACATGTGCTGCTCGGTAGTTGGTGAAATAACTTGGAGATAAACGTAGTATAAGTGGCATCCGAGCAGTTAGTTCTTTACTGAGCTCTTAGCATTGGCTAGGCCATAGTCCATAACGTCAAGCACGAAGCCCATGCACGTGTAGGAGAAATAGGCGTGACCAAGGAACCATAGTTGACCACCCATAACGTAGAGCGTGGAGCCTGTAGCACATGTAGGGAGAGATCAGAGACTGGGTCTTTTCCATAGAGAACAAAACAGAACGTATGCTGCTCGCTGATCGGTGAAATATGTTGGAGATTTGGAGAAAAGTGCTCGGCGATTTGGAGGAACCTATTTGATGAAATACGATGGCGATTTGGAGAAACGTGTTCAACGATTTGGAGAAACGTGTTCGGCGATTTGGAGAAATGTGTTCGGCGATTTGGTGAACTTGTTCGGTGATAAACATGTTCGGTGATTTCGTATTGGAGTTTGTTATGAAATAACATAGAGCTCGACGACCGTAAGTGGAGATTAAACCATAATGGAGAAAAAGTGGAGACAAATTATGGAGACCAAAACTTTATTCATCAAAAAGTGGAGAGTACATATCTAGGGTGTTTCAAGGATAGAAATGTATAAGGTGCTCGATGTGCCATGAGTTGTGGACATCGATTCCATCTAAGTCACATAGGTGATAAGACCCTGGTCAGGTAACCTCTTTGACGACGTAATGCCCTTCCCAGGGGGAGGAGAGCTTGTGCATTCCCTCGGTTTTTTGTTTTTTGTGGAGAATGAGGTCGCCGACAGCAAATGAACGACCTTTGATGTTGTGGTTGTAGTACCTTCGCAAGCCTTTTAGATACTTGGTTGTGTAGACGCAAGTGATTAGGCATTCTTCCTCAGCCCTATCGACGTTCTTTGTCCGAACAACGGCGGCTTGCTTTTCATCATAATTTTCCACCCTAGGTGCTCGGAAGGCAATAACCGCTGGTAGTATGGCTTCTGATCCGTAGACCAAAAAATATGGAGACACACCAATGCTGTGACTAGCTTGAGTGCACAGTCCCCAGACCATAGCTGGTAGCTCCTTGAGCTATTTGCCTAGATGCTTTTCTTCTTTCTGATATAGCCTCTTTTTGAGGGCATCAAGAATCATGTCGTTCGCCCGTTCAACCTGGCCATTGGCTCTAGGATGGGCAACAGAGACGTATTTGATGGAGATGCACCGGTCTTCGCAGAAGTCCCAAAAGTGATGGCCAGTAAACATAGTTCTGAGGTTGGTGATGATGTTGTTCGGGAGACCGAATCTGTGGATGATATCTTCAAAGAGCTCGACTGCTTTCTTTGTAGGCGCCGAGACGAGCGGTTTATACTTGATCCACTTGGAGAACTTGTCAATGGCGATGTATACGTACCAAAAACCACCTGGCGCTGGCTTGAAAGACCCAATCATATCTAGTCCCTAGCATGCAAAAGACCAGGAAGCTGGGATGGTCTGTAGCTCTTGTGCCGGCACGTGTATTTGCTTGACAAAAAAATAGCATCCTTCACAACGTTGGACGAGGTCTTCTACATCAGAGATGGCCATGGGCCAGTAAAAACCATCTCAAAAAGCTTTGTTGACTAGTGTTCTTGAGGCCACATGGTTGCAGCAGAAACCAGAGTGAATTTTGAGAAGTAGCTTCACTTCATCTTCTTGGGTGATGCATTTTTGTAGTATCCTTTCCTTGGCACTTTTCCTCATCAAGTCATCGTCCACCAGCATATAATGCTTGCTTCGATGGATTAGGCATTTGGTTTTAGTCTTATCAGTGGGTACTTCAGTGCTGGAGAGGTACTTGATGAACTGTTCTCTCCAATCGGCGGTCGGCGAAGGTACCATAAGTACCAGCTGCTCGGTGGGGGGAACTTCCTGAATTTCCTTATCTTCCTTAATGGATGGCGCCAAAAGATCTTGAATGAAGACCCCTGGCAGAATCATGGCGCGGGAGGAGCTTAACTTGGATAAGTGGTCAGCGAGCTGATTTTGATCGCACACCACGTGATGGTACTTGATACCATAGAATTTCCCTTCAAGCTTCCTAATTTCGGCGCAATATGCATCCATCTTTTCACTAGAGCAGTACCAGTCTTTGTTGAGCTAGTTGATGACTAGCAATGGAGTCTCCGTATACCATGAGGCATTTGATGATGAGCTCGATGGCTATACAGAGTCCGTGAAGACATGCTTCGTATTCGGCGGCGTTGTTGGAGGCCGGAAAGTGTATTCGAAGAACATATCAGAGCTTATCCTTGGTCAGTGTAATGAACAGAATTTCCGCACCAGCACCATTGATGTTGAGGGCGCCTTCAAAGTACATCACCCAGTGCTCGGGGTAGGTGGCGGCGGTGGGGTCTTAGATCTCGGTCCACTCAGCGACGAAATCAGCAAGCGCCTGAGACTTGATGGTAGGCCTACTTCTAAATTCAATGGAGTAAGTGCCAAGCTTGATAGCCCACTTGATGATACGACCGTTGGCCTCCTTGTTGTGGAGAATGTCCCCCAGAGGGAACTCAGTGACCACGACGATCTTGTAATATTTGAAGTAGTGGCGGAGCTTGCGCGACATAATCAGGACGATGTATAGCAGCTTCTAGACCTAAGGATAACGAGTCTTGGGCTTGTTAAGAACCTCACTGATGAAATATACTGGATGTTGCACCTTATAGGCGTGCCCAGCCTCCTCACATTCGACCACAATGGCTGTTCTGACGACACAAGAAGTAGCAGCGATGTAGATCAGGAGAGTTTCGTCTAGCCATGGCGCAGTCATGATCAAAGGCTTTGTTAGGAACAACTTGAGCTGCTCCAAGGTTGTGTCTGCCTCCTCCAACCAGGAAAAGCGCTCAGAGGCCTTGAGGTGTTTAAAGAATGGTAGCCCTTTTTCACCGAGGCATGATATGAAGCAGCTTAAAGCAGCCATGCAGCCTGTAAGCTTCTATATACCTTTGATGCATGCTAGCCATTTCATGTTGGTGATTGAGGAAACCTTGTCAGGATTGGGCTCAATGCCTCGTGCGCTGATGATGTAGCCTAGGAGTATACCGAATGGAACTCCAAAGATGCACTTTGAAGGGTTCAACATCCATCAGTACCTTTTAAGGTTGGCGAACGTTTCTTCGAGGTTGACGATAAGATCATCGGTGGTCTTGGACTTGACGACCACATTGTTGATGTAAGCTTCGATGTTGTGGCCGATCTGTTGATTGAGGCACATCTAGATAGCCCTTTGATAAGTTGCCCTGGCATTCTTGAGTCTGAAGGACATGGTTATGTAGCAGTACGCACCGAAGGGCATGATGAACGACGTCTTAATCTGTTCTTCTTCCTTGAGGGAGATCTAGTGATAGCCGGAGTAACAATCGAGGAAGGAGAGCAGTTTGCAGCCGATGGTGGAGTCTACAACCTCATCTATCTAAGGTAGACCGAAGGGGTCTTTAGGGTAGTGTTTGTTAAGATCAGTGTAATCAACGCATATTCTCTATTTTTTATTCTTTTTTTGAACGAGAACAGGGTTTGCTAACCACTCAGGGTGATACACTTCTTTTATGAATCTAGCAGCTAAGAGCCATTTTATTTCTACCCTAATAGCCTCCTTCTTGTCTGGCGTGAATCAACGGAGTTTTTGCTTGATCGGTTTGGTGGTCGGCGAGACATATCTTCTCCTATGGTACCCTCGGTATATCTATAGGTTTCCAAGCAAACACGTCGGTGTTGGCACGTAGGAAGGAGATGAGCGTGCTTTCCTATTTGCGGTCAAGGTGAGCCCCAATCTTCATGGTCTTGGAGGGGTCATCGAGGCCGAGGCCGACCTCCTTTATTTGCTTGGACTTGGTGGAGGCGTGAGGAGGCTCCAGCTCTAGGATCTCCATGTCATCGGTGGGCACCGTCTTGGCTTCGGTGACCACGCTAGCCATCTAGATGGAGAGGTCGGTGGCTTCGGTGAGGGCAAGACTCTTTGTCTCGTAGGAGTAGGCGATGGAGAGGTTGGCCCGTAGGGCCAGAACTCCTATAGGCAAAGGCATCTTTAGCACCAGATACGCGTAGTGCGGTATAGCCATGAACTTGGCCAGAGCTGCCGACCAAGTATGGCGTGGTAGGCGGTGTTGAAGTCAGCTACGTAGAAGTTGATGTGCTCGACGTGGTAGTTGCTTTCCATGCCGAACTGTACTGGTAGGGTGATCTCTCCAAGTGGTTTGGATGCCCTGCTAGGTACCACACCCTAGAAGGAGTCTGAGGATGTGAGATCTGTCATCTCGAGGCCCAACTCCTTTTGGGCTCCAACGAAGAGGAGATTAAGAGCGCTCCCACCGTCGACGAGCACTTTTCTAAAAGGCATCTTTTGGATGGTTGCGTCGAGGACGAGGGGGAAATGCCTTGTGTAGGGAATGTCCGCCCACTGGTTAGCCCTACTGAAGGTGATGGGGACCTCGGACCATGGGCGATAGCTGGGGTTAGCGGCGGCATCTTCTGAAGTGATGATGAGCACCCGCTAGGTGGTGAGCTTCTGTTCTCTTCTGCTTTCGATGGAGGTGAGGCCCCCGAAGATGGTGGCGACCACCTTGTTGTGGTCCTAGAAGGCATTGTTATTGCCCCTAGGTGGTCGGTGGCCTCTAGCTCCATCGTTGGTGTCATCGTCTAGCTTTTTATCTTGGAACTCCTTAGCCAAACCGAGGTAGTCCTTCATCTTATGTCTGGCATTCTTGTGGAGAGGGCACGGGCCATCGAGGATCTTCTTGTATTACTCGTCGTAGTTACACTTGGCGCGAGGTTCATTGACGGTGGTGTTGATGTGGTCTGGGCGGCGGCGGTGATTTTGGCTAGACTTGGGTCCTTCTGGCCGATCACGGCTGCTATCATGATGGTAACTACGGTCATCATAGTGATGGTCATTGTAGCATCAGTCATCGGGGTGGTCGTCATAGCGGCATGTTGGGCGATGAGTGCCCGCATCCTCATTAAAGCGCACCTCGGCTTCCTCGGTGTCGGCGTACTGGTTGGCGGTCGTGATCATCTTGCCAATCCCTATGGGTGGCTTGCGGTTGAACTTGGAGCGAAGCTCATGGTGGTGGAGTCCTTGGATGAAGGCGGTGATGACCTCAGGTTTTGTTATGTTGGGAATAGAATTCCTCATCTCGAAAAAGCATCAGATGTAGCTATGGAGGAGCTCGGACGACTTTTGGTGGATGCGGTTCAGATCATGCTTGGTGCCCAGCCGAGTACACATAGCCATGTAATTATCGTTGAAGACTGTTTTTAGCTCTTCCCAGGATCCAATGGAGTCCGGGGCAAGGCTTGTAAACCAGCTCATGGCAGTTGGCGTGAGCATGATGAGAAGATAGTTCGCCATGACACTGGTGTCTCCTCTAGCCACATGGACAGCAGTGGTGTAAGCCTATAGCCACTATGTTGGATTCATCCTTCCTTCATAGGGCTCGACCTCGGTGATTTGAAAACCATGAGGTCACTGAAGTGTTCGGAGCGCCCTTGTGAATGCTGGGGGCCCTTTAGGGTTGTCGGCGCCGTCATCTGCAGCGTTGCCAATGCCGAGCGGCTTGAGAGCTGAGTCCGGGTTACGGTACTCTTCCTCATACTCCTGGTGGCGGCGTACTTCTTCTTCATGGTGATCGAAGCGGCATTCGTCGATACGCCATTAAGCATCTCAGAGATTATTGAGGTGCACTCAGACGTCCTGGTCGACCTCCTAGCTGTGTTGGCGGTGATGTTCGTTGCGGTTGCCCCTAGCTCTGCCCTAGAGGAGTTGCCTGTCGTCATGGTGCTGATCAGTGAAGTGACTTTGGCGGTGATTGGTTCTTGTCATGGTTGATCAGTGAATCGAGGTTGTGGAGTATGAAGGCCTCTGATCCTAGCGGATCTCATTGACCTGACAGCGTGCCACTTTAAGCATGACGACGACCTTAGCGACCTCGGGTGTTTTGCGGGAGCCAGGCGAGCTCATTGGCGGCCACTGCAAGATTGGCGCTTGGGGTTTTGTAGATGTCGTGGCCGTCAACAAGGACAAACTCATCATCGAGGTTGCGTTGGAGTGGCCTTCCTTGCGAGTCAAGTTGCTGCTCGGCCATCACGAGAGCAATCTCGTTTGCACGGCGCTATGCACGGTTGACATTCTGGTTCTCACGGACAACGTGTTCCTCCTCGGTTTTGCCATTCCGAGGGAGGCTATCGATGCTGACGTTGAAGATTGCGCTGCCATGGAACCGAGGGGGAAGAAGTAGCTCAGTGGTCATTTCAATGACGGTCTCCGTAGAGCCCTGGGACTTGGAGTCTGGATTCTCCTCTAGGATGGTCTAGAGGGACGCTCCGGAGCATCGGCTGACGTGGAACATGTTGATGGCCGACGGAGGCTGGTCGACGATTTGGTCGGCGGGAGGATGGACATCTCCAACCTGGTCGGTGAATCTGCCCCTTAGGGCAACTTGGTAAGCGGTGGCGACGCTGGTGAACCCAAAGGGTAGGGCCGTAGCCCCTAGAGTTTTTCGAGCAGCCTCCGATAGATCTAGATCGGAGGGTGGTCGGCGCTGAACCAGAGTGTCCAGAGTCAATTCGGTGATGGAGAGGCAATCGGCGAGCTTCAGACCAACCCGATCGATAGATGCGACCAGATCGTCATTGTTGATCTCTCTCCTCTGGTAGCGAGGAAGCGGGCGGCAAGTCATCGATGAGGGCGACCTTGGAGGCGGTTCTAAGATCGGATCTGCAGTCGCAGGTGCGGGGGTGATCGGCGTAGAATTGATCTGCACTGGCTCGAGGAGCTCTCCGACTCTGTTAGCGTTGATGATCCACGAGATGGATCCGACCGTGAAGATTTGGCTGGGCTGTGGGAGGGACGAAGAGCGTGCGGAAAAAGCCATCTTGTTCAACAAGGAAACAACACGCATACCCCTACCTGGCGCGCCAACTGTCGACATAATATCGTCGGCAATCCTCAGAGGGGTATCCCACGAAGGTAGATTGATCGGCAGAGAAGCTTGTGATCAAGAACAAGAAGGCAACAGAGACATACGAGTTAGATAGGTTCAGGCCGTCAGTATGACGTAATACCCTACTCATGTGGTCTGTTGATTTGTATTAGCTATCGTATAATATTGCGTGAGTTTGGAGGGGGTCCCTGCCCATCTTATATAGTCCGGGGGGTAGGATTAAAAGTCGGTTAGATCTGAGAGATAACCAAAAAGTAATAACAGATTACAGGAATCTTGGGATCATACATATCCTAACAGATCTCGTAGCATCTTCAGGATATCTTCCCGGTGTCTTGCGGAAGGCACCGATCAGAGTCGTGCCCCGCAAGGCTTCGTCTTGTGGGCTAGGCCACCCTTGGGGGCGCAGCCCACGTGGTCTGCCATGGGTATCTGGGGTCGTACCTCCACAGGAGGTGGTTTTGCTGACATGTCATTCCACGTTGGCTG
This sequence comes from Miscanthus floridulus, assembly GCF_019320115.1. Classification (NCBI taxonomy): domain Eukaryota; kingdom Viridiplantae; phylum Streptophyta; class Magnoliopsida; order Poales; family Poaceae; genus Miscanthus; species Miscanthus floridulus. Next base: position 22,032,512 of record NC_089584.1, read on the forward strand.
GTTTTGATGATGTGGCATCCCGACCCACTTGTCAGCCTGAATGACAACTCCATTTATAGTTCCTGCTCTCCGACGTCACCGAGCTGGCCACGCTGCTCACGGACCTCGCTCCGCACAAGCCCGTCCACGCCACTCGAGTCCTAGCGCGCCAAGTCAAGTTCGAGGAGGAGCTGGCTGCTGCGGAGGCTGCGCGGGACCTGCCTTCACCTACAGCGTCATGCACGTGGGACCCAGCTGTACGTAAGTGGTGGCGCTGCCTCTTCACGCCTCCCCCGCTGCCACTGCTCCCGGTGTTCACCTTCGCGGCGCAGCCAAAGGAGGAAGCGCTTACCCCTTCGGTAGCTGCAGCTCATCGGACAGGCATGGCCGCGCCGTCCTCGGTCTCCGAGGACATGGCGCCGTCCCTGGACTCCGCTGGGGCCGCTGGGATATTCGAGCTCGGCGACGCCCCGTCAGCCGCGACGTACTGAAACGCCGGGAGCTACCGTCAGCCGCGACGTACTGAAACGTCGAGAGCTACTGGACAGACGTGCAGGACCCGAGCATGTACCAACCCTTCCCCTTGTTTGTCTTAGGCCTTATTTAGGCTGTGTTTAGTTGGGTGAAATTTGGGAATTTGGCTATCATAGCACTTTCGTTTTTATTTGGCAATTAATATTTAATCATAGACTAATTAGGCTCAAAACGTGCGTCTCGCGATTTCCAACCAAACTATGCAATTAGTTTTTTTCGTCTACATTTAATGCTTCATGCACGTATCGCAAGATTCAATGTGATGGCTACTGTAGCACTTTTTGGAACTAAACAAGGCCTTAGTTCCTCCCTTAAAGTTTACTCCATATTCCATCGAATGTTTGACACATGCATGGAGTATTAAATGTAGACTAAAAAAATAACTAATTGTACAGTTTACGACTAATTCGCGAGACGAATCTTTTAAGCCTAATTAGTGCATGATTTGACAACATGGTGATACAGTACACATATGCTAATGACGGATTAATTAGGCTTAATAAATTCGTCTCGCGGATTACCGATGGATTTCTATAATTTTTTTTATTAATATCTAAACATCCTATACGACACCTCATATGACATCCCAAAACTTTACGCCCTAAATTTAAGCCAGGCCTTAGGTACCGTTTAGTTCCACTTCATTTTGTAAAATTTTTCAAGATTCTCCGTCACATCGAATCTTCGGACGCATGCATGAAGCATTTAATATAAATAAAAAATAAAATTAATTATACAGTTTAGACAAAATTCACGAGACGAATTTTTTAAGCCTAATTAGACTATGATTGAACATTAATTATCAAATAACAACGAAAATGCTACGATACCATTTTCAAAAAAAAATTCGTCAACTAAAGGAGACCTTAGTTACCTATCGCGATCGCTGAATTTAGCCGTGTTTAAATGCTTCTTAACGACCGCGAGCTACGTCTTCCTACTAGCTACTCCATCCATGTCCACGTTGTCTGCTGCTTGCCTCTCTCTGTAACTTTTTTTTTTGTTAGGCCTTGTTTAGATCATCTTCAAATTTCAATTTTTTTTACTCACTCTCCATCACATTAATTTTTAGACGCATGTATGAAACATTAAATGTAGGTAAAAAAAATAACTAATTGCACAGTTTGGTTGTAAATCACGAGACGAATCTTTTGAGTCTAGTTAGTCCATGATCAGACAAAGTTTGTCAAATACAAACGAAACATGCTACAGTGTCCAGATTGCAAAAATTTATAATCTAAACAAGACCTTATACTCTTGTTTATTGGTGGTTTGGCCTCACAGGCTGCGTGTGAGAAAGCTAACATCTGTATGTCGTGTCTGCACTATGCGAGTTCGGCAAGATTGGCGAGTACTATGGCCCTGTTTAGTTACACTTTATTTTGCAAAATTTTTCAAAATTTCTCGTCACATCAAATCTTTGGACGCATGCATGAAGCATTAAATATAAATAAAAAATAAAACTAATTACACAGTTTAGATAAAATTTATGAGACGAATCTTTTAAGCCTAATTAGACTATAATTTAACACTAATTACCAAATAACAACGAAAGTGCTACGGTACCATTTCGTTAAAAATTTCACCAACTAAACACTACCTATGCCTCAGAGAGCATTGTGCTACTGGACCCCCTGGGAGTAGTCGTAGACGACGAGCATCTCGCCGTGCAGTGGTCCATGCACCACCCGCGCAGCTGCACCGGGTTCTTGTGCCGTAGCTTGGCCAGGTTTCCGAGCTCCATGGACGTGCAGCCGCAATTGGTGCGACAGTGCATACCCTGCCGCCACCGCCTGGTGCCAGCACCACCGGCTTGGCCGCACCCAGCGCTCTGCCGCCCCAAGATGCGCCGTCGCCGCTCGATGCTCCGCCGCCGCCGGCCTCTTGCGGTCCCGCCCAGAAACCAGAAACCATCCCGCACGCTGCCAGGAGCCTAGAAGCCACGTCATCAAAGATAGATAGCGTGGAGCACCACACATGCAAACCCACTTACCAAAACCACCCTGGGGTTATTTGTCCGATTTTACAAAGTTTGATGTGTATAATACATGATTTTATAATTTAGGGGTTATGTAGACCACTCTTAATACGTCAGAGGGTTATATAGACTTTTATGACTAATCATCGGTCCTCCAACTATGATCCTGTTTGGATCCCATGGCAAAACTTTAGCCCTGCACTTTTAGCCCTTTTTTTTGCCATGAGATCCAAACAGGGAGGTTAAAAGTGAATAAATGGCTAAAAACTGGGCTAAAATCTTTTGCTCCGAAAGAGACCCTAAACTAGGCTAAACACCCTCGGGGCGGGGGCTGGATGCCCAATGCCTCTTGCCGCTCGCATACATGGCTATACATGGATAATTAAATGAGGGTAAATCAGTCATTGTAGATTAGAGGACTAAAGTTTAGCTTATGGATCCAAACAGCCCAGCAGGAGGCTAAACTTTAGTCCTTGAACTAGTGATACAAACACCACCTAAAGATGTCAAAAGAGAATTTTTGGTTGGGGATAGCTTCCTATCTCTATCCTCATATGGAGAAAAATTCTCCATCTTCGTCCCCCGTAAATCTTCGTGGGTGAGTTTTTCTTCCCATCCCCACCCTGAGTGAGGAATTTTTTTTTACCGTGGAGAACCCATCCCCGTTACAGAATACAATATTCTGAGAGCAAAAGAAAATTCATAGTGTTAAATCCATACAAATTGGATGAGCAAAAATTGATATTACAAGAGACATCTAATTTAGAGTTTAGTTTGCTATTTATACAATGTTAGTGTTGAGCATTTAGTAGAATCTAAATAGGCCAAGAGTCTAATTCTGAGTACGGGCGAGTTCACGGGGCGGGTATGCAGAGAACAGGGACAGAGAAATGATTCCACCTATCCCCATTCCCGCGAACCTAACAGGGACTAAAATTTCCTCATTTCAATCTCCGTTGGAATTACATTGGCTCCATCACCGTCCCCTAATAGGAGAATTCTCCGTGGGGAATAGGGGATTGGAAGTTTGGAACCCCATTGGCATCTCTAGCTGCACTACGGCTGTATAGCCCGATTATACATCATTTAAATGCTATACAGTGGTACACGATTTCTGTTTAAACAGACATTTTGCTTGACAAATATCTATTTTGCTCGAATGATAACTAAACAATAAGCGTGTAACTATTTATTGTTTAAAGTTTAGAATAACACCATCCAATTCTATTCCTCAATCTGCAGTGGCGGATCCAGAAATGGAGCAGGAGGGACAAAATAATAGAAGGTTATTTATGCTGCTATATATTCATCCAATCATTATTTATTTTATTTCTTTGTTTAATCTTGATGATATTCATAGCAGAGGAGGTTCTTTAATTTCAACTTGCCACCGGCAAATTCAATACAAGTCCAATGAGACCATACACCAAAAGAAAATATGTATGTCTATCACTTTGAACCATCTGATACACGTTTCGAGTGGGATTGCCATTTTGCCAAAGGCACCGACGGACGAGCGACGCCGATCCACCGCACGTTCTTATTCTTATATGAAAACAAAAGCTAGTTAATATACTACCGTTCATCCCTTCCGTTTGATTCTTCTTTAAGTAACGCGCGTACTGTGAACAAGTACAGGTGTGGAACGAACAACTCCCTAGCTCGCACTGCGACTCGAATCTCGAGATCACCGACAACAATTGCTTAACTACTGGCCTGATCTGTGCTTTGACCACATATATTATTATTAGCATATACAGTATATGTGATCATGGGAGCAAACAGTGGCGGATCTAGGAATTTAACTTAGGGTATGTCGCTAAAATTTTTTCATATATAATTTGATAAAAACATTTGTGAATTTGATAAGAATAGTAGAATATAACATAATTTAATATACACGCACGTAGTTACAGAATCTATCTCTTATAAAGATAAACCCACTTGCAATTTATTTTGCCATGCACCACATCAGTATCCACTAGAACATTCCAATAACATATTTAACTATCTCTGTCCACATCAGCATCCACTAACACATGACATTATGTCTTCATTCAAGCTATTTACGTTAGCAAACCACATCATTTAGTAACATATATTTAGTTGTCTACATCAGAATGCTAAAAATCATCCACTAGTATATATTATGATATTTATTCAATCATATTAGTATAATTTCATAAGCGATTCCCACAGCAACACGCGGGGCGTTCTTCTAGTAAGTTTTAAATTCAAACGCCTGACAATTCAAAGTTTAGACATAAATAAAAGAGTGCAAGCGACTTATAATGCTACTTGTCTGGCTTTTTTAGGTGATACTTTCTAAGAGACATGAGTATCTTGATTATATTATTTTTATTATCAACTTAAAGAAATATCCTCTCAATGTGAAAAGAAGAAAATAAAAGAGTAGAGGCTCACCTCTGTGGCCGACAGTCAGGTTAGCAGCGGAGCAGCCTAGCAGATCCTTTGACTCCTTGATCTGATAGATCCCGATCATAATTAGTCACAACTCTCCTTTGCTCGTAGCCACGCTAGGCGGCGGGTGCATATGCGGCTTCGCTGACTAGAGTCATCGACGGGCTAAGACTCCGTCGATCCATCACATGTTGCTCCGAATTCTGCGCGGCAGCGTCTGAGCCATGGACTCCAACTCCCAAGTTCTGTTGTGTGGCCAAGGCGCTGGAGTCAGGTCATGTGGGCTGTGGCCGCGGGCCGTGGGCCGCGTTAGCCGTGGGCCTGGAAGTGGAAAGTGGAAAGTGGAATGGCCGTCGCGAGTGGTGAGCGGAAACCATCCAGATGCAACACAGCCGCTGATCATCTTCCATGTACGTTTTTTGTCAAATCTACACGTATATACGTACTCTATAGTTGCTGGATGCAGGGTATGCCGGTGCATACCTGGCATACCATGTAGATCCGCCCCTGTGAGCACACCGCGTGCCATCAACTCGATTCTCGATCGAAGAAATACTCCAAATAAAATTCGACAACTCCAGTGCCCGGACGTCCGACCCTATGTCTGTGTCCAGACGCAGCTCCCGTTTGACGCATCCACCGCGCCCCCTCACGTAAAAATTGTATCGAAACAAAATGTGTGCGTCCGCTACATCCGCGCAATAGGAGAGCGCGCCCGCCGTGCCCCACGTCACCACGCGCCTGCGCCCCTGCTCCCAACCGCGACGTACGCAGCCCCCTCCACCCAGCGTCCATCTCGCTCCGAAGACAGCGTCGCCCAACGCGCCCATCACCCATCCCTCGTTCGTATGGATGCCCTGTCGGCTCGGGGAGAGATGATGCAACAGAAGGTGGGAGGAGAAGAGAAGCAACACACGATCTACTTTCGAAACACCAAATACAACAGTTGCAACATAAGTCTGAAGGCAGTTGAAACACTAGAAACCTGCTTATGAAACACTTGAAAAACACACCTGAAACACACTTGAAAACCATTGCAACCATACGCAATATCCGAACAAAAAACATGCAACATATGTATGAAACATATGCAACATTCAGATAAACACAAATTGCAACTTGCATCCGAAAAGCACAGATGAAACATACCTCTAAAACGTCTGGAACACTTGAAAACATACTCTTGCAATATGCCTCTGAAATAATTGTAACATATACAACTTGTGCAACATCCTCTGATCTACTTTTGTAACATCCATATGAATCAAATGCAACATACCTATGAAACGCCTGAAACAATCAAAACATACAATTGCAACATAGGGAGAGAGAGAGCCTGGCGCGTGGAGTGCCATGGCCGCCGCATCTGCGGCATTGGGGGCTCCTGATGGGGGAGGACACCATTGTGGGGGGAGGGGCGCCGCTGGGGTGGGAGAGGAGGATGACGGGGTTGGGGGAAGGAGATGCCAGGGGTCAGGGGACATATGGGAGGGGGAGGCTGCACCGATCGATTCCGGCCGCCGGGGTTCGGCGGCAATGGCCAACGGTGGCTGCTTCGGAGCCTAGCCATCGCCGGTGGTGGCGACAAGGACCACTGCGACGGTCGACGGCGACGGCCGCGCGCGCTGCAACAGGTGTGGCCACCGCTTCCACATCGAGTGCCTGGGTGGGGGAATGGACCGCCGAGGTGGGGAAGGGGACGGCAGGGTGTGGGAAGGAGCCAGCTGGGGTGGGGGAGGAGGACACCGGGGGTGGGAGAAGGAGCCGGCGGCGGCCAAGAAGCAGCGATGGCCGCGTCATCGGGTGTGGGCGTGGGCCGCGAAAGGATAAGAATGGAGAGGAGTGCGAGCGCTGCGGGAGTGGGCTGTCGAGGCGTCCGTCCATCCGGGCGTCCTAATCTTATCATCATCGAATAAAATTACTAGCCCACACCACTTAATTTGATCCGCAGACGCGATCCACGTATAATCTAATATAACTAGCCAGCCATGCAACCTCGGCTATCTCCACGATCACGGAGAAAATCATAACTAGCTAGATAGAACAACAGTGTTACACACGGAAATCACCGGCAAGGCAAGCGGCAACGTGTGCGCTCATCGGCACCGTATGTTCTCTCTGAAGAAACAAGACACCTAGTGTAGTCTGCACGAGTCGCCGATCGGACGTACCGCGTACCGCTAGCGCTATAGCTAGTCTCGTACTGTAACTTGTAAGCATGCAGAGGAAGTTAGTCACTGAGCATGGCTAATGATCTCGTGCTAACTCGTAAGCGAAAACATTTATTTTAATAGTTATCAAGGATGGAAGAAATGTTTCCTTCACAAATTACGCGTCAATGGCACTGACAATACGCTTTAAGTTATAATACTTCATGATAATAAAATTTGTAGGTTTTATTCTAAATGAGTTTTTATACATTTTAAAAAAATTATGTCATATCAATATTTATATTTAATTCTGAAAGCTAGATTCATGTTTTATAAAATAATACTACAGTACAGCATGTACAATTCTTGGGTATAGCAAACTCAAGTACTCAACAACTTTAGTACCGCGGACCCAAGTTAAAACAAACCGTTTATGCCATTATAGTAATAATTAAGAGTTGGCTAGGACCTAGAATCTTTTTTAATAAAATAAAGAAGTAAATATTTGAATAAAAGATGCAACAAGTATTAGAGTTTCAACCTAATATGTGAATAAAATAAATTACAAAAACTAATAAAATCAAAGTTGAAAGCTAACATATAGATTCATGATATCAAAGAAAAAGACGAAACAAGTGCTTTTATAATTAGATTTCAACTAAATACAAACCACGTTAAAAAAGAGAAATCCTAAAAATTCTAACTAAAAGTGTCGTCTATGACCTAAAATGTTTCCTATAAAATACAAAGGAGAGAGTTAATAAAGATATACTAAGCACAAGAGTTTTAATTAGCTGCACGAATAAAAGATCTTTATCGTCTGACAAGATTAAAATTTGAAAATCAAATGTACATTTATGCCAGCATAAGATTATGTCTGCTAAGATCCTGTGCAGACTGTTGGACTAGTAAAGCCAATTGTTGGCTATATATAGTATTGTCATATTATGTACATCTATCTAATAGCACTTCCATATAAATATGTAGTAGTTGCCTATTGATAGGAGTACACTATAAACAGTAAACACCAGATCGGACGACTCACTTGCAGAGATCGCATTAATGAAGCTTCCGAACAGCACTGCATCGGAGTTGACCCGGATGCTATAGAATTCCGAGCACTAGTAGTTAATTAATAATAGGGACATTGTTCGAAAAAATAATAATAATGGAGACGACCCGGATCTCGAGAACCCTGGAGAGTTGCTTAATTACCACCGTCTGAGTTTTAAGTTTTAACCACGTACTGGGATCGGCCGAGAGAGAGACGACGACAGACCACCACCACTAGCAGCAGCGGCAGAAGGAGGCGGCTGCTAGGTGAAGCTCCCCCGGGAAGAGCATGAAAACCTCGGTGCAGAGCCACATCAACGTCGGCCTCATCGCCGGCGTCCTCTTCGTGCTCCTCACCTACCTCGTCGTCTCGCAGCAGACTGCCATCAGCCGCCCCAACGGTAAGGAACCACTCGCACAAATGTCACGCCGTAGCTGGTTTTCTTAGTTAGTTTGCTTATTATTGCTTAATCTGCAGTTGTCACTACGGTAGCACAATGGCTCTCGAATACTCCAAATAAACAGCAGTTCGAAGGTCTCGGTGAAACAGGTGAGCACTTTTACATACAGCATGGAGAAGACTAGGGTCGACAAGAACTTGTAGGTAGTCAGGCCATCAACTGATGCTTGCTTGCTTGTTGTCGATTAATCTGCAGTTGTCGCCACGAAAGAGCAACAGATCGCGGATAAACAGCTGATTCAAGGCCCAAGTGAAACAGGTAATATAATCACCCAATTGAATTTTCATCGTGCCCAATTTCGGACCGAGAGTCCAAGGTCGTCATCGTAAACCGGGGAAAAAAATTGAGCTTGTCTGTATCGAAGTAAAAGTGTGGGAGACAGTGAACCGTGTCTCCCGATACTGAAATCAAAATTTGCCTTATATATTTATCACGGCTAAATAGTCAGTAAAATTTTGGAGGTGTCTGGCCTGGTGAAATAATTTTGGTAAATCTTAGTAGTAGCTAGAGATTTTATGAGAATTGTGACGGATCCGACTTTTAACACGGCAAGGTCTCCCTTTTCACAAAAGTGTTTGAATTAATCGCTGTGAATCTTGTGCTTTTCCTGCTGTGCAACAGAGAAGCCCAACAAGGTGGTGTGCAGCACGGAGGAGCGCTTATCTGACTACTGCGAAGTTGATGGCGACGTCCGCATCAACGGCAAAGCCTGGTCGGTGGACATCGTGCCCTCGGGCTGGTCGTCGTCGGAGCGCCGGGAGTGGAAGATCCGGCCGTACTCGCGCCGGAGCGCGTCCAACGTCGACAAGCTCAACGTGACGCAGCTGCAGGACCCGGCGGCCGCCCCGCCGTGCACGGTGACGCACCACGTCCCGGGCGTCGTGTTCGCGCTCGGCGGGTACTCGGGCAACGCCTTCCACGACAACGCCGACGTGCTCCTGCCGCTCTTCCTGGCCTCGCTGCGGTACGACCGCGAGGTCCAGTTCCTCGTCATCAACCGGGTCCAGCCGTGGTGGCTGGGCAAGTACAGGCTCGCCCTGCGCCGGCTGTCCAGGTACGACGTCGTGACCCTGGACGGCGACGCCCACGTCCGGTGCTTCCCGCACCTCACCGTGGGCCTCCGCCTGCACAAGGACTTCGGGGTCGTCCCCGAGTGGGTTCCGGGGCGGCGCCGCGTCTCCATGCCTGACTTCACCAGGTTCCTGCGCGAGGCGTACGCGCTCCCGCGCGGCGCGCCGGTCAGCCCGGCCCGGGAGCCGGCGGGCAAGAAGCCGCGGCTGATGCTGATCCAGCGGCAGCGCACCCGGCGGTTCCTGAACGGGGAGGAGATGGTGCGGGCGGCGGAGGCGGCGGGGTTCGAGGTCACGGTGACGGATCTGGTGATCGACGCGGCCGTGGACGAGCAGGCGCGGGTGGTGAACTCGTTCGACGTGATGGTGGGCATCCACGGCGCCGGGATGACGAACGAGGTGTTCCTGCCGCCCGGCGGGGTGCTCATCCAGGTGGTGCCGTGGGGGAAGCTGGACCTGATTGCGAGGATCGAGTACGGCGAGCCGGCGGCGGACATGGGGCTCAAGTACCTCTGCTACAACGTCACCCTGGAGGAGAGCTCGCTGCTGGAGCTGCTGGGGCGCGACCACCCGGCGATCAAGGACCCGGACTCCATCCACCGCAAAGGCTGGGCAGTCATGTTCGACATCTACATGACCAAGCAGGACGTTCGCCTCGACATCACACGCTTCGCGCGCACGCTCGCGGAGGCCATGGACCACCTACGCAGCCTGCAGTAGAGCAGGCCACCGTGTTGTGTTGATCCCCGGAACTCGATCAGTCATGTAGATTTGCGTGAAGTCCTTACATGGAGTTGGTTTACAGTATATCACTGCAACTTTTTTTTGAAGATTTATATCCCTACAAATTAAGCGGTCTCTTGTACTTCACGTTTCTGTAATCCTTGTGCTCTCGTGTTAGTGGAGACGCAATACAGAGATGCATGTTGCCATGTTGGCCTATGGAACCGTGGCCCTGTTTAGATTCAATGCACTAAAGATTAGCCCTCCCCTTTTAGCCACCTTTTAGCTCTTAGGGATCTAAACAGAAGGGCCAAAAGGAGAAGCTAGTCTGTAACCCTCCATTAGCCTATTAGCCCTTGCAAGGTAGGCTAAAGAGGACTAAAAGTGCTAACATGTGCCTTTACTCTCTTTCTCTTCTCTCTTTCACCTTTTAGTCATGTATCCAAACAGCCCGAAAGGCTAATCTTTAGCCCTGGCTAAACTTTACCCAAGGGAATCAAACCGGCCCTGTGTTTGAACGGGTCATTAATTACCCGGCATGTGGATCACATCGAGCACTCCAACTTTATTATACACCACTAGTGGATTGGCGCGCGATTCCGCGCGCTCGCGCGGTAGCACGTTAAGAGGTTATACAGGTCTATTGAAATATATTACAGGGATAAGTATTTTATAGTAGGAAAGCTATACACGGTAGCTGATCTCTAAGCCGGTGTACACAAATAGTTGTCTTCGGTGGTAGTAGCGCTGTCGATGTGTGGTGGTGCTGGTGAAGGTCTGGTGATAGGCGATGCATGATGATGCTGATGTACATCATTCTTCTGTTGCATTCATCCAATCCCAGCGGTTGCCTGCTAGGCTCGGCGTTTCTGTCTGCAGTCTGGTTGAGATGTATTTTTGCTGAAAGCATAGGCATCCATTGTTTCTGAATACGTGAGGTAGCGGTAGTAGATGGGACACATAGCTGGATGTTAGAAGCGTACCTTGTTGGTTTCGTAGTATCCATGCAGCTTTTGCACGTTTTTGTGGTAGTAGTCTATGGTAAGGGTTAGTTCATCCAGTGGATTGCATAGTTCCTGTGACTGTGGTATATGAGCTGCTGCCTGTCTAAACTCGGTTGGAAGAGATGAGATTAACTGGTGTGTGAGGTCGGCATTAGTTTTGACCAGATGGTTGGGGCGATGACTTGAGGCCCCTGGCTGTCATCCCACCCATCCAGGAAACCAATGAGCAGCGCCTATACATGACGAATACCACACAACAGCAATTAAGTTCATATGACAGTCTCAGGATAACATGTAAGAAAGGCAAATGAAGAGGATAACTCACCCAAAGGATGAACTGAACTTGGAAGGTGTTCTCTACAGGATTGAGAAAGTGTTGCTCCTAGATCAGCAAGGGAGCCCAACCTAGAAATATAGACATATCATAACTGGATTGGAAAATAGCATGGAGATCTAAACAGTAGAATTGTTTTGTTGTGTGATGAAGTCGATAAATACAGGATAATACCTCTGAAGGCCATTTAAGGTTTGGGTGGTTCAGTAAACAAAGTTTGTGCGAAGCACTCTAAAAATAAATGCTTCAGGGTGGTAAGGTGTAGAAATAACACATTAAAATGAAAAAGGGAAATTCCATATAGAAAACAGGGGAAAAACAAGTATGAACCTGTCAGTCATTTTTCCTTTGAATGTCATTATAATACCGAATGGGTGCTATACTGCAATTTCATTTTTTAAAAGAAGGGACTAATAGACAATACATCCATGTGTAGAGTAAAAAATATTTGTAATTATAATCATCAGGACTAACAATAGGCAAGCACATCTATATCTGCGTTATGTAAATATGCCATGTCAATAAGCTGCAACAAATCAGTTAATATTTGGTCAACTGAACATGTGGATGTGGGAAGCTAATCAGTCACCTAACTTGGAAGGCTTAGCAGCATGCTTCCTATTGTCCCGCTGACCATGTATATATTTGATTGTCAAATAAACAGAAGGATAAATAGATGGAATATTGATTAAACTAAGCTGAAGACATTTGCACAATCTGAGCTGCTAAACTCTTCTACATCTACCCCATGATGTTTAAAAAGCTAGTTATCTTTCTATTGTACTGAAGCTTTCTTCATTTACAGTTATAAAATAATAGTCTACTAATCATGTATGTGCTTATTTATGGGATCAGAGGTCAATAAATCTTAATAATTTGAATGTGCTCATCTACAATTGCCCCCAAGTAGCCACAATACAGCTGTAATTTTCTTATATGTAATTTATTTAGTGTCAATGTTAGAATAGACTTCATACTTTACCTGAGTAAGATAGATCTTTAGACAGTATATTGCTAAAAAAGATGGGAAATTTCAGCAGATATAATGGGAAATTTACAAGCAGCAGCTGCTTTTCGTATAGTGAACTGTGAGACTTTTGGCTGCAGCAGTGTTGCTTTTAAGAACACCCGAACAAGCCGAGTAATAATGCATAGTGGTAGTATCTTGCCTGGGAACGTACTATATTGGTAAGCATAAATGGTTGATAGAACTACATGAAAATAGGCATTGCAATAGAAATACACGTGGAATTTGGGTATCATAAATGAATGGTAGAAGTACAAGAATGTAGCTGTAGATTTTCTATAGTCCTCTTATCTTCTTCTATGAGTAGTAGCTGATCATGCCTTGAAATTACATAGGTCATAATGCACAGCAAAAGAGTTGTCAACGCATTTGTTGAGACCACTATGTTTGGAGTCATCCATGGCTGAAATTACCTCTTTGGCCAAGTATCTATGACTAAGATTGGTTTGGCAAGTGTTGCTGTGCTGTATTAAAAGCCCTGTACATGGTACTGTTTTTTTGCTTCCAACATTTCCAAAGGAAGTGTAGCCTAAATGTTGAGTAAAAACCATTGCACCAGAACTATGCAACTCGGTTTGGATGGTGCTAAGTGAGCTGAAAGCACAACTCATATGTCAAACGAGCTGTAGCCTGAATGTTATAAGGTGTACTAAACTGGGTATCTTTGATGATGAAACACATGGTTTACCACTGTGCATATAGAGTAGGGAGAGGTTAATTTTACAATCCTATGACATAAAGGCTACGAATCTGACAAAGAGAACCACACTGTAATTTTAATTCTAGTGTACTTTGAGCTCACTCTATTCCTCTTTGTTGTACCAAGCATTCGATGAGGTGATATGAAAATGTCAATGAAAACTAAGGTACCTATTATCAGAAAACTAAACATTCTTAAGATTTAGTTGGGATTAATCCATTCCTTTTTATAGAAAAATAGTTTTGGAGCAAAGAAGATTTGATTTGAACATAATTTGTGCGGTTGTGCTATTATATGTGATATGGTAAAGCCATGGCACAACCTTCAACTGGACTCTAGGACGGAAGGCTTACTGAAATAAGACAAGCAGTATACAGATGATGCTAAGTAGCATCAAATTTAAGAATTATACAGATTGGAAATTCTCACCTTGAATTCTTCGGAAGTGAGCTTTGAGATTTATACAAATTGGAAATTGTCACCTCCAATATGGACACGATATGTGTTATCAGAGGAAAGTGGCTGCAGAATGTCCAAAAAAGCTAACTGTTCTATCTGTACCAAATGGCAAAAAAATAAGATCATAAAAAGCGAGGCCATAAAAAATAGTTACGAGCAGGAGAAAGCTCTCAGTTATATTACGACAGGCAGATGGAATTCCAAGAATTGAGAAGGAAAGGAAAAAATATGGCACACTGATTAACCATTCGGGAACAATAACTGCATAGAAATTATCTTGTATTGATAAAGCCCAGGGGCATAGCACTGGTCTTCATCAACTGATAAAGCCCAACTCAGATAAGAAATGATCAGTCCCGTGCAGCAATACATGTGTAACAAAACAGTGCATTGAACCGTGAGGAGGTGTGGGTCAAAAACCAAAGGACAGAGCAAGACGTAGGATCTGAAAGAATATTTTACCTCCTTCTTATGAGCAGCACCAGCTAGTAACTTTCCATCCAAAGAGAAGTGACAGCAAATAAACAATCTTGCTGTCACCCGTACGGTTGGTACCAACTTTATTCAAAGAAATGCCTAAAGAATTAAAAGTGGGGTCATGTGAGTCGTTGATAGTGGCCAGGGTGGTAAACCGTAAGGTACTTCCCTTCATGATAGGAATTTGTTAAATTACCCTACACGTACACCTTCTAACAATTTTCATGTGTAAGCACATTTATTCTGAGGCTATAACACCTAGGGCCTGTTTGGAACGCAGGAATTTCACAGGAATTGCGCAGGAATTCTACAGGAATCAGTTCATTTTCACAGGGAAAAATCCCGCATTCCAAACAGGCCCTTACCATTTACGCACTCCGGATTGAGCTATGAAGACCCTTATTCACAGTAAAAAATCCCGCGTTCCCAGCCTTGATTGTCGTTGTCTGAGGTGTCCATTGAGGAATTGTTAGAAGTGTCTCCACAGATGTAAACATGTTGTGAGGCTGATGATGTTGATAAGTAAACGGCTAAGGTTGTGCAAATTAAATTTAGAGATTAGGCTTTTGTAGAGTAGGCCAATAATAGGGTTATAAGTCGCCTCCTGCATAGGGATAAGTACATATGGAATGTGTGGTCACTGGAAGTGTGAACGACATCAGAAGAGTTGCAATACTGCTGAGCAATAAGTTACAGAGGCAGTAATGCGCAAGCGTAAAGCACTAAAGTCATCGTTTTTTTAGAGGTTACCATAGCAGTAAGGCAGAACGTTAAATTGCTATTCTCATCGCTTTTTTAAAAGCTACCATTAGAACATGACTCCTTAAAACACATTAGAACCATTCTTAGGCTCCTCAATCTTGGTACCAACCAGATCAAGAAGGTCCCTTTGAGGGTTGTTTATGGATATCTATTTCATGTAACCACGTAATATTTCAAGCAAATGGAAGGTCATAACAAAATAAGAAAAACTGTGTAGAAGATAAAGAAAAAGCAGGTGTGTCACTAATCACTTTCTGGAGAGCTGATTTTTTCACAAGGGCTTGACATGTTATTAACGATGTCATTCTAGCTTGCGCCGAAAGCGTAAAACCTGATGATCTCAAGAACGGAGAATTCGTAACAAGGCCATGTGACGCTGACAGGAACTCTACGAAATAAGAGCCTGTGAAGAATTATAATGGAGAGAAGCACATACCTTTCATTTCTGGCTTTTTCACTTTGTTGTTGCGAAATCCTCCACCAGACCACCGACAACTTATTTTCATAAGCTGGAACCCGAGTTTGCTTTAGCCCCAAATGAGAAAACATAGTGATACAGGCATGGGAAAATTTTGAGGCGCATCACTGTATAGGGACAAACTACTAACCATGTGAGAGAAACACCAAGTTAGGACATTGCGGCAGAATTCAGCAAGACAATTGTCACTTTTAAGAACATTGTGCTTCCTCTGGGATACTAAGGCACTATTTTTTTCCCCTGTAGCTTTACATTCAGGACTTCTAATAAAAAAATGCATTGAAGCTAGAATTGCAGACACTAAAATTAACATATCCTAGATAGTATTAGTATGCTAAGCAGATGGTCCTTTTTTATAGCGGGAAAAGGATTTTTTTAGCCTGATAGTCGTACTTCTATTTGTGGTTAACAATGATCAAATAATGAGCCTAATTTCATTTGAAGCACTGTGGTTTGAATAGCTAATGAGCAGACCCTAGCAAATTTACAACATTACTTTTAAAAATCTCACAAAGTAGTAAAACAACATCCTATTCTGGTAACATAAGGTAACTTAGATCAATATAAGGAATCAAAACAGAACCCTTTTTTTTCTAACCAGGAAAACAGCAGGGGAAGCCCCCACTGTTAGATGACATGAGACTGAATTTTTTGTACTTAGTATGAACACCATGCATTGAAAAGAAGCATTCCTTACTACAAATGAGGCATTAAGCAAGTTGCCAACCTGTAAATCAATCACCTTGTGCTTGCCGTCCCTAGCACAGTTTTCTCCGCGGACACCTTTTAGTCTGCACTGTTTTCATCTGACATCATATTTTAAAGGGAGGAGGGTCAGTCGAAAATGAAAAAAAAGAAAAAGTAGCAGACTATCAGAAAAATTGGTTTGAAAAGGCTCTGAACCAATTAATCGCAGGAACTATCCTATCATAATGTGTTACAATGGGACAACATGAAAAAACAAAATGGATTATCTTGTAAGCAAAATTTAGAAAAATTAACAGTACTGTGTATGGTATAAAAGTCCCCAAATAAGTGCAATAGCTATTTAACATTCAGCAATAAATGGGCATATTTACAAAGGCTGAACACATATATGTATACTTGCAGCAACAGTGCTCTGCAAAGGAAGCAGATTCAGCACAACCTGTGCACACATAAAAAAACAATTACATAAATTAGGCGGAACACATAAAATTAGTCAGAACAAATGAAATCATGTATTAACTGGTGCTAGAACAGATGGAGCCAGGTCGATGCTCTACGCTATTCATTTTAGGTCTTATTCGGTTGCACATCGCATAGTGCAATAAAAAAAGTGTACATGAACTGCCTCAATGTGAAATCAAAGTTTCAAAATTCATAAACTTGGGAACACACCTACAATCAAAAGTTGGCAGATATTTAGATATATCGTGAACACAAAATGAATTTGAAATAAAAGCAGAAGAATTGAATAGTCGATTTTATACACCATAGTCAGGCAAAAATTGCACCTACACAAGATCCACTACAGACCATTAGCAGACTGACTAACTGTACAGAATTTGTTGTGAGACCAATAATTCAATGACCACATTACTTGTTAACAGTCCAATGCTGAGGATCCGAGCGGTCGCGTCGCCAGGAGCAGCTCGCGGTCGTCAAGCACAGGGAGTTAGGGTTTCGTGGAGCACATGCGGACCAGCGGGAGCAGTCAGCGCCGTGGGGAAGCCACGCCGGCAGCCACCGGTGGTGCCTGCTAGCGTCGTGCCATGGTGGGGACGGCTGCCGCCGGGGTCCACGAGCGCCGCCGGGCACCAAACCGGCTGCGCCGTCGCCCAGGCAGCGCGCCGCGCGGCTCTCCTCTCCCTCTCCCCCGGCGTCGCGGCGTGCCTGCCGGGCCCCAGCACCGTCGGGAGCGGCCTAGGCGGCGTGGTGCGGGAAGACGTCGGGGTCGGGAAGAGAAACATCGGGAAGAGTATGGGCCGAGGACGGAAGAAGCTGGAATCCTGACTATGATTCTGTAGACAAGCTAGGAGGGAACGGTCGTAACACAAGAAATCTGTGGAGAAGCTGGAGAAAGCCCACAGTGTAATCCGAAGCCGATTCTAGAAAATTCTTGCTGGGGGCCTAGGCCGTCGGATCGGGAGATCTAACGGTCAAAAAAATTTCTGCCGATGTGGACACGGCTTCCATCTCAGGAGCTAATGGGTTTTGTAACATAAAAGGGAGAATAATGCTTTGCTAATGCCATGGATCCGCAGAGACGGAACAAAGAGATCTATTTTCATTACATGGCAACCAAAGCATGGACATATTAGCAATTCAGACACATGATTCATAGGAAACATCTGTCAGCTCAGGAAAGATCATAGAAGAATGGTAGCAGGACAAGACCAAAACTACTAACCATGTGAGAGAAACACCAAGTTAGGACATTGCGGCAGAATTCAGCAAGACAATTGTCACTTTTAAGAACATTGTGCTTCCTCTGGGATACTAAGCCACTATTTTTTTTCCCTGAAGCTTTACATTCAGGACAACTTCTAATAAAAAAATGCATTGAAGCTAGAATTGCAGACACTAAAATTAACATATCCTAGATAGTATTAGTATGTTAAGCAGATGGTCCTTTTTTATAGCGGGAAAAGGAATTTTTTAGCCTGATAGTCGTACTTCTATTTGTGGTTAACAATGATCAAATAATGAGCCTAATTTCATTTGAAGCACTGTGGTTTGAATAGCTAATGAGCAGACCCTAGCAAATTTACAACATTACTTTCTAAAATCTCACAAAGGCGCATACATAGGTGCTGATTTGGGTACAGGACACTGCAGAAATGCGATGGTCGCAGCCAGAACGCACAGCACAGGTCGGAGACTGCAGACTACGGAGGTTCTAAATGGAGGATTGCCCTCAGGCAAGGAGAGGAGACCAAGCAGCACGGTGCAGCAGGAGCCAAATCGGTTACCAAACTGCAATCCACCAAAATAAAATACAGATTCACCAAATCAAATGTAGATGGACCAAATCAATCTAAAAACGCATCAATTAAAAGCATAAATGAGATGAACACACCCGCCCCGCGCCACAGCGCTGTTCGGCCGTTCCGCCTCCTCAAGCCACCACATGGTCGGTCCTGCCAGGGAGAGGTCCAGGAGGATGGCTCTTTCCACCCGTATGTCGGGGCGTAGAGGAAAAG
Organism: Miscanthus floridulus; assembly: GCF_019320115.1. Classification (NCBI taxonomy): domain Eukaryota; kingdom Viridiplantae; phylum Streptophyta; class Magnoliopsida; order Poales; family Poaceae; genus Miscanthus; species Miscanthus floridulus. The sequence goes on from NC_089584.1 coordinate 22,051,307, forward strand.
GCGGAGCGAGGGGAGGTGAAGCGAGCGGGCCTCACGGGGCCAAGCTCGTTCGCTGCACGGCGCCGACATCGGACTGGGGAGAGGGGATCTGGAGGAGGAGGCATGGGAGGAAGTAGGAGAAGAAGACGGTGACGTACCGGCAGATGCAACCGCCGATCTGAGCCGCCGCCGCTAGGGTTTGGTCGAGCGCACGCGGACCGCCGGGAGGAGGCAACGCTGGGGGCACCCACGCCAGCGGCCAGCCGCCGTCGGGGCCCGATCGCGCCGCGCCGTGGCCGGGGACAACGACGGCCGGTGGCCACGCACGGCGCCGTGCCGCAGGCCGGGAGCACCGTCGCGCCCCGCCAGCGCCTGGAGCAGTGAGCCGGCAGTGCTGGCACAGCCAGCACGCTGGGGGAGGAGGAGGGCGGCCGCTGCCGCGGCCCGCTCGCGCAGGTGGCCGTTGCCCTAGCCGCGTTGGGAGAGGTCGGGAGAGAGAGAGCGAAGAGGAGAGAGCGGAGGGGGAGAGAAGAAGCGTCGGAAGGAAAAGCAGAAGCTGGGTATATATTTGTTTGGCTGGATTCGGACGAGAAGCCGGAGAAGCTGAATAGAAGCAGAAGAATTGGAGAAGCACGAGAAGCCGCTTCCCATCAAATCCGCTCCAAACGATCTGGACCGTCCATCACAAGATCTAACGTGTGCGAAGATCTGGGGCGACGTGGAGGGTGGCTCCGGTCGAGGAGCTGGCCATCTTTTTGGCTTTTAAATGTCGATGCCCAATGCTGTTTGAAAATTCTAAATTTTGAATTTTAAAACCTAAGAACTTAAAACAAACATTCGTGACTCTAAAGGTTTCAAATAAAAAAATCTATTGTGAACTGATCATAGATCAGCTGGTTGGGCTTCTTGTAGTGGAACCTGCCTATCCGGGTTTAAGTCCTCGACTGACACGGGTGCTCGTATTTTTCTGGATTTATTTATTCCAGGAAGGATTTAACGCGACGCTATACTTTTCAGTGGTAGGCGACGTTCCCGTCGACAGCGAGGCGCCTGTGGTGACTTCATCTTATAGGGATAGGGTTTGCCTACGTGTGTTCGTAGGGGTGAGTATGCGTGCGATGTGAATATCTGTGTTGTACTGTATAATTCTCAAAAAATCTATTAACTATAATCACAACGAGTTCTATAATTTAGGGGGTTATTTTTATTTATATTTCCTAATGATTTTGGTGGGTAATTTAGATTTAAAATTAGAGGGTTACTTTATGTATTTTTAATTATGGTAGATGTGGTAATGTTTTTATAAAACATAATAGATCTAGTGGTTATCATTGCAACGATGACTACAGTCTTCAAAATTAAAGGTTAGACATTTCTATTTATTGCGAGAAGTTCTAGAATTTATCTATTTTCTAGCGCATCTTAGAAGAATTTACGTAGAGATTATTAAGCTACGCTCCATGCATGAAACTTGTTACTAAACATCTTTTGCAAGTAAGAAAATACTGACAAATAACAAATCATTGGCAATGTAATAGAAGCATGAACAAAAAAGGAAGTCATCTTGGAAACCAAAATCATAACATAAAATCACTTTCTTAGTTCACCAATGTGACTCGCATATCACATGCGTGTGACGATCGGAGGTAACCCAGGCGGCTCATTGTGTATCCTTATGCCAAGAAAGATACATGTGTAATGGCATAAATAAACTTCACATTTTTTTTTCTCTCTTTTAGAAAAGTAGTTACCAGGTCGTAAACGATCGTGGATTATAAGCCAGAACAGTATTTTTCTCTCACACCAAACCCGCCAGCAGTAATAATCCACGATCGTATACAATTGTATCAGCACTAGCCGAACATGCTGTTGTTTTTCCTCTCTAAAAGATAATTATTTACCGTCTTCTTTTCTATGTAAGGACTGTCTCCCGGGGCATCATTAGGAATAGCAGTAGTTTATAACGTACGTTGCGGTCCCTAGATCTTTTAACCACACCGATGTCTTTATTCCTTGCTTGCATATATTTTAATCTATGTTCTGTGCTAGCTTGTAATAAGCTACAAAAGTTTTTTTTTTGGTGACAGATAGTACGCTGGACAAAAGCTGCAAGTCTATATGTAACGTGTTTCGTTGAACTCATCATGTGTGACACCGTCCTAGTATCTGCGATTAGTCCCATTGCTAGGATAGCCAGGAAGCAAAGGGGGACAACAGCCTGAAAAATCATGGGGGACTTGCTGCCGGAAGAGTGGCTTAACTTCTTTATCCTCAGCAAGGCACTCGCATACAAGGCGATGAATGGCTTGGGGACGCTGGCGACCGTATGGGCGACCGTTGTCCTGCTCGGTGGATTCTCGACACTGGTGAAACAAACGGACTTCTGGTACATCACCATTATTGCCTTCCTCCAAACCATCGGGTATATATATATATATATATATATATATATATATATATATATATATATATATATATATATATATATATATATATAGAACTACTATCCTGTAGCTGGCTACAGAATAACTTATTCTGTAGCCACTTTGAGTTACGATAATTACTATGTTATTTTACGAGATTATAGTAACTCCTTACTAAGTGGTTTAATATAACGTTATGGTAAATATCCCCATGTGTTATATTAACCCAACTATCGTAAATATGTATTTATATTATGGTAAATTAGTATATAAAATTATAGTAAATGGAGGTGGCTACAGAATAACTTATTTTGTAGCCGGCTACTGAATAGCCTCTCCCTATATATATATATATATATATATATATATATATTATTATGTTTATATGAATCGTGGTCACCATGCATGGCACATAAATTTCTATCGAACACCACTTGGCTTTCGGGGGCCCATGGTCGCAACAAGAATTTCACAGAAGATAACTCTCAACTCTACCTTGCCCCAGCTTCTTAATTCTCTGATGGAGTGATTCTAGTCGAGGAGATGGGTGAGAAGTAGGTGAAAAGTGATTCTAACTGGGAGGGCCTATTTGGTTGAACTCCTTGTGCTTTAATATTTTACTAAAAATGTTTCTCTACGATTATCTAGGATAATCTCTATGCATACACTAACTCGCAGCCCCTAGCTAGTTATTTCAGTAACCCGCTTCACAGAATAAACATAGAATTACTTCTTAGTATAAGGTCCCTCCTCAAGCTCACCCGGAATGTGCTCTGCCAAACCACATAGGGAGTAGTGAGAAGCGTTTTTTTTTTAACTCATAGCTCTTAGTATAAATGGAGAAGTGGTTCAAATCTACTCTTCCCTAGAATGTATATGATCCCCTTTAGAAGGTATTTAGAACTGTTACTATTTTATGAACAATATCCAATTATGAGTTATCTATTTAAAAACCAACGTAAATATAATTATGATTTTTTTATCGCATCCAATAAAATTATGAATTTATGATGAGATTAAAAGCAGAACCCTTAGGTCCCCCGTCAATTAGTTTCGCGAATCCAAGGCTGAATATTTATGATCCCCTTTAGAAGGTATTTAGAATTGTTACTATTTTATGAACAATATCCAATTATCAGTTATCTACATATAACTATGAATTTTTTGATCACATCCAATAAAATTATGAATTTATGATGAGAATAAAAGCAGAACCCTTAGCTCTCCCGTCAATCATCTCCAAGAGTTCCCAATAATTTCTTCCCAAAATCATAAAGTTTTCCAACTTGCCAAAAATTATTGGAAGAAATAAATATATAATACCATCTTCAACTGTTTTCAATAATTCACTCCTAAAATATAAAAGACAATTTTACATGAGAAATCCTATATAATTTCTAAATTATTCTAACCACTTTTATATATTCCTTCTCTCTTATACATTTGCATCGGGAACCCTTTCCGGCCCTTTATTCTTTCCCACGCCCTTCCATCTTAGATTGGCAGACTGCTACACACGTATTGCACGAGCGCTAAGATATGCGCTTTCGGTGATTTTTTCCAAGTGCCAAAAGATTGGGAGGTGGGATTGGGAGCTCTTAGAGATGGGTTTTTTTCTTTTCTTGCCAAAATTCCTAGATTGAGAGGCTTTATCGGGAACTCTTGGAGATTCTCTTAGTTTAGATAGGAACGACATCCGAATAACCCCAGCGACTGCCTCGGTGGGTGTTAAACAGAGAGACCCTAGTTATAAACACACACACACACATAGAGAGAGAGAGACCCTCCATCCATTAGCCCGTCCGAATTGTATAGATATTAAAGAGAGTAAGAAGGACTTTAGAGGTTGAAAACGATTTGGTCCTCTTTAGGGTCACTAATGTGCTACCCATACACAAGTAGCGTTGACACAAGTATGGTCCCATATCAAAGACCAAGGGAGCGACACTCTCCCCTCAGGCCGGGAACCGTTCCTCTCCCCTCTGCCTGCTAGCGGCAACCAGGCACCGCCACCCTCACTCCTCTCCTCTCTGCTGCATGGCCGCTGGAGCACACCGCCGCTCATGCAGGCGCTAGGACGGCCATGGCGGGAAATCTCATCTCAATCTAAGGCCGTCATGGTCAGATATGAGGCGGTTGTCCACACAGTAGCGACAAACGGCGGCTGGATCAGTGACAGCGTGGGATCAAACAGGCGAGGAAGTGATGTTGTGCGTGGCACGGCAATGTGAGCTTGCATGGCCATGAGCATGAGAGGTGTGGCTTCCCCAAGCATGTGGGTATGGTTGCCAGCGTGCACGTGGGCGTGGCTATCAGTGTGCGCGTTGGCGTGGGCATCGAGCGTGATGGCAGAGCTACCGACGAGCCCTCCCCGTCTCGGCCCACGTGTGCTTATACGGTCTGTCGACTCCTTGAGATGACGGCGATTGATTCGGTGTAGCCATGGTGGGATTCAGTTTCCCTCATCTAAATTTGTGTGACTTTTTGGTCAAAGTTAGTCCAACTGATTTGGCTGGATGTCGAGCCACTCTTGGGACAGCCGGTTCCATTGCTTATGAAAGGACCAAGATGCCCAAGAGGGGGGGGTGAATTGGGCTAATTCTAAATTTCTTTGCAATAATTAAATCATATGGTTAGCCCAATTAACCACTTGTGCCTAGAAAGTGTTTCTAATTGTTCTACCGCATAAAAGACTTGCAACCTATGTTCCAATCCTACTCTAGCATGGCAATTCTAAGAATGTAAATGACAAGAATTGAATTGCTCAAAGTAAATGCTCAAAGTAAAGAAAGGAGGAACGCGGCGATGTTTTGCTGAGATATCGGAGAGTCGCCACTCCCCACTAGTCCTCGTTGGAGCACCCGTGCAAGGGGTGTAGCTCTCCCTTGATCCATGCAAGGATCAAGTGCTCTCTACGGGTTGATTCTTCGACACTCCATCACGGTGAATCACCCACAACCGCTCACAACTTGAGTTGGGTCATCCACAAGCTCTTCGGATGATCACCAAGCTCCCAATCACCACCAAGCCATCTAGGTGATGGTGATCATCAAGAGTAACAAGCACGTACTCTCACTTGACCACGACAAGCCTAGGGAGAAGGGTGGATGCACACTTTGCTACTCTTGATCTCACTAATGAGGGCTCTCTTTGGGATTCTCAAATCTCAATCACCTCACTAGGACCTTGCTCTTCTTGGCATTCTCTAAGGTGTTTCTCAGTTGTTGGAATGAGCAAAAGTACCCCACACATGAGTGGAGGTTATATTTATAACACCAGCTGAAAAACAAACCGTTATGTGCCTCTGCAGGGTGACAGGATGCTCCGGTCAGTACACACCAAACTCTAGTGTTTATAGTGTGACCGGACGCTGGCCAGCGTCCGGTCACGATTTTCCCTCTCTGGAACCTTACTGGAGTCGATCGGACGCTGGCTCTCAGCGTCCGGTCACTTCACCTCTCAGCGTCCGGTCGCACCGAACGTTTTCACCTTGGTCAAATGTACTGACCGAACTCTGCACCAGTGTCCGGTCAAACCAGAACCAGCATCCGGTCAGTGTTTGTCCCTCCATTCACTTCCAACTCTCAATCATATGTGAATGAAGTTTGCTCCAATGGATCTTAGGCATATTTAGGAGCTACCTAGTGCTAGTTTTAACAAGTGTGCACCACACCTAACTCACTAGACTCACCCAGGTCAAGCTACCCATCCATACCCTCCTTAATAGTATGGCCAAAGGCAAAAACAAAGTCCTAAACTACTCTAAGTGTCTCTTCAACACCAAACGACACTTAGAACTAGTCCATCCTTAACCTTGTCGTCCATCCTTTGAAAACCTAAAACAATTTCCATCGTAGGGGCATGACCATCTTAATTGCCTAATCAATCTCCATTACCGTGACCTAACTTAATTGCCTCTGCAAAGCACACGTTAGTCACAGCAATCACGTATTGTCATTAATCACCGAAACCCAACTAGGGGCTTAGATGCTTTCAATCTCCCTCTTTTTTGTGATTGATGACAATACCACCTCGAGTATGTGAAAGAGATGAGGTTTTAACATGCTTGGATCATATAAGCTTTTGTCAATAAGAACAAAAGAGTTAGGACAAGCTTATATGACCCAAGCTATCATGATGTACTCAAAAGATATGAATTAAGCATGAGTACAAGTAATGAAGCTCATTTGCATCGGAGTAAAACACGGAAGCAAAAGCAAATGAGCGTAACACAAGTGATATGACATATGAAAAATTCAAAGTAGAGAGCACACATGTCATATATCACGATCACGTAGATATCACTATCACATAAATATAGCTTAATGCATAAGAAGTAAACACACGACGAATGCATAATAGTGTATCACACATTAAAACTCCAAATGTAATATATAAGCTAATATGATAACTAAGCTCCCCCTAGATACGTCGCTCCCCCTAAGGCTAACATACTCGAACCCTCTCCCCCTTTGGTGTCAAACACCAAAACCTAAGGGTTGGTCGGTGGGGCTATAGCGGACGAGCTAGGCGCTGAGGTACATGGAGCGAGCTGGAACTAGGGTGCCATCATCATCTGATCCAGAGCTCTGAGCTGTCTGACCCTCTGTAGCTGGTAGCAATGCGGTAGCAGACTAGGTCAGATCAAGGACTGGAGCTGCCTGTGACTCTAAAGGTATAACTATAGTAGGCTCTGATGATGTCACTAAGGAAGGGAGCGTCTCTATAGTCCTAGTAATAGGTGCAACTATAGAAGGACCTGGGACATGTAGATATGGAGGAGTAGGCATCCCTGTCAACTCACTAAAGGAAGCACCAAGGCTTCTGGACACTGTGGTCCCTAGCACTAGCAGCGAGGGTGTCTCTTTCGATGTGAAGCCCATCTGAAGAGGTATGAACTGTAGGGCTAGCAGTGATGTAGCAAAATACTAGGACACCTGCTCTGTCGGTGAAGCAAACTGTGTTGGTGGCTGTCCCTGACTCTGAAGCCCACTAGGCTGTAACGCTGGAGTCATAGAAGTAGTGGTAGTATGACCAAGCTGGGCGAAGGCTGTGACAGTGGAGCCCCAATAGCTGTCACAACATGCTGTATAAACCCGAGTAGCTGCTGCTGCATGAGAAGCTGTTGCTAGATCGCCTGCTACTGGCTCTAGAACTCATCCTACCGAGCCTGGAACTGTGCAAATGTAGCGGTGGTCTCCTGTGCCCAATGTTTTCCTAAACGCTAAACGCTAAACAGTCGGCCACCCTCTGTTTACCGTTTAGACAGTTTAAACGGTGTTTAAACAGACTAAATGGATTTGTATAATTTCACCCAAAAATATATATTTATGCATATAAAAATGTAAATTTTCAGACACTATCAAAGTCACAACTCACAAGCATGTAGCTAGAACCAAGAATAATATCACATCATGAGCCATGGTCACATCAATTCATTACACTTGTCTTCAGTACATATGACATGAGTGCAACAAATATGCATCATGCATTCATGCATGACAAATCACAAATGTCGCCTCTAGCCTCTGCTATAATTTCTCACAAACCAGCCACAAGTTAGGTCGACTACTCATGGGTCATGGCATACACAAAAGCTACAAACTGGCTGGAAGTGGAGGCATAGCAAAAGTTCAAAGATATGCAAAGATAAATTAGTTCTAAGTCATAAGCGAAAGCAAAATAAAATAAGCAGCCATGCATGTGCAGTAATGGGACTACTCCTCATTGTCCCCATCCTGCTCATCATCCCCAACAAGTGGGACGACATCCTCTTGGTTAGACTCAAAGTCAATGGCTTCCTCATTGGTTGCTTCTTCTGCTTCAGATTCAAATTCATCTTCAGTGACTTGTCTCATTTGGGCTAGCCTTGCACTCCTACGGAGTTTACCACATTCCTCAACCCCATAGGCCTCTTCAATTAAATTCCATGTCAGCCCACAAACAGGTTCACCATCATCTTCATCTCCACATTCAACAAGCCATCCTTGAGCATGATTTGACTCAGTTGATAGAAGAGGATCCATCTTATTATTCTTCTTGGCCTTCTCCTTTTTTGCACTCATCTTGTTATTGTATTGTACAAAAACAAGTTGATTGAGACGCTCACATGTTAGTCTGTTTCTTTTCTTTGTATGATTCTACAAAAGTAAAGATGAAAATCTGGTTTTAGTCCACACATGACAATTCTAAAATAAAAAATACGAACATATTTGAGTTGGAACTTGGAAGGCTTACCCCTTCAAAACAGCTCCAATTCCTTTCACAACCAGAAGCGCTAGCAGTTAAAGAGAGAATCCTTATAGCCATCCTTTGCAAAGTTGGAGCCTGAGTACCATAATTGGGTCACCATTTTGCTGCAAGTGAAAGAGCCAAATAGTATATCAAAAATACTTGCATAGTAGTTTTGCTGCAAGTGTAAAGTAGTACAGACCACAAAAAAATTACATGAAGCAGGCAACGAATAAAAAGGAAGATAAGTACCTGGATCAAAATCATACTTCTTGCAGCCTTCTTTTGCTACAGGTTTTCCAAAGTGGCCTTGTTTATCCCTGAACTTGGGTAGCTCCTCATTGAGTACTTTGCATTGCTTGTCGTAGTCACCATGGTAGAAGGTCTCAACAGCAGTGATGAATCCATCCATGACTAGCTCATCTGTGAAGATAGAATCATTGTTGTAGCTGTAATATGGATTTAAAAAATATGCAACCAAGTGCAACGGAGTGTCCAGCCTATTCTTCATCTTCTCTTCAATGATCTCTATGACATTGTTGTAGGCATTAAGATTCCCTAGCCTATCAATGTTTCGGAAGCCCACCTTGATTTCATCCTTTGCCTTTATAATGTCTCCATACAGGAAGGCCATGGATGGCTTGATATCACTATCAACCATGCAAAGCACCTTGACTAGTGGCTCAAAAATCCTCAAGCAAAGTGCAACCGCACTCCAAAAGGTAGGTTTCGTCATTGTAGCTGTGGCTAGGACACCTTTGCTGCTCTTCTTTATATGACTTAAACCTAAGAATTTGTCCCATTCATCACACTGAGACATTGCCCTTAGTTGCTCCTTCTTCTCATACAAGCTCTGTAGTGTGAGGAAGGATGAAGCAAATCTAGTAACACCAAGCCTCACTATATCTCTTTTCTTTGTAAATTTCCTCATCAATGACAAGGTTTTATGATGTGAATAGATGAAGATGGTTAATGATTTTGCTTGATCAATGCAGCCCTTGAAATTTTTCATCTTTCCAATTCCTTCAAGCATCAAATTCAGGGTGTGAGTTGCACATGAGCTCCAAAAAATATTTGGCCTCTTCACAAACAGTAAATCCTTTGCTGCCATATTATTTGAAGCATTGTCTGTGACTACTTGCATGATTTTTTTAGTACCTATTCGCTCAATGTAGTCATCCACATACTCAAAGATAAGCTGCCCTGTGTGTGACTCTTCTGAGAATTCCCTTGATTCAAGAAAGCTTGAACCAATGCTGCAATGCAAACAAATGTTCATTATACTTCTCCTTTTCTGGTCAGTCCATGCATCAGTCATTAGGGAGCAACCATTTTTTGCCCATTCATCTTCATGCATCTTCATCAACTTCTTTGTCTCCTCCACTTCCTCAGACAACAATGATTCCCGTAGCTGATGCTGGTTTGGTTTTTTTCCACCAGGGCCAAAACGACCAGCCGCTTCTAGCATTTGATCAAACTCTACATTGTTGATCTTGTTGAAAGATACACCTGAAACAAAATAAAAACCACTGCAAATTAGATCAATTCAGTTTAGAAAGTACAAATGCAGCAATCAATTGAAGCCTTGAAGGTTAAAATGTAGAATGGATCAATGGGCAAGATTATTACCGCGCACATACACCCATCTCGCAATGTAGCGCTGCAAGGCATGTTGTCTCTCTTTCCATACTGTTTGGGTGATTAATTGTTGCCGAGTCACCTTTGTGTTGTTCAGCGAGGCTTTATCAAGAGGCATTATAAACTTATCCATAGGCCCTATTTTTCTAATGCCATTCCCTCCAGAACAATCAATCTCTTCTACTTCTACCGTGGTGGTGTCCTCATCAGCATCCGGTGCACCAACAAGATCCACAGCATCTCTAACCTCTTGTTGCTCTGTATACCTAGCCTTCTTATCTCTCTTTGAGTCATCTATGGCTTTCTTGCACTTTTCTTTGTCCTCCTCTGTTGACTTTTTGCAAGGTTTAACCTACACAATTAGGAATCAAATAGTAAGTTACTAACAATCTGCTATAATGTGGTAAGTATTCTTAAATCATGCTTGATGGCATAGATCATGTAACCTGGCCATGAATCCCAGCAATATGGAGTTTAAACCTATATGTCCCTGCTGATACTTCTTGACCACACAGCTTGCACTTGATCAAATTCAAGTTGTTTGGATCCACCAAAACTCCATAATCCCACCCAATGTCATCAGAGTTCCTCTTCAGGGGCATTGGTTTGCTTGTGGAACTAGAAGGATTTGATGCGGCAGACGACATCCTACAACTACAAATGATGAAATAAAAGAGAGCATTAGGCCACCAGCAGATCAAAATGTAATCAGCAGTACTGCTGTACTGCATAGGCAACTATTTAACAATCTGTACAAGACTACTCATAAGGAACCTTGCTTGTGATCAAATATTCTTAAAAATATGTAAGCAGCATTACTCTTTTACATTTATATTTAGGCAAATATAGTATATTCACCCATTAAAAGTATAGAACTTTTATTGTACACTCTGGGAGCTAGGGTCACATCATGCAGCTAATAGTACTAAAATATACTGTATACTGTATAGTATAACTAGACTAGTTCACAAAACTTAGATAGCAAATAGCATACAAATTACAACATGCATACACTGATTTTACTTTTATAGGAGGTAAACCGCAATCCACAGGTGGATAATAATGTGAAATGGAATGGAGGACATGAAGCGGGACTTAGGTACTACCTGTAGTCCGTAGATTGGAGGCTGATGTGGTTGTCGACATGCAGTCCTATAGAGCGTCCAAGCTTGCTTGTGAATCTGAGAGCAGGGGAGGAACAACCTCACACAGTGGATTTTGAATGGAGTGCGGTGTTGGTCCTCAGAGCAGTGCATGGCGATGTGATTCACAGTGATGAGCAACGAGCTACGCAGCAGCTAGCCGGCGAGCAGCACTAGAGTCAGCTGGCGAGCGGCGCTAGGGTCAGAGCAGCGTAGGGCTAGCCGACGAGCGGTGGTCGCAGCGCCCGAATGAGTGTGCTCGTGAAAGGGGCTGGCGGCGGATAGAATGAAACCCTAAAGGCAATGAGTTGGGCCTCTGAGTATATATATGTGCACTGCGAATTGGGCCGGTTTTTGCGCGCCTCTTGGTGGACCAAAATTTCATTCCCACCCGTGAGCTTCTATCTCCTAAACGGCCCGTTTAACCCGCGTATCATCGTTTACAAACGTTCTGTGTCGCCCATTTTCTCCATTTTTTCTGTTTAGGACCATGTAAACGTTCTGGCCATTTAGGACACCGTTTATGCGCTAAACAAGACGGAGAGCCACTGTTTCCGTTTACAAAACCGTTTAAATGGCCGTTTAGGCCATTTAGGTGAACATTGCCTGTGCCTGGTGAGCCTGATACTGCCTCATTCACTCAAGTATGGCAAGGAGAGCAAGGTCTGTCTGTGGGGCAGGTGGAGCTGAACTAGAGCTGTCGGCCTCATGGTCATGTCGCTGAGGAGGCATCTGAGGAATGGGCTGGTAGTCATCATCAGAACTATCACTGGGGTCGCTCACGACCATCCCCTCCTGCTGAGAAAGCTGCTCCTCCTCTATAGCTGTAATGCCCCTGATAATATCATCCTGCTAGGCTGTAGACTCTGGCACATCGGGACGACAGCGTGGCTGGCTAGGTGCTTGTGGCATGCTATGACAAAACATCTGAGTCATGTTGTATGCAGGGAATTCCGTCATAGCACCATTGTACTCAGCAAGCATCTCTGGTGGCCTCACAGTAACTACCCTGTGAATAAGAAAAGTGATCCAGTGGGCATATGGTAGCTGCCTGCGACCTCTGAAGCCCTCTGCAATAGTGTCCTCCATCTCTGATAGAAGGAGATCCTAGATATCAAATACTATCTGCTACATCAGAGAGTTGATAAGCTATAGCTGTATATGAGTCAAGCCCTCTCTATATCCCATCTTAGGAAGCAATGTCCTCCTCATAATAGCCTCAAGCACGCGAGCAGTGGGATTGAGATCACTGGGGTTCCTCCTCGACCTTTCACCAAACGGCTCTGTGAAACAGTGACGGACCAAGTCAGTAGGGGCCACATTACCGCCATGAGGGCATCTAGGAGGCGTTGTCTGTCCATAGCACACCTCATGTAGCCTAACAGGCTGCTCCTGAAGCTTGAGAATCTCCCTGACCCTAGTGCCCGTCAGCCTGTAATCTCTACCTCTGAATCCAAAGTGAATAAAGTTGTGCTGTGGGTCAATCCAGAGAGTAGCATAGAACTGACGAACCCAAGAAGGAACATACAAGCCTGACTGTCCAAGTAAATCTGTCAGCCCTAGTAGGTAGGATAGATACTAGCGAATGTGCTCTCTAGCTGCTGCAACTATAGAATCAATGTGGAATACCCTCTGAGATCTAAATACAACACCACTGTTAAGATATGCATTATAGAAGTCCTCCTGCAGTGGTGTGTAGAAGCCCTCTGAAGCTCTGTCATCTCTCCTCGGTGGGAACCACTGCTCAAAATCAACAAATCTTAGCTGCTGAACCTGCTTGGCCGTGGCGGCCCTCAAGTCTAGATGTGTCACTGGAGGCGGACCCTGTGGTCTGGGCGGTGGACGAGAACCTCTCCGCTGAGTATCTGCCCTTGGTGTGACTGGGGCATGGGTATGACTAGAGCGGCGAAGCTATGGCTGAGGTGCCTGCTCTGTCTCCTCAGCCTACTCTCCCTCCTGAGCCTGCTCTGTTGGCTCTGCTGGCTAGGGCTGCTGCTATGGCTGTTGTTGTGACTCCCCCTGAGGCTGAGGCTCCTCAATAGCAAGACGTCGTCCTCCCATCATGAGAGTCCCAGGTGGACCACCATGAAGACGCTCAATACGCTCAAGTCTAGCCCTCGCTTCTGGTGAAAGCTGATCTGCAATAACAACTCCACTACGAGCACCTCCTCTCTTGGCATGCTCTGTGGCCTCTACAACTGTAGCTGCTCTAGCTGTCTCTGCACCTAGGTACTTGCGCTTCTTTGATACAATCTTCTTCGTTGCCTTGCCTTTAGGATCTATAGGCAAGCGAGGTGGATGCCTCGGATCCTCATCACCTAGACCACCTCTGGTGTTCTTCACACGAGCCATCTGACAAGAACTGCTGCCTCTGACAAAGAACAACTGCTGACTATCACTTTCGATGCTTGGCCTCGATCCATACTCATGAGCTTAGCCTCGAGTTGACTGACAACTACAAACAGGACCTCAACAACACCGACTCGCTGCATGATGGAATAGATAGGATATACAAATAAATACAATATATCTAATAGATGTGAAACTCTATGAGAGCAAGCAATTTTGGTACGAAATTGAAATGTGGGCTTGCTACCTGATGAACTGGCGATCCGAGGAGAAGAGAAGCGACACGTGGGGAACCACTGAATCGCGAGGCTAGGATTTGCAGTGGCGTGGATCGGCGGCACTGGTATTGCGATTGAAGTCACCGGCGAGGATGTAATGGGGGCGCTAGGACACTACAGGGGCACGACGACGCTGGAACCGAGCACGGCGGCGACGCTGGCGCAGGGCGAGTGTGGGAGTGCTACGGTGGTGCGGTGGCTCGGCTCGGGTGGCATAGGCGTGGGGCTTGCGGTGGCACTCGGGCTCGAGACAGTGCGGTGGAGCACGAGGCTGGCGCGGGAAGAGAGGCGTGGCAGTGATGGCGCGGAACAGCGGCGGCAGAGGCAAGCTCGGCGGCTAGGGCGCAATGCGGTAGCTTAGGCAAAGTCGGCGCGGCGAGGGTGCGGATTAGTTCAAGGTATGGTGCGCACGTGGATTATATGGGGGTCCCTCATGGAGTAGAAAAGGAAACAAAGAAAGAAACCGGGTCCCATACGTTTTCTACTGACCGGACGCTCTGGTGGCAGCGACCGGACACTGCCACCCAGCGTTCGGTCGATTCCAATAAGGTCCAAAACCCTTGGAATCGTGATCGGACACGTCCGGTGGACACCGACCGGACGTAGCCAGAGTCCGGTCACCTAGCCTTGACGCCTTCATGAATGATCGAACGCTGAACCTATTTCTGACTGGATGCTGGGAAAACACTGTTTCAGCGTCCGATCACTCCTTCGCAGCAAATTCACCTCCTATGAACTGACTGGACGCTGGACTTTAGAGTCCAGTGCAGCGTCCGGTCACTCCTTTTTTAGCAAGTCTTCAATGTCCTTCGTGCTGCCTATTCCCAATCAAGTTCCAACTCAAATAAGATCCAAATAAACACCAATTGAGACTGATGTGAGTAACCTCTCTCAAATCCTCAAATTTTTCAAAAATATTTTGCCTTAGGCTATAATTCTTTTTAAGAAAATAGGCAATAAGAGGGCAATTGAAGACAAACGACAAACAACAATCATGCATATGCAATGCAATACTTGAGAGTAAATCTAGTTGCTTGTCAAGTTTGATCCAAGGTTAAGCTTCTTCACACGCCTTTCGGCGGTTATCTTATCTTAACCATGTTAGACAACCTTAGGTGGACTAATATCTTAACCATGTTAGACAACCTTATGGAATAGCCAATTAATTCAAATCTAGCTCCTTTGGGATACCAAAGGCCAATGCTTGGTGTGTGCTTAAGATACCTAAGGATTCTTTTAATGGTAATCAAATGAGTTTCCTTATGATTAGCTTAAAATCTAGCACACATACACACACTAAACATGATGTCGGGCCTAGATGCGGTTAAATATAACAAGCTACCAATCATAGAGTGGTAGAGAGTTTGATCAACCTTGTTACCTCCCTTATCTAGGTCGAGATGTCCATTAGTTGGCATTGGTGTCTTGATTGGCTTACATTCATCCATCTTGAATCTTTTGAGAAGATCATTTGTATATTTCTCTTGAGAGATGAAAATCCCTTCTCTCATTTGCTTGACTTGAAAACTAAGAAAGAATGTAAGCTCTCCAATCATTGACATCTCGAACTCCTTCGACATCAATTCACCAAATTCTTTGCATGAATCTTCATTTGATGATCCAAAGATGATATCATCAACATACACTTGACAAATGAAGATATACCCATCAAGCTTCTTAGTGAATAGTGTGGTGTCGACCTTCCCAATGGTGAAGCCCTTCTCAATGAGGAAGTCCCGAAGGCGCTCATACCAAGCTCTTGGGGCTTGCTTTAGCCCATATAATGCCTTGGACAACCTATAAACATGATTATGATATCTAGGGTCTTCAAACCCGGGAGGTTGATCAACTAGTTCATTGATAAAGCCATTTAAAAATGCACTTTTCACATTCATTTGATATAATTTTATTTCATGATGTGATGCATATGCAAGGAGGATACAAATGGCTTCTAGTCTTGCAACCGGTGCAAAGGTCTCTCCAAAATCCAAACCTTCAACTTGAGAGAACCCCTTTGCAACTAGTCTTGCCTTGTTCCTCACAACAACACCTTGATCATCTTGTTTGTTGCGGAACACCCACTTTATTCCAATGACTCTTGCACCTTTTGGCCGCTCTTCAAGAGTCCAAACTTCATTGCGGGTAAAGTTATTCAACTCATCATGCATGGCATTAATTCAATCCAGATCTTGAAGAGCTTCTTCTACCTTAGTAGGCTCAAAGCAAGAGACAAAAGAGTGATGAGCAATAAATGAAGCAAGTTTTTATGAGTGTGTCATCACTCCCTTTGATGGACTCCCTATGATGAGATCTTATGGATGATCTTGTAGTAGAGGTGTATTTCTTCTATTGACCACTTGAGGAGGAGGTTGTGGAACATCAACATCTTGTGCTTGTGCCACCATTTGATCATGGGAGACATGAGTGTCTTCATTTTCTACTCTCCCATCTTTTTCACCATCTTGTGGCACATTTGATGAAGAGGGTGGATCAATGACTTGTACATCATCTTCATCATCTTTAGGCTTGATGTCTCCAATCAAAATGTTCTTCATAGCCTCCCTCAATGGTTCATCACCTACATCATCAAGATTCTCATGTGCTCCTTGGGAGCTGTTAGATTCATCAAATTCCACATCATATGTTTCTTCAACCAAGCCGGTGGCATGATTAAATACTCTATATGCTTTGGACTTTGATGAGTAACCAACAAGAAAACCAATATCACAACGTCTTTGAAACTTCCCTAGGTGTTGCCGCTTCTTGTAGATATAGCATTTGCAACCAAACACCCTAAAGAAGGAGACGTCCGGCTTCTTCCCATTGAGCAACTCATAAAGTGTCTTGCCAAGGAACTTTTGAAGGAATAGGTGGTTGGATGCATAGCATGCGGTGTTGATAGCTTCCGCCCATAGAACTTCGAGGGTGTTGTACTCATCAAGCATTATTCTTGCAAGAGTGATCAATGTTTGGTTCTTTCTCTCAACTACACCATTTTGTTGAGGAGTATATGTTACAAAGACTTCATGTTTGATTCCAACTTCATCATAATAGGCTTCTATGTTTATGTTGTCAAATTCCTTCCCATTGTCACTTTTAATCTTCTTGAGCTTCACTTCCAATTCATTTTGTACTCTCTTGGCAAACTTCTTGAAGCATGATGCAACTTCGGATTTGTTATGAAGGAAGAATACCCATGTATACCTTGAATAGTCATCAACAATCACAAGACAATAAAGATTTCCTCCCAAACTCTTGTATGTTGTTAGTCTAAATAAATCCATGTGAAGGAGTTCTAGCACTCTTGTGGTTGACATGAAAGCTTTGGTTGGATGAGTATTAGCAACTTGCTTGCCGGCTTGACATGCACTACAAAGCTTGTCCTTCTCAAACTTCACATCCTTCAACCCTCTCACCAAATCATTCTTCATTAGCTTCTTGAGTGAGCTCATCCCAACATGAGCAAGTCTTCTATGCCATAGCCACCTAAGTATTGTTTTGGTGAATAGGCAAGTCTTCAAGTTTGCATCTTTAGAGGTGAAGTCCACTAGATATAAGTTGTTGTATCTGAATCCTTTGAATATCACTTGATCATCATCCTTCTTAGACACAACAACTTCGATCTCGGTAAACAAGCATTGGAAGCCAAGATCACATAATTGTCCAATGGATAGCAAGTTGAAGCTCAATAAAGCAAAATATAACACATTTGAGATAGAATGATTATTTGATATTGTCACTTTGCCCAATCCTTTGACCTTGCCCTTTGAATTATCCCCAAATGTGATTCTTTCTTGTCCATCTACTTCTTCATCTAGTGAGGTGAACATATGAGGATCACTGGTCATATATTGTGTACAACCACTATCAATAATCCAATGACTTCCACCGGTCTTGTAGTTCACCTACACACAAAAGATCAAGCTTTAGGAACCCAAACTTGTTGAGGGCCCTTGACCTTCTCAACAAGTGACTTTGTAACCCGAATTTTCTTAGGCTTATTCTTATTTGGAGGTCCTAAGAATATCACTTTCATCTTTCCACTGGAATCTTTTCTAAGCATGTAGTGAGCATTGAAGGCAAAGGGTCTAGCATGCTTGGGCAAGGGTTGTGGTGGTGGAGTTTGGCACTCATGAGAAAAGTGGCTTTCTTATCCACACTCAAAGCATCTCTTTGGCTTTGGCTTTAGCTTTGATTGTTGTTGTTGAGCTTGAGCCTTCTTCTTCTCTACATTTGCCACATATACAATGCCACTTCTATCCATCTTCATGACGGTGTTCATTAGGAGCTCACTTTGAAGATGCTTACCTCTTGTGAACTTGCTCAATCCAATCTTAAGATGCTCTTTTCCCAACTTAAGCTTTTTGTTCTCTTCCTTGAGTGCATCACTACTTTTATCTACCTTGAGTGCAACCTTGTTCCTCTCTTCCTTGAGTTTCTTGTTTTCTTCTTTTAGCTTCTCATTCTCAAGGACCAAATCACCATCATGATCAAGGGTTTCTAGCACAATGGTGTTGTGGGTTTTGAACACTTCAAACTCTTTCTTAAGCTTTTCATTCTCTTGCTTGAGCTTGACATACTCATCATAACCATTGCACTCAACCACTTGCTTGCCTTTGCCACTAGATCCTTGCTGAACGCTCTCATCAATTAAATCATCACATGATGTAGCTATATCAATCTTAACAACATGGTTAGTAGCATCATGTGGCTCATTGGGTAAAAATTCTTGAGCAATGACAAGGCTATCATGATTAATCTTAAGAGTAGTATATTCTTCTTTTAGCTTGTTGTGGCTAGTGATGAGCTCTTTGTGCACCCACTCAAGTTTATCATGTTTATCTTTAAGCTCTTTCTTAGAAGATTTGAGCTCCTTAAGTTTGGATGACATAGCTTCATTTGATTCTCTAAGCTCAACACTAGACTTTTTGGCTATATCACATTTAGCTAAGAGAGAGTCATTCTTAATCTCAAGCTTTTCATTTTTAGCTCTAGTCTTAATAATGATCTTAGTGTATTTCTTTAGCAATTTAGCAAGATCATCATAAGAAGCTGATTCATATTCATCATCATCGCTATCACTATCACTATCATCATTATGAGCATGATCATCACCACTACTATCATCATCATGTGATACCTTTCGTTCACCTTTGGCAATAAGGCATAGGTGTGTAGAGGATGATGGCGGTGGTGGTGGCGAAGATGATGAGGAGTCAATAACAATAGCGGCCACCTTCTCATTGTCACTATCATCATCGGATGAGCCACTAGATGAATCAATATCCATGAGCCAATCACCAATGATGTAAGCCTTTCCACTCTTCTTCTTGTGGAAGTCCTTCTTGCCATCTCTCTTCTTGTATGGCTTTTCTTTCTTCTTCTCATCTTCATTACTTGAGTCATCTTTCTTGCCCTTGTTCTTGTTCTTGAACTTGTCTTTCTTGGGCTTTGTGCATTGGTGAGCTAGATGACCAAGTTCTCCACAATTGTAGCAATCCATCTCGGAGATTGGCTTCCTTTTAGAGCTAGTGAAGAACTTCTTCTTGCCATCAAACTTGATGCCACTCTTGTTGAGCTTCTTTAGCATCTTGGCGGTTTTCTTCACCATGAGAGCAAGACTTTCATCATCAACTTCATCATCACTTGAGCTCTCATACTCAAGTCTTGCTTTGCCCTTCTCTTGGCTAGCTTTGAATGCTAAATCTTTTTCTTTCTTCTTTGTAGAGGATGAGCCATCTTGAGGTGTGATGTGCATGTACATCTCATGAGAATTGATCTTTCCTAAGATTTGTGTCGGTGTAGCGGTGGAAAGATCACCTTGATGTAGCACAGTCACAATATGCCCATATTTTCAATGGGGAGGACACTCAATATCTTTCTTACAATATCGAATGGTTGCATTTGAGTAAGTCCAAGCCCATTGACTTCCTCTACAAGAACATTCAAACGTGAATACATTTTATTAGCACATTCTTTAGGAAGCATTTCAAAAGAGTTGAGCTTTTTCATGACAAGATGATAGCGTTCCTCATGCTCACTCTTTGTTCCCTCATGGAGCGCACAAATGTCCGACCATAGTGCATGGACGTCTTTGTGGTTCCTCACCCAGTTGAACACATCTTTACAAAGGCCTCTAAATATGGTGTTTCTTTTACATTCCATTTTTCGTAATTCAACTCATCTCCTTGTGGGTGTGCGGGATTCCAAGGTTTTGGGAAGCCTTATGAGGCGGCTCTAAGTATTCCAACATCTAGAGCTTCTAGATACGCCTCCATATGGATTTTCCAATATAGAAAATCATCCCCTCAAAGATAGGAGGAGATCCATCCCCGTGAGACATCTTTCACTAGGCGGTTAAGCCTAAATATGTGAGCATGAGGCTCCAATACCAATTGAAGGGATCAAGATGCCCAAGAGGGGGGTGAATTGGGCTAATTCTAAATTCCTTTGCAATAATTAAATCCCATGGTTAGCCTAATTAACCCCTTGTGTCTAGAAAGTATTTCTAATTATTCTACCACACAAAAGACTTGCAACCTATGTTCCAATCCTACTCTAGCATGTCAATTCTAAGAATGTAAATGACAAGAATTGAATTGCTCAAAGTAAAGAAAGGAGAAACATGGTGATGTTTTGACGAGGTATCGGAGAGTCGCCACTCTCCACTAGTCCTCGTTGGAGCACCCGCGTAAGGGTGTAGTTCCCCCTTGATCCGTGCAAGGATCAAGTGCTCTCTATGGGTTGATTCTTTGACACTCCATCACGGTGAATCACTCACAACCGCTCACAACTTGAGTTGGGTCATCCACAAGCTCTCCGGATGATCACCAAGCTCCCAATCACCACCAAGCCGTCTAGGTGATGACGATCACCAAGAGTAACAAGCACGAACTCTCACTTGACCATGACAAGCCTAGGGAGAAGGGTGGATGCACACTTTGCTACTCTTGATCTCACTAATGAGGGCTCTCTTTGGAATTCTCAAATCTCAATCACCTCACTAGGACCTTGCTCTTCTTGGCACTCTCTATGGTGTTTCTCGGCTGTTGGAATGAACAAAAGTACCCCCACACACGAGTAGAGGTTGTATTTATAACATCGGCTAAAAAATAAACCGTTATGTGCCTCTACGGGGTGACCGGATGCTCCGGTCATGTTGACCGGACGCTCCGGTCAGTACACCCTGAACTCCAGTGTTTACAGTGTGACCGGACGCGTCCGGTCATGATTTTCCCTCTCTGGAACCTTAATGGAGTCGACCGGACGCTGGCTCTCAGCGTCCGGTCACTTCACCTCTCAGCGTCCGGTCACACTGAACGTTTTCACCTTGGTCAAATGTACTGACCGGACTTTGCGCCAGCGTCCGGTCAAACCGGAACCAACGTTCGGTCAGTGTTTGACCCTCCATTCACTTCCAACTCTCGATCATATGTGAATGAAGTTTGCTCCAATGGATCTTAGGCATATTTAGGAGCTACCTAGTGCTAGTTTTAACAAGTGCGCACCACACCTAACTCACTAGACTCACCTAGGTCAAACTACCCATCCATACCCTCCTTAATAGTATGGCCAAAGCAAAAACAAAGTCCTAAACTGCTCTAAGTGTCTCTTCAACACCAAACGACACTTAGAACTAATCCATCCTTAACCTTGTTGTCCATCCTTTGAAAACCAAAATGATTTCCATCGTAGGGGCATGACCACCTTAATTGCCCAATCGATCTCCATTACCATGACCTAACTTAATTGCCTCTGCAAAACACACGTTAGTCACAGTAATCACGTATTGTCATTAATCACTGAAACCCAACTAGGGGCCTCGATGCTTTCAGCTTATGTCCCAAGAACTCCTTGGTGGTGGCGCATAGGCGTTGTGTGGTGGCTTTTCTGTGGCAAGCGTAGCATGCAATGACTCATCATGGAGCTCGAGGGTGGCTATGCCATGGTCTTGAGGTGAGTTGCAGGTTCCGATGTGTTGGTGGAGGACTATTTCTATGTGTGGATAATGGGTTGGGTGTTACGAAGGTGCTGGCAAAAGCTTTGCTAATGATCGGTATCGGTCTTGACAACAGCGACATGCTGACACCTTCAGGTGCCGTTTCCCTTCTTGAAGGTGCTGTCATAGCACTCCATTGATCTTCAGGTGAAAACCTTGCCACAAATTTTGAGGCGGGCGGCATCGGCGATTCTCGTCCTTGTCCTTGGTGGCATCGTTTTGGAGGTCCATCTTCACGCATCATCGTTTGGCAGGTTTATGCAACCCCAATCTCTTGGGCGGCGGTGCTTCGTATTTGTGCAAGATATATGGCGCCTTGTCTTCAGTAGGGAAAGATAGTTGCTTGTGTGAGGCCATGTTGTTAGAATTCTGCAGTAAGTTTGGATTTAGGGTAGACACATGAGTCACGTTCTTTTGTTTTATGTCTTTTATTTCACCGTATGGTGGAGTGTGGTCTAGGCACCATAGGTCTGTACTAATTAAACGGCTATACTCGTTTGTTTGTGAATGTTGAAGGCTAAAATGTTACATTCGTTTATTAAAAAAACCATAAAAAGCTAGAGCACTTGGATGGCACGATAGGGTACAGTGTTTTTCTATCACAATAAAACAGCCACAATCGACTTATTAGCCATGGTACATTGTCTTTCTCTCACAACAAAACAGCCACAGTCGGCTTATCGAACAACTTAAATCTAAAAACTGCATGGAGATAGCACGTAATAAATGCAAGAAGATAGTGCCAAACACTGCCACAGAGAGCAGTTTCAGAAAAGCATTTTTATCCCGAGGTGTCTTATTAAATGGATTAGCGGAGGCGGGCATATCCGACTCTACTAATAACATTTATAGAGACGTCCAGGTTAATGGTTTAAAAAACTCAAAAAACCATTTTTTTTTTGTCTTTGGGTGTTTAAACCTAAGACGGCTAGCACGCCCATTACACTTATCTACTAATGGACTACACACTCTTTTGTTTGTATATATCTAGATAACTATCTTTTTTATCAATATTTCGTAATCTTATATGGAATATTTTAGCCTCTAAATGATTTTAAATGAAAAAAGTTTCAACTATAAAGTTTTAGGTCTCATCGGTTCTACCATTTTGATAAATGGTGTGTCTCCATCTGAGATTGTTTGAAAATTTTAAAAGATTTGAATCTCAAAATATATATATTTAAGATAAATATTCAAGACACTAAAAAGCATCAAATCAAAAAATTATCAATAGAAAACATAAAGATCAGGTCGGTCACTACAACTTTAGTATTAACTACGTGAACATTCAAGATCAATTAGAAATTTTAAATTTCGAGTTTCAAAATCTATGAACTTAAAACACATATTTGGGACTCTAAACGGCTTAAAATAAAAAAAATTAACTACAAAGTCATAGATTGTATTGAGAGCACAACTTTGGCATAGACCATATATATCAACATCCAAGGTTATTTGAAAATTTTAATTTTAAAATTTAAAATTTTGTAAACTTAAAATAATATTTTAGGACTCTAGATAGTTTCAAATCCTTCTCAACTACAAAGTAGCACGTTGTGGGCTACAATTTTAATACAAAGTTTTTCTTCATGCGAGTTCATACGAAAGGTTATAAATTATTTTTAGGTACAACTATTTGTAGAGACGGTATCTTAAGATGCCCACTTGAAAATCAATTTACAAAGACCGTCCTAAGGCGACATTCTTTGTTAATAGATGATTTTCAGAAGCAGTCGCCTTAAGACGCCCCACCTTTGTGATTTTTAGAAGCAGGCATATTCCTAGAGGCCATCCGACCCTTTATAGAGACAGTGTAGGGTCGAGATGACTGACTAGAATAGGTGTGAACTATCATTTCTAAATTCTTAGAGCTAACCGATCAAAGCGACAAAATGAAACTAATCAGTCTAGCCTCAACTACACCCATCTATCTAAATCACAAGCACCTAACAAAAGATCTTACACAAGATGATACTTAGGTGCCGAGCTAGTGGGAGCTCTCCTACACAATTCTAGTTTATAAGGTCACATTAACCTATGCAACTATTCAAGAAAGCAACCAAAGGCACCTACACATAATAGTGAGCAAAACACAAAGCACAAACTACACACACTACTCAACTAGTTACACTACACAAGCACAACTAGGGAGCTACAACTACTTAGCTACACAAGCTAACTAGATACAGAAGAATAACTACAACACTAGCACAAGTAATTAAGAAGTAATGCAAGCTAGTCTAAGGGATTGCAAACCAAGTGGGGTCAAAAGTTAACATGATGATTTTTATCTCGAGGTTCAGTGGTTTGCCAACCACTTAATCCCCATTGAGGCAAGACTAAGGTTGTTGCTGATCCTCTTGCTAGTAGCAAGCTCGCACTCACCCCTTGAGATGTGCTCCAACGTGAGCTCTGCACTTGATCCGGCCGAACCACTTGGCGCTCTTCACATCTCGCTCTACTACTAGTTGCTCTTCGCCATCTCTCGTGGGGTGAGCACAACAACCCTCACAAATGCGATCTCACTTTGAAGTACCTCACAATCCCCATGCATGCTATGACGAAGTCCACAAGCAACCAAGCCGTCTAGGAGCTAGTAACTTCCAAGAGTAACAAGCACCACCAACTTACAACATGATCATATAGTGCCACACTTGCAATCTCTCAAAGCAATACATTAGAATCGTTTACTCACTCAATCAGATATGATCACAACTAATCATGAGTGGTGGTCTAAAATCAAGCGCTCACATGGGCAACACATCCCTAAGGTGCCTAAACTCTCCAAATGGTCGACCACCCCTCTATATATAGAGGGAGGGGGCCAAAGAGAAGCTGAAAGCTCCATCCTGTAGCTTCTGTGCACTGGCAGTCAACCCAACAATCACAAGCCAGGACGTGGAAATGGCTATTGATAGCTAGGCCTCCCATAGGTCATGGTCAAACCTGCCACAGTGATGGTCAGACCGGCCTTAGCCCACAGCACCTCCAACGGTTGGCCCGTAACTTCGGTGCGGGCTCCAGTGCCACACCGAACCACTTTGGAGGCCACATTGACGCCCTATCACCCTCTCTAGACTTACCATCCAGTAGGCCCACTCTAGTGCCCACTGAAAGGCAACATGCGCCACCATTCAAACATGGGTCGCTCCTGCGCACCGACCGCAGGCACGGTCAGATCAGACACCACCCGTGGTCTGACCGGCCAGGCTAGTTGGATCAGCCACTAGGACATGGTCCATGCGCCATCGAAGGCCGCACTAAGCCACTCTGGTCCCAATGATAGTAGGACCAGCCCTCCTAGTAGTCAAACCACCAGGCAGCCAGCAGTAGCCCACCAAAGGGCTTCTTGCCACCGTCTTCACCACCGGTTTCAACCATTTTGAAGATGTAACCTTTGAAAAGATGCTAATCTCAAGTGTTTCCCTTCAAGACAACCACCACCTTCAATCCACATTAGCATTTTCAAATCATTTTTCTAAAGATTTCAAACGTGTTTTCAACCGTCACTCGATCCTAGCACGTATGCAAAGTTAGATCACTCAAGTGGCACTAGATAACTGATAGTACGACTATCTATTCTAAACCTGGTCAAACACTTCTCTACTCAACCATTGACCGGTGAAATGAAATGTCCTACAAATATACCTTTGCCTTTTGTATTCCATTCCATTTCCATGTCGGTAATGCCGCACAATCATCCAACCTCCATCATCCACCATCAAGCCACTTGTAATCAACACAAGTCTTCATATGGTTTGAACTTCATGAATGATATGATCCACTCCATAGCTTCACATGGCCTTATTGATTCATCTATCACAACCTCTTTTGCTTTTCATTGTTGCCTTGGTTTATCAACGCCAAGCCTTCTACTCGTGCTTCACCACCTCGATGGTCCATCAATCCTGAGCCTCTAGCTTGTCCTTTGCACTTGGAACTTGGTCTTTCATAGCCAAGAATCGCCTCTTGATCTTCTCCACCTAGCCTGTGACACCATGTCATGTCTCATATGCAATGAGCTCCTTCATCTCACTAGTTGAGCACTATCATCACATGTCCAAGCCACCTCTCCACCATGGCTCTATGCCTTGCTCATACTAGTCTACCTGTTCATCTCATATGAAACATATTAGTCCACCTAAGGTTGTCAATCAATTACCAAGCCAATCTAGGACTTTCGATCTCCCTTTTTTGGCAATCTCTACAAAGATATGGTGATTAAGCATTTTCCAAGCTAGCACTTCACACAAGTGTAAATTGCTGACTTGGTTTGGATTTTGAGTTGCTTATCCAACTTTAAGCTTATTTGTTAAGATTTGGATAAGCACCACAAAACCTGACTTGGTAGTGATAATAACTCCCCCCCTATATGTGTGCTCAAGTGGTTTGGCTTCAAGTTTGCACACATGCAGAAATATGGAATTTGTGGGAGATTTACCACTACTAAGTGATGCTAAGGTATACTAGGTAAAAATGTAACTTTGTAGCATGTATACCACTTTGAAATCATCCTTACCATCATCTTTTGCTAGACACAAGTGAAACTAGATACCATGTGAAATCAACATTATAAACAAGGTTCTAGTTAACTTGTAAGCTGAGACTAAGTTCTAGATACACACTTGCACACAAGCTAGATACTACATGTAAACTATTATGCATATGAAACCAAGCAAGTGTAGTGCACAACTCAAATGTATCAAACAAAAAATTCATGAGGTTGCTCCCTCTACTTGTGTGCTTCTCTTGTTCAAGAATTTTAATCCCCTTCTATTCTTCAATCTTGCACTTGTTGGTGAAAACATATGTCCCTGTTGCAAGATTTAGCTCTTGATCCCACTTGCTATCTCATCAATTGATTCAATAGCCCCCTTAGTCCATGTCCATGCCCAATTCTTCCTATCTCATTTTATATCTTTGTGCACAATTTCTCCCCTTTTGTCATTAATTGCCACAAAAGGGTTGCACCAAAGCTTTTGGAAGGTTGACACCACTTGTAAGAGTTGTACTATGTGTAGGTACTATGTGGTCCATTTTTTATGGACACTACCTATATATCATATGCCTTGAATCTTGTAGGTGAGGGTTGCCTTCTCGATTTGGATATCACTTAAAGTTGAGGATCACCTACCAGTAATTGACACCACTTGATTTGGATGAACTAGATACCACTTCTGCAAGCCTACTATTTGTAGGGATGTGATGACCTAGATACCACTTTTGCTAACATAGTGGTGATGTGCACACCACTTGTTGGATTTAGCACCTGTTTCCTTCTTCTTGAACTCTTGTAATCTTCACGAGCCTCTTCTTTGTTGACTTGAGCTAAATGATTTGCATAAGCTTCCAAGTCCAATTTAAACCCTCTCTAAGCTTTTTCACACGCATTAAGTGGTTATCTTATTGAGGTTGTACTTGTCACTTGATTGCAATCCAAATAGAATAAGTACATGGGTTCACTCACTCATGAACAGATTCATATGCTACCACTGGATCAATCAACCATTCAAGCAATAGTGGTAGAACATGAATTTAAAACTTTCATTTGGTATGCATGACCCTATTAAGCTCCAAGCCAATGCCAGAGCACTCAAAGACCATCACCTCGGCTAACTTAGATTCTATCTTGCATTTCCCTTTTCTAGTAGAGTGGATATAGTAAAAGCCTATTCCCCTTTATTTCATAACCGCATGCACGTTTCAACTTTGAGAGCTTGTATTTTTTTGTTGAGAATATATATATAGAAGTACTGTTCTATAGCTAGTCATAGAATAATTTACTCTATGACCACTTTGAGTTACCATAACGACGGTAGTAATTTATGAGATTACTATAGCTCCTCCTAAGTAATTTACTATGACATTATGAACATGAGTTGCAGTAATAACACGTGTTGTAATTCGTAACTGTGTAATCACTTTATTATCATGAATTAGTATAAACATTATCATAAATCGAGAAGGCCCTAGAATAACTTATTCTATAGCTGTGTGTATGCATACCATAGCCGGCGATAGAATAACTTCCATTAACTTGCAACCTACTCGATCATGCATCGACAGGATTTTCGGTGGGTACGAGGACCCCGCGCATCAATTTTTTGTGCGTGTACCGGAGGCACTGAACAATGACAAGAAAGATTTGAAGGCGGAGCACGGGGTTAGTTGGAGGCGACGATGAATAGAAGCAGCAGCATAGCAAAGCAGTGGAGGACAAATAAGAGCAGCCAGCCGCCGGAAAGAAGACAGGCAGGAGTTGGGGTTTTGTGACATGAACGAACTCCGCACCTGTTTCGGGAGAGTAATGCTGATGGGCTTGCGGTTGACGCAGTTCGGGGCGGTCAGCACATGCATGGCCCTGTCCTGCAAGCGTCTAATCAAGCATGACTACGTCGACACCCAGTACATGCAACAAAATGAATACCAGAATATCAAGCGATCCTTGAACATCTTCTACGGGTTAGTTCTTGCCCAGGGCACCATCTTCATCATCATGCAGAACCCACTCATCAAATGGGGACTTCTAAAACTCCGAAGGGAGTACATGCTAGTTACCGCTTCAGGTCGTGACATTGTCTACCGCTACAAGAATGACAACTAGTGTATATAACCTTAATAGTTAACTAGTGCATCACGCGCGCCTTCGCGTGCGCCGGTGATTAAACGGTTATCAAACCGTTTACGTAACGGTGCGCATATAGAACATGGTGCAAGCATAGCAATCAATGGTAAATATAGCGCAGAGGCAGCAAATCTACTTATATTACATGTATGGATGGCATTAAGCCGGCAATGTTCTGATGTGGAAGCATATGGTAGTGTATGTCATATATCTAGAGACAGAGTTTATAGTTAGGCATGCAGTTTGATACAGTGAAGATAGAAGCAGGTAGGAGGTGTATTTTCATAAGATTAGATAGTTTGATCCTAGACTATACAAGAAAGCTGACGATGAACTGCAAAAGCGGATAGATTATGCATACAAAAGAGAGTCTTGCGTGGTGGTATAGCAACCTAGGCAGAAAAGGTTTGAGCTGCCGATGCAAACACCAACGCACAGAGCGCTGAAGACGACCTGGGCTGTAGGCGGTGCAGTGGGCACGCAAAAGGCGATGCACGAAGGGCTGTTACAAGCTGCCAAAAAAAAACAAATACGCTGAGTTGAGGACAAGAGCGGTGAAGTTGTCTTTCTAAAACTTTGGCAGCATTTATTTAAAAACCTGTTTCACTTTTTCCGGCTGTCCGAAGAGGATCTGCGTCCAGTAGACTTAGCATGAGGTTTAGTATCATGAGGTCTTGGCCTGGAAGAAGAGCATAGTCATCATTGTTGAGAAGCTGCACATGATTATATCCTCATGTTGTAATTCATCAGTCTAGTGTTGAATACCTTTTTTGCTTGGGTATCTAGGGGGTCCTCAGAATGGTCCTCCTCTGTATCCTCATCATGTCCGGTTGTCTTGACGTTGATGTTGAGTTGGTGAGAGGTGTGATGACCAGATTGAGCGAAGGCCATTTGATCCTACAGGAAAAGGACGCAATTGATAGAGTTTGCTGAGTATAGTTAACAGGAAGTTTGTATTCACATTTGTCATGTGTGAGAATGCAACTCCAGCATGACTATTTGTTGTGTAAAGTTTGGTGGAAAAGAAATGGCGTGTGAACAAAAAGAGGACAAACCTCCTTATAAGTAGACTGGTTGTCAAACAGTCTCCTCTTTGCGCCTATGTTTTCAACATGCGTCGATGACTTTGGTGGGCTACGAAACATAGCAAGGATATACGATTGTATCAGAACAATATGTCAGCATGACCCTGGATGAGCTAGCAAACTTTAGACACATAAGTTGTGATATGAGACACATACTCAGCAACACCATATGAAGCAGGGGTAAGGACAGGTGGAAGTTCCGCTGAGAGCTGCACAGGCAACGAAAACAACAAATTTGAGTGTCTGTGAAAGGTAATGGCAGATTGAAACAGTAAGGCGATGTAGCAGAAGTAATAAGTGCCGATAAAGTTACTCACTGGTTTCGTTGGAGTAGGAGATTCGACAGGTGGTGCATCTATCATCAAGGAAGATGGCTTGGGTGTACTGGGTGCAGTGGCTATGGGTGGCATGACCATCAAGGATTTTGGTGTAGGTGGAATCTTGCTGGTTCCTTCAATTGCTAGTGACCTTGGAGTGTACAGGACATTTCTGAAAATCTTCCATAATATACTTGACCTGGTATTCCCTTGTGGTCTTTGAATAGTAAGATTCGCTCGTTAGGCCTACAGCAAATGTATACTTGTTGCCGACAATAGCTGTTAGTCCTAGTAGGTGGGCCACTCATTCTATTAGGAAGGCTAAAGAGAGACTCACAGCTTTTCTTAACTATCTGCTGAGCAATACTGTCAAAGCAGAAGAACCGACGTTCTGCAGTGTTGTCTGTAGCAGTGAAGGCCAGCTTGTACCTGCAAATACGGAATGGAAACGATTGGTTAAGAGTGCAACTCAACCTTAGGAACTTAACAATGGCGTAGTGTGTATGAAGAGGTAAGAAAGCAGGGTTACCTTGGCATAAAATCTGCGGATTTGCAACCACCTGCACCAAGGTGCACCACCGATCTGATCAGAACTTGGATTTTTTGCATCCTCGGCAGCCTAGATACCACCACGAATCGTCATCTGGCACAGCCGTAACTTGTGACTATGCAGTGGAAGCCTGATTGCTGTGGAAAGAGATAGGGCAAAAGTGTATAGCACTGTAACATGTACTGACTAGGATGAGTAACATAATGCTTAATGGTTTATAGGACATATAGGGAACTCATAGGGATCAACTGCATTTAACTCATCAAGTGACCTATGCTCTATGACAATTTGTTCAGTCCTCTTGGATTTGCGCTTGGCGATGAAGGAGGCAAATCTATTGGGAAGTGCTGATGCTGAAATCTATAATTTAAGGAAACCGTCAATAGCAAATTGTCCGTATAACATATAATGAAGGAAGGGAATTACGTGTAGAAGCACGATACTCACCTGTTATAATATGGCTGGGCCTCTGGTATGGGAGGATTTAGATACCAGTGGCAGGTGTTGTTTCCAGTCACATGTGATACTCCTATGTATTTTTTATGTCTCAGGTATGGGTGCATGCACGATAAATTTGATGTTAAATAAATTGGAGATGGTAAGAAAAGTTACTCTGGAACTCTTTGGGGACGCAACCTACAAATAAGCAGACAATTGCCCTTGGATCACTGGCGCTGTAGACAGGTTCAAGGCTGAATGTCGTGCTTCGCAATCCCCATAACGTGACCCTAAGCTCGTTGTCTCTGGAAATCGATGAACACAAAACAAAGAACATGGAGTAAACGGTGTGAAAGTTAAAGGTGAACGTGCAATACAATTGCAGAGCGCCTACTTTAAGTCTTGAATAATTATGTCCCGGGTTAGAGTCGATGTTGGCTTGTCCTGGTAAACGCATTGGGACTGCTGGATGCACTTTGATGATAACACCAATAACATCTGCGCATAGCATATAGATTATTAGGAACCGGCACATGTAGGCCACAAGTGTATGATGTAAAAAGGAGCTTACCAATAAAATTCAGGGTGCTCTCTTACATGCTGATGTATTTCATCGAAAGGGACAACTTGTATAAACAAACTGTGGGAACATGTCTGAGGGGATATCTTCAAGTACCACTCTAGTGTAGCAAGTGAATTCAATCATGCTATTTCCATGAACAGGCATGTAGGAATACTTAGCGTTTTTAACCCTGAACCTGCTAATGGTGTACACCCTGCCAGCCTCTATGAGAGGGCTTTTGTCCTGCACTTCATCTCTTGGAATCTCAGCGTACATAACACCTCCCTGCAATAATTTTGCACAAGAAAAGGTGTATTACATGGATGAAAAGGAAATGTAGGTACATAAAGCTTTGAAGTAAGGTCATAAGCAGTCAAGCTGTATTGGAAATGTAGACCTAGATAGGAAATGTTATAGACCCACACCTCTTTATCAGTGAGAATGAGGTCAACATGCAGGATAGGGCCATTTTCATTCCTACCAGTGAAATTCCACTTTCTAATAACTCGAACACAGATAGAAGCCTGGATGTCTCTTGGCTTTAGATTTGCTAAGAGTGTGGGGGCAGGTGTACGAGCCATATCATGCAGCCTGTAAAAACAGGAAGAAGATGAATCTCTGGGATGAGAAAATAGGGGAGCTGTGGTGGAACACATTAAGTTAACAAGGCGCAAATAAACGTGCAAGCAAGGACAGTAACCATGCATGTACAGTAACGAAGCCGACCATGCATAGGTACCAGAGCAGACAAACGGAGAGGAAGACATGTTGATATATATACACAATGAACCGGTATATCAACATATAATACAATCAGCAAATAGTCGAAACAAGGTGTCATGTACTTTGGCCGGCATATGGGACACAAGCAAGTATTTGTTTGTACACTATATTCCTGGTTTCATCTGTACAATTTCCGTTTTCGTCCTCTATTAGAATTTTCAGCCCTTTTTTTGAACTTACATGTGAAAGAGCCACATAGAGCTGCCCATGTGTGAAAACCGGTTTTTTAAGATAGATGCCAACGTAAGAAAGCGTCTGGCCTTGGCTTTTGTTAATGGTCATAGCATAACATACTTTAATTGGGAACTGACGTCTATGGAGAACAAATGGCCATTTTGTATTTTTTAGTGTTAGAGAAATCCGAGGGACGAGGACGGTCTGACCAGCGTGGGTACCCGTCATAATGCGTGCCTCAATAACCATGTCTCCAAGAGTAGTGATAATCAGGCGTGTACCATTGCAAAGGCCATCAGATTGGCTTAAATTCCGTAGCAACATTATA
Organism: Miscanthus floridulus; assembly: GCF_019320115.1. Lineage (NCBI taxonomy): Eukaryota > Viridiplantae > Streptophyta > Magnoliopsida > Poales > Poaceae > Miscanthus > Miscanthus floridulus. The sequence continues at coordinate 22,084,208 of NC_089584.1, forward strand.
GGGACACCCACTTTAAGAATGAGTCGGTGCCGAGGGAAATTATTTCCATTGAGAGAGTTTAGGAATTCAACAGGATACAATAGATCATACGCATCATGAGTGCCTGGCAGCTTTCCTATTTTGTCACAGCTCAAATATTCCTTTTCCTCACAAGGGGAGGAGAGAAACAACATGCGCGTTAAGTGTTTCGGCCAAATCATTGGTAGGTGTTAAGATGGCTCGGTCCCTAAGGTAGCAGGAATCAGAGTAGTTGTTCTGCAAATCTGGATAGATTGCATGAACTATGCAGCTGATGTTATCCTCTTTAGGCATCAACAACAAATCATGAGGTATTTTGATCCATGTAGGCCCAGTCTCTCCTTCTTTTGCAAAAGAATCTACTTTACCATCCCCAACATCTAAAATCCAACGGCTAAAATCAGACAGTTCTTGACGAGCCTGTGAATCCAAGCCCAAAGAAGACAACCTCATATTCTTAGTAAGGGTAAGGACAGTAACGGACGACCACAATGGAGAATTGACAATAGCGGCATTGATAACCTGTGCTGGAGTCCCACCCTCAATGACAGGTAGTATCTACCTTAAATCACCACCAAGAACAACAACCTTGCCTCCAAATGGTAGGTGGGCTGCTTCAGAACAGTTTTGAGACTGGATATCCCGAAATGTTCTATCGAGAGCTTCAAAAGCTGCTCTATGAGTCATAAGTGCTTCATCCCAAATTACTAACGCTGTTATCTGAATCAACTCAGCTAACATAGTACCTCTTTTTATGTCACAGACAGATGTTTCATCTAGATCACAAGGTATCTTGAACTGGGAGTGGGCTGTGCGGCCACCAGGCAGTAACAGTGCTGCGACCCCTGAAGATGCAACGGTAAGAACAATTTTCTTCTGTGATCTTAGATGTGTGACAATACAATTCCAAAGGAAGGTTTTGCCGGTACCACCATAGCCAGAGAGGAAGAAGAATCCAGGTTCTTCATTTTTAACTCTATGAACTATAGAATCGAAGGCAGCAGTTTGCTCATCATTGAGTGATGATACCAAGTTTGACTAGTCAGATGAACAAAAAACGTCATATGCTAATTCTTCTTCAACCAAATGGTTTGTGGAAGAAGAGGCAGAAGCATTCGTTTTATGTGGAAGATTGAAACTACGTATATTGCTGCCACTTTTAGCAAATAAAGCAGTTAGATCATCAAGCAAGCGATTCCTAATGTGATCGTCTGGCATTTGGTAGTTTTGGTTACCAATCATGTCTCTGAACTGATACTGAATGTCATCAGTCAGGAGCCTCCAAACCTTCTCAAAAAAGACATACTCATCTCCAACCTCACAAAAGAGGAGCATGGTAACAAAAGGTTTTCTTAACTGTCTAGAGGTTGCCCAAGCAGCAGCTTCATCGAAAGCACTGTACCATTCTTGGTCATCACCAAGAAGACCGCGGGCCCTACATGCACTCCTGAAAGTAGGATGGCAGATACCCTGGAAAGATCGAAGGTCTTCATAACCTGTGGCTCCTCTCACCACCAACAACAACATTCTTAGGAAGTACCGGTCACCAGCCGAAGGATGAACATAATGGATCCGGCCTATTTTGCCGATGTTGTGACACCGCCTGTTCCCATGTCCTAGAGGTCTCTTCCCATCTCCACTTAGAAGGAAAGTCACAATAAGTTAAGTCCCTGCTCTGAGAATGGGTTTGATTAGCAACAAACCACTGAGTGAGCATTGTCCTACGTAGGAATTCCTGTGAGAGGACGCGGGACATATTGGCTTTCGCATGATATGTAATGAAATTTTCATTTGGTAGATGAACAGGCAATCTTTCTACAGATGGATAGTGTCTATGGATGTCATAGCCAAAGATTCTCCAGCATGCATCTTGCTCACATATATACCGGCAATCTAAATATTCCTTAACCTCATTAATAGTTCGACTCTCTTGATCATAGGGGGGGGTCTACACCGTCTCTAACTCTTTGGAGGTAGACCTTGCTACAATCGGGTCCCTTAGTCACATATTTGAAGAGGTACTTAACAAAGATGCTCTTGTTACACCACTCTACATTAATGTGAGCCTGGTATTTTTTCAGCAAGGCTAAATTATATGGCACAACCCATGAATTATCCAGTCTCTTGCCTCCTTTGTTAACAAACAGGCTATTCACGCGTCTTCTGTACACTGCAAATCCATTTTCATTGACCAAAGTTTCATTCTGGTAAGGCTTTGGAAATCTTTTGGAGCACCTGCTGTTTTTCATGCAAGGACAACTCATATTGTACCTTCCACAAGGGCCGTGTACCATCTGTTCTGCGACAAGAGCATATGCCAGTGGGTCTTCCTTTGGATCGGGTATCTCAGTGCTAACAAAAGAATCTACATACGCTGAAGTTGGCTGTGAAGTGTCGGCAGATACCCAAAGAATGATGTGGGCATGTGGCAAACCACTGTTTTTGGAACTCAACTGTATGGAGAACTGCAGCATACATTAAAGTGTGTGATGTGAGATAGCGACATAGATCGCATAGAACACAATGCACATGTGAAGACGTGCCATGAATAAGGAAGAACAAGGTATAACAGCCAGCACAAAGGACTGATAGGATGGATTTAGAAATGAGCGAACATATGTCAACGATAATCTGGAAGAAGACAGGTAAATCTGGGATGGTTGCAGAAACAATATAAAAGATGAGGAAGAACACAGGAGGAAAGAATAGGGCTGATATTAATACCTACACTACATGGACCAAAAGCTTTTCCACTCTTAATATCATGCAATAGGTCTTCGAGCTTCATATTAAAAACTCTAACAATGATGTCGGCTCTATCAGTAGGCTTCTGTCCATGGTTCAATGATACCCTCAGCTATCTCAGGCCACCTGGCGTTGCATGTGACTGTCACAAAGAAGTCAGGCGGACCATGAACCCTACATATTGCAATGGCATCATGATAGTTCTGAATCATGTACCTCCGGCCTCCCGTGAATGAGGATGGCAAAATAGTCATTTTGCCCATCTGGGTACCGTCTACACAACCACAGGTCTATAGCATCGGATATACCCTGAATGTTGTCAATTCGAATATCCTGCTGATTATCCAGAATGTACCATAACCTGCTTTCATCTATAGCTGCTCTAGCATCAACCTTGGCCTGACTAGATAGAAGACCGCAACAAAGATATGGATTTGGCTGATTCCGTCTATAATGGAAATTGTAATAGAAGTAATCCCGCATGGTAACCTTACTGCGAGCGTTTTCCCTAGCTGGCTTGGGACCATTATACAGAACACCAATCTGGTATCCACGCTCACCATAGGGGAATAACAAAGGATATTGTAGCGCCATATAGGCAGGATGCAAAGAAGAGATTTGCTGCAGTTCTCCCGAGTGTGTTTGAATGACTATATCACGCTTGAAAGTGTCAAGAGAAAAGTCCCCGACAACAAGCATAGCAAGCTGATCAGTAGTTGGAAGGTTGTACTGAACGAGATCTCCTTCCTTAGCTCCTATAATCCTCACAATGAAATCTTCGGGCTGTCCATCCTGAAGCCTATCCCGTGCCATCCTAAATTTCTTAGCAAAAGGATTATGCTGGTCAAGCATATCTATGAGGCTCCGAGTAATGTCAGCATCCAAAGTGTCATCAGATGTATCAGTAGGTGCTAAAGCCCGCATTCTGTTAGTGACCTCGTTAGCAGTGTCATAAATATAGAGCTGCAAAAATTTAGGAGGGCTTCCATCCGGTGGCAAGAGAGAGCCAATCCGATGGTGCACCTGTCCACTAATTTTGAAAATTGGAGGGCCACGGCCATCGTTAAGCGAACGATCAATGTTAGCCCCCATAGACAGTGAAGGCAAAAAGGCAATTGTATTGTCTAATATTATTCATGAATTTGTTTGAGCGAGGACTTCCACCTAGTTTCGCAAGTGCAGCCAAAGGATCAGGGCCGAGGCTGGAAAGGCGGGATGACAACTTTCCCACGGCGGCAACAGTTGTTATAAACAATATTGGCATCATGGCGCGAAGACTCAGATTTGGCTCGCTCGCCGTACCAGAACACAGCATCACAGTGACGGCACTTGATAATTCGGGGGGGCCATAATAGGACCTATCTCGATAAGAGGCTATAAAGCAAGGTTTTTTAGAAACGGCCGTTTAGAGGCGATGAATAGGATCAGTGAGCCGTCGAGGGAAGGAAACAAGGATAGGAAAGAACAAATCATGTTGGTTCAGGAGTGTAAAAAAATTTACCTTTGAGCGCATTAACGTATTCGTCATCGAAATGGCCACACTGAAGCGACGGTGTATAATTGTTTGAACGACCTGTGAGGCGGCTCGATTAAAGGAGCGATACACGGAGCGCTAACAAGAGCGTAGTTTATGGAAATAAAGAAAAGAGAAAAAGGAAACGTGGAAGCTTTGTGTTCTATCTGCTCCATATGGAGCCGGCAATATACCTGTCCAGGCAAGGCGGTGTTGATCTAATAGCCTTTTTCGCCTATGACGGGACTCAGAAGGATCTAGGACCGGTGAAGCATGGAAAACACGGGCACCTAAGAGAAGAGAAGCAGAACACAGATAGCACTATGAACAGTTAAGAGGTTCGAGAATAAGGAACGAGCACAGCAAGAAAGAGACAAAGAAATAGCATACAATTTCTTGTGCGGACGGTCACAGAACGTGTGGGGCGCGAGGATGCTGAGGAGGCTAAACAGAATCGGCGCACAGAAAGATCAGGTTCATCAATAAGGCAAGCACCCCAAGCATGATGATATAATCAAAGGAAAACTTCAGTAAACGAGCAACTCATACACTATAAGAGGAAGGTAACATTTTGATACAGAAAACGGAAGGAGAAAATTTACACACATGATTGTTCGTCGTCAGCATAGACGTGTGGGGCAGTGGACATGGATGTATAGGACCTCAGAGTATAGCAACTAGGGAGTACAAAAAGGCATGTGCTGACAGATTACGTAAGAGAATCAAAATGTTAAAGAACGCAAATAATCCATAAATAAAGGGAACGTTATATGCATTCTCGGGAAGAACCTGTATACAAGCAGATAAGAAGCGAGGACACCTCAAAAAGAAGGCAACGACAACGGTTACAGACAAAGGTAAGGAAAATAATACGTCGAAGCAGTGTCCGAAGACAGACGAAAAGAATGGAACAGCAAATGATACATATATCTTATTATGACTGAAAGCAAAGGTACAGTTTCGAGCAGAACGTCCATAGGAACGAATTGTACGAATAACAACTCACAGATGCAGGACTGTGCAACAGACGCTGAGCATCCAAAAATACATGAGAATCGACAACGCTAGATTCATGTCTATGTGACACAAGCCTATTAGGCGACCTAACAGCTTTACCTCTAAGACACATAGCATGCTGAGCTGCTGTAGCCTACAAAACCAATGGCTCGAAACTGTAATCTAGAATAACAAATCCATCTATGGATTGTAGACAGCACACGGCCTGGCAAGCGGGATGATCATAGGTAGCAGCCGGATCCAGCTGTTGAGCTGACCAGAAGAAAAACCTTGCTGTAACACTGCCTCCAGCATGCTATGTATATGTAAAAACAAGGAGGACGAGAAAAAAAAAGGAAAGAGTAAGCTGTCAGGCACAATGCCACAAAAAACACATGTATATATATATAGATATGTAACTATACGTAAGCATATATCTGTATGGACGCACACAACCATATATATCGGTAATGATGCAAAAATCCACAAGCACAGAGGACAAGCGTGCATATATAGGAGAGCTTCTGGCAAACAGTGCAATAGGAGAAAAGGACCATGCAGGATGGGTATGAAACAAAAAAAACATAGCGGGAACTGGTGTGGACATACCAGGTAGAGCAAACACGCAGAAGTCGAATGTAGCGAACACGTTAATAGATGCAAGAGCGTAGAATCGCTGGTACAGGTTGAAGGAAACAAGATCAGGTACCGAAGGAAACCACATGTACGTGCAGGCATTACGTGAACACAAGAAATAAGCACCTGTAAATGGTATGTATTTCTGGTACCGCAGCTAAGAACATGCAGAGTTGACCGGATCAGGAGCGCTGGGACAACCTGACACAAAGGAAATAATGTATAAAGATTGTAAAGACAATAGCCAACAACGATACGTATCAGCTGTGAGTACTCGAGAAACAAAAATAACAAACAACGGTGTCAAAGTAGAACGTAGGAACGGTAAGGCATAGGCAACAAGGTCCATTAGACACACAACACAGACACATATAGAAACAGAGCAGAAGAAGAAGAAACAATGCACATGGATTACAGGAAGTAAGTAACAGTAAGCACAGGTCAAATCACAAGAAGGCACAAAGAAGGGGTGACGGAGTAAATCATTGGACATCACAATTGCACAATAGAACAAAGGCTGGACAGCATATTTTTTCGCAGATAGTAGCGGAGCACATGAAACAAGATTGGACTGTTGGCTGGTAAAAATAGGTCATCATCGCATATGGCAAACTTGCCCAGTTTACTAAAACAACAAAAAAACAGCATCCATACATGTAGTGGTTAGCGTCACTGTATACGGCAAATGTTTCAGGCGAACAAAGGTGGAATACAAATCGTCAAGCCTTCATCATAACATATGGCTATGGCTGACCTGAACTCAGAATCAGAAGAACATATAAAAGTGATAGGTATAAGTGTCTATTGTGACATGGCAGTATCCAGAGGGGGAAATGTTTATTTCCAGTATCATCGGCAGTGAAATGTGGTCAACATAAGAGGTAAAACAGCGAGGGCACACAAATATGCTCGGACTTGACCATAAAAGGGTGGCAACTATAACTGGCTACTCTGACATGGAACTATTCAGAGGGGAAAAGAACTATTTTCAGCTTGATCGGCATCGAAACACGGTCAACATAATAGGCAAAACAGCAATGGCATACAAATATGGTCGGCTTTACCGGATGCACCTGAGCATATCATCACAGAAGAGCACAAAGTTTGGACAACTTTTTTTTTTTTTTGCAGATAGCAGTGAAGCGCACGAAGCAAGATTGGATTGTCGGCGGTGAAAAGTAGGTGATCATTGCATATGACAAACTGGGTCAGTTCACTAAGAAAACAAAAAACGACCATATATGTATGTAATGCCTAGCGTCACCCCATACGCAAAACGGCTCAGCTGAATAAAGGGCGAACACAAATATCACAAACGCGCACGTCTTCATCACAACATATGGCCATGTGTGACTTGAAATGAGAATGAAAACACCATAAAAAACTGATAACTATAACTGTCTATTCTGACATGCCATTATTCAGAGGGGAAAAAACGATTTTCAGCATCATCGTCATGGAAATATGGTCAACAGGATAGGCAAGACAGCAACGGCACACAAATATGCTCGGATCTGAGCATTAAAAAGTGATAACTATAACTGTCTATTGTCACATGGCATTATTCAGAGGGGAAACCTTTTTTTGTGAGCATCATGAGCGTTGAAATATGGTCAACATAGTAGGCAAAACAGGAATGCCATACAAACATGTTTGGATTTAGTGGACGCACCTCAGCACGTGATCACACCTTGGATATCTGTTGAGGCTAGAGGAAGCACAAGGACGAAGGAGCACGCTGGAAGACGCAGAACACACCTGTAACACATGAAACAATACGAAGAGACCTGAAAATGAAAAGATACCACAGGGAAAAACAGCACACATGCACGTGGATGCTGGAAGTCTAAATTTTTCGTAAGAACCAAACAGATGTGAGGTTTTTTTTTAATAAGCAGACAAATGTAAGGACACATCAAACATGCCATTTGAACCCGCAAACAAAGCAGACTAAATTACCGGTAGTAAGAGTACGGTCAGTTCCGTTCATAGCGCATCTGCAACAAGCACCTACATAGTAGGTCCATAGCGGCGACGCAACGGCAGGCAAGAAACCTGGAAACAAAGCCAAGCATTAGCACACACAGCAGAGAGAAAATTAGTTCCGGAAAGAAAAGGCAGCGAAACAGGAATCAAGAAATCAACCACAGAGAAGGGGAGAAGCTCTGTGGACAGCAGACCGGCGCGAAGTGCAGGCCCCCAAACATAGCAAAAGAGCACAGGAGGAGAAGAAAACAAACGCTGCGGGAAGCAAGGTAAAGGAAGCAGGAGCAACCAGGGCCACTGACGCAGGCATCAGGAACAGGGCAAATGGGGGCGAATCGGTGGGCGTCGACCGCAGGCGCAAGGAATAGGCGGACACCGCAGGCACGAAACACGGTGCGGAAGCACGGCGGGCCGATTCGGCCAAGACGGACCAGGGCGGAGGCGACAAGAACAGGGCGGGGATGCGTACTGTAGCATGGAAACCCTAGGCGTAGACAGCAGACGAAGACGGCGTCCAAGAACGGCGGGCAACGAAGCTGTGAGTGCGTAGGGCGGGGCTAGCAGCGCGGGGCAGGGCGCACACGCGGGCAGTAAATCGCGAAGAGAACGAAGAGAGCAGCGCAGGAGGAGGCGGAAGAAACGGGGACGATCCAAACCAAATCGCCAGGGAAAATGAAGGAGGAGAAAATGCGAGGGAGCAAACCTAGTCAACCGGAGGAGGACGGGACGGGACCCACAGATGCGTCAACGACGGCGACGGCGGAGAGCACGGAGCGGGCGAGGACGAGACAGGCGAGGAAAGCGAAGAAGGCGGGGGGCAAGTGGGACGGGAACTAAGAAATGGAGAAGGCAGCCGACGGGAGCGGAGGCGGACGCACAGTGGGTCGGAGGAGCGTCAGCCGTGTAAACGAAGATCTAACGGTTAAAATGATTTCTGCTATCGTGGCTAGCGTGAGAGGCGGCTAAAGCTTCCCGGTTTGATACTAAGAGATTACATGGAGTTCATCATGGGTAATGTGCGTCCCACCCTGAACATGGACTTGGTGACATTTGCAAAGAATCTGGTGTTATCCAGTTCCATCGACGATCAGCTACTAGGTGTTCGCACCATCGACTACATATTCAGATCAATCACTGCAGGTGACAAGCCAAGCAGAGAACAGCAGATCCTTGCAAGGCTTCAAGCTTCCCTCAATCCTGAGGCGTTGTTCACTATGCTCGGCCTTACCATCAACATCGACGAGGAGGAAGATATCAGAGGCCACGCTGCAAGATTACTTCTGCAGCTTGCTCCGCTTCTCCCGGTAGAGAGCTTCTCCAGAATCCAGCATCTCATATCCTCTTTACTCAGCGTAGAAAGCAAGGACAAGAGGAGAGACCTGGACCTGGTTTGGTTTGGTCTCAGAATTCTAGACAAGCTGACGGACAACCCAGAAAACTGCAGGGAAGCCAAAAACTGTGATGATCTGCTATCCAAGATCATAGGCCTCACCAACCTGTGTGCTCATGCTCATGCTACCACGGGTGGCAGTTGCAGGAACTCTGAATCTTGGATGGAAAATGAGATTCTTCCTCTGCTCCTCAGAGAAGAAGAGATCCCTACTTCTTTCCAACAAAGGATCGATGAAGAAATTATTGCTGGGATGTCACTTAATGTCTTGGGAAAGTTGGTTGCGGCACCTGGTGAAGCTGGCAAAGAGCTTAGGCGCAAAACCATAGAGAGTGCTCACTTCCACTTCCACTTCCACTTCCACAGCAGCACCAGGATTATATCTGCACATGTTGAAGCAGCAAGAGTCATATCATGCTTAGCCCTGGATGACAAGCCAAGGACAGAGGTCGGGAGGTCACCTCAGATCATCAGGATGCTTAAGAATTGTGTACTTTCAAAGACTCAACATGTAAACATGACAAGTAAAGTGGCTGCCAAATTATTGCTTCTAGAGTACGCCAGCAGTGATCAGCTGAGCCAAATTCAGTTATTAAGAAACCATATTCTGGAAAATCCGTCATCTCTGCCACCAATGTTGGTCATCATAGAAGAACTTGAGCTGGAATATCTGGATGTGCCAAGATGGATGAATCGCATCATACAAAGACTTGATCTGAAAGATTTACTTTCAGCAACACGAGTAAACAGTGCTGAAGCAGCTGCTCAAGCACTAGTTATGCTCACTACTGGGTCTACTAGCTGCCAGGAAAACATTGAGGCCATCCTACAAGAACTTGACGTGAAAGAGCTGAAGGTGATAGTGAATATGCTCTCTGCTGAATGCGGAGAAAAAAGGAGAAGCACAGAGGTCAGCTTAGAACAATATAACCTGGGCACAAAAATGTTGGAAACAATCAGGAAGATAGTGTGTACCGAAGACAGTAAGAATATAAGAAGCATGGTTGCCAGACTCATCCAGAATTTGCGAGGCTACACAGGGACAAAGTGTTTTAAGGACCATATGGATATAATCGACAAGACACTACCAGAGGTAATAACTCTCTTCCATTCGTGTTTCTTATGCACAACTTATTTATTTGCATTAGCTAACTGATAAAGAGTCCGTACTTAATTGATCTTTGTTGGCATAGAGACTGTTGGATGACACATTAATTATTGTATTTGGAGTTGTAAACATCTAGGATCCAAAGTCTTGTTATGAATCGGATCTAGACTAGATACGACTTTCTGGGCTGTGATAGAGCCAACACCCATTGTAAGGGATTTGAGTGTTACTCTCCTAAACACATAGATCGTAATCTTTCAGAAACACTGTAAAAACTACAGAAATTCAGGCAGTTGCACACCCTTCATATCACAAGGCATGGGCTTACAAAAGAGGAAAACATGGCTAAATTCAATCTTGTAGCCCTAGAGCTTTTTTTTTTTTTTTTGTTTTGCCTCCTGCAGCTGTGTTCTCCTTCCATGTCCTTTTACTTGTATTAGTTTTTACACATTCTGTTTTTTAGAAAGCATTGCGGTCAGTAGGGCTTGTCTTATCTGTTTCATCAAAACAAAAAAGGAAGTAATTTGCCAACCTAATCATTTTTTGACAAAAATGGTTCAGGTGTTGACATCGATCATACAAGTAATGGGGTTGGAAACTGCAGAATCTACGAGTGAAAATTTGGCCCATGTAAGAAAATTACCCTTTCTTTTGGTGCTTTTCTACTTCTTAATATAGTTTCCCTAATTCAAACTGCCTATTTCCATTTTTGTTTTAAATATTTATGTTCCACATACTTTAATTTTGTAGACAAATAATGAACTGAGGATAAAAGAAGGTAAACTGCTAGAAAGCTTTATCAGCCTCGCAGTGAAGATTTGCACCTCCATGAATGCAAGCGATGCCATCGAAAAGCTCGAGCAATCTGATATTACTGTGGGCACACTAGTCCAGAAGCTGAAGAAGGTGTTAGAAGTGTACAAGTCTCCAATTAGCTTATATCCAGGGATACGGAAATCTACAATTGAACTGATGACTTGGATGGTAAGAAACAATGCCAATTACATAGAGATACTCTTGAAATGTGGAGTGTACGAGCAACTAGAAGAAGTGGTTAAGACTTCAAAAAAACTCGAGAACTTTGAGCTGTTTTACTGTGATGTTGGGATCGGTCATCATGAAACGCCTATCTGTTCCCTTGCAACTGCATTACGGGATCAGCTTTCCCTCAGCCCCAAGTTCCAAGAAAGGTACGGTAATAGGATTATTCATTATGTTATAATAATATCTACTGGTTACAATTTTTCTAGAATGGTACCTATTAGTATTAGCTTAATACTTTAATGTGAAGATGTGATGCACCATGTTTTACCAAGCTAACAAAAGTCTATCCTCTTGCTTTGCAGATCCCACTGCTACAAAGAACATGCAAGCTCCATATCCGTCCTTATTGCTTAAGTTATATTCGTATTTGGCATGCTGCACCCGCTGTGTTTCTCGACAACCATTCTCTATTTGTGTCTGAATAACTATGAACAATTAATAAATTGTACCATGGATACACACAATCCATTCGTCTTGGGTGTGGTGTAATTTTGGGTAATTATTGGGAACCTTTGCATGTATTATTGTATTATGAGCACGCGGTGCTTGTTTGCGTTTGTTGTGTGTTTGTACCATGTATTTGTATAACTGATAAGTTAATCTGATGACATAAAAGTTCAAAAGAGTATATATCACTAAGGGTCTATTTGGCATAGCATCTTGTGGCTCCGACTCCCCCTGCAACAGCAACTGTGTAGCAGCACTGTACACAAGATCCATTTTTCTCTCTCCTCGTGAAATGAACATTCCGGAAGAGACACGTTTTGTGGCTCCTCCAACCAGTGGCGGATCCATAAACGCAGTAGTGGGGGAGCTAAATAATAGAAGGCTAGAAATCTCACTAGCCATACCCTGATAGACATAATAGACACAATAATAAGGAACATAAATGTGATATCAATTCAAAGTGCTAAAGCGATATGTAGAGCATTGTGGATAGAAAATTACCAAATAAAGAGCATTCGATAGCTAAAAGAAGATATGTTTATTAACAATTTCACACCATCTTAGTCGCCATCCTCAATTCTATATAAAACTTTTAAAAAATATATATTGTAGTTACTCAAAAAGACAAGATAAAATTATAAATTGAAATAGACGAATACAATACGATTCATTTCTTCGATGCTCACGGGGAAAACTTATATCATATAGCTTCGTAAGCATTGGCAGTACAATAATTAGGACCCAGGCATTAGCATTCATCGAAATATTCAAAATTGAGCAAACAGACACTAGATCTTACCTTTGCTGTGCAGTCTGTGCAAGCTCAAGCAGGGGGCGTCGGGTGGTGTCGCACTGCCACAGTGCCGCTGCGGGCCTGCGGCGGCGGGAGGCTTCCTGCCTGCCTGGAGCAGGCCGGCTTCAGTCACGGCGTCAGGCCATCAGCCCCTCACACGTCTGCTGCCCGCCATGGAGAGGAGGAGGTGAAAGTGGAAGCCGGTCGCAACTCGTGGGGACAGGAGCGGCGGCGCGGCGCGACTGCAGAGGCCGGACTGAGGCGAACTGGCGGAGTAGCAGAAAGGAGCGCCGGCACCGCTGCGCCAGCTCAGTCGCGTCTCGCAGTCGGGGTTCGAGAGCGGCGGCCCGGAGTCAGAAGTCGCAACAGAAACCGCGCATCTAGAAATAGAAATACTGTTGCGGCTGGATCGGCGCGAGAGAAAAATACCGAAAGATACTGTTGACGTAAACAGTGCCCCGTCGACGGTCCAGACTCAGCCAGCCGAAGAGGCCCAAAATCTCGTGACGACCACTGTAGTTCAATAGTGTTCCCCGTTCACACGGACTCCGTTCACTGCTCAGCAACAGTGAAACACCACCAGCCGTCCGATCTTGCCTCCATGCGCTGGATGACCGCCACGCTCGCATGCAGCAGCCGCGCCCCTCCGCTCCCCTCGGCCTTATCCTTTCCCAGCCCCCCGCCGACGCCAGGCCACCAAAGGAAAAAAAAAAAAGCAAACCCCGTCCAGCCTTCACTGCCTCGCTGAATCCGCCTCGCGCGCCTGCGCCCTCCAGCGGCGGCGCGCCGTGCCCCGTCCCAGCGCCCGGGCCTGGCCTCAGCTCCGGCGGCCGCGGCCCCCCTTTGGCGCGCACCTGTAAGACATAATCTGTTGCTGATCTTTGTCTCTTGTTGCAGCAGAGTTAGGTATTTGGTCAGCTTAACTGTTCAGTCTCTACTGCTGTAGCAGTATGGCAATAGGCCATCTCTAGTATATTAGTTGGTAGCTATTACATTAGCCATGTTTTGGTAGTGGGCTGATCTAAACTTTGTACTATTAGTACTAGGAGTAGTTAGTTGGTGTACTCACCTAATAACTATGTATCTGGTAGAGGTACTAGTACTTATATATATCACATCTAAGGCAATGCAAAAGAGCAGCTCAATTTGCCACATCCAGAAGTAGAGTTTTCGGCCAGCGCTGAACTTGTGCTGTGTGTGTGAGCTGTTAATATCTTCTATACCTCTATCCATAGTGAGTGAGTGTGCTGGTAAGCTTACTGCTTACCTGTACAGGGCAGCAAGGGACCAACACACCCGACACAAGTGATGCTAGTCCAGGCTTGGCCCCACCCTTTGGCTCCGGCGGCGCGTGGCCCTATGCCGCTGCGCCCTGAGTTGGCTCTTCCTCTCCGTGGGCGGTGGTGGCTCAGCTCTACGGCCGGATGTGGCGGCAGCTCAACATCAGGCCCTTCGCTGGCGACGAGCACCCACTAGGTACGCCCACCCCGCCTCTCCCTGTTTGCTGTTGCCAAACCTAATCCGTTTGTATTCGGATCTCATCTAATTACAGTCTATTGTGCCTACTAATTCCGGTTTTCTAAAAAAAAAGAATTCAATGATGGCTCCTTACATAGTCTAGATCTTATGCGTTAAATGTGTTCTTACGACCCATGCCTTGGTTACTGTTCCTCAGATTTCATATGAGATATTGTGTTACTGAACCTTCCAAGTGAATTGCTCTCAGGAATTTACTGAATTATGTAGTGTTGTGGTGTCTTACAGGCAGACTCTACCTATTGAATATTGACTGTTTGGTTGGAGGACACTGACAAAGTAGTGAGGGCAACTCCTCGTACTGAAGAAAGTAGTGAGGGAACTGACAAACCAGCTATGAAAAAACTGAAATTAAGTGACGACATCACCAACTAGCTATGAGCAGTTACATTCTATAAGTTGGTACTGAACATTTATAGTATCCAGATGGAGGCAGCTCCAGCAGATTTTCGTTTCCCAACAACAAATCGAACAAGACATTGCTTCACACGCTATATTGAATGTCATAGGTATGTCTAAACTCTTTCAGAAAATAATTGGGGTTCTTCCAGCTTTTGGTTGTAACTAATTGCAATTTTATAACAGGTATGTAGCTTCAAAAAGGGAGGGTGCTCCTGAGTGTCAAAAGTTTGGTAAGTACTATAGATCACTCTGCCCAAGTGAATGGGTACACATTCTTGCTCCAGTTACTATTATCCATTGCTACTGCATTCGAAAAAACTATTACCTATTGCTGTTGTTTCTTCAGTTTGTTGTATGATTGTGAGGTGGTAATTCCTATGGCGTATGGACATAAGTTAATCTTAAGATGTCCATACGCCCATACCATTACACGGTCAAAACTGCCCGTGATATAATTGTTGCAGCAACATTTAATCTTCAAAAACAACTTCAACCGTCATGCAGTTCGCTTGCTCGTAAACGATCGTAAATTTTCAGCCGGGAACAGTATTTTTCTCTCACACCAAACCAGCCAGCAGTAAATAATCCACGATACGATACGGCCTCCCGAACAGGCTGATGCAGGCCAGCGCGTTGACCTTAACACTAATTATTAGCTTCTCAAAGTGAATTTCTGGGGTTTGAAATTATATTATCTTATATATACTATTACCTAAGCAGCGTTTGAGTAAGCCAAAGCATATTCCTATCATCAGAGCAACATTGGATCATTTGATTGAACTGATTCATTAAGTTGGATCGATTGATTTCATAGTTCATTGAGTGAGGACTACTAGCCACTTAGCCAGCATTCTGTTGGATGTACCGGATATAAATATCTCCATGCTTTATGCTTTTTTCCCAAAAAAAATATTTTGCTAAATTGAATTAACCATTCACCTCAAAATGCTCCCAGCAAAGTATATGCGTATACCTTAGTTAAAGTGATGATACAGTATCCACGTTTTCCTAAACGGTTTTAAACGGCCGTCTAAACGCGTTTAGACGGTAAACGACAGGGTGCCGTGAAGTTTAGGGCCTGGGCGGACAGTTAAACGGCTTTCCCGTTTAGACAGTCAAAAACGGGAATAAACGTTGAAGACGGGCTAAACGGGACGGCAGGGAAACGGGAATGGACGCCTGGAACGGGAATAAACGGGCGTTTAGGTGATGGCCGCGGCCCAAATCGATGCGCGGGAGCAGTAGGCGGGAGGCGGGAAGGGAACCGGGCGGGAGGCGGGAAGAGGGAACGGGGCGGGAGCAGCAGGCGGGAAGAGTTGGCGCCTTGGCGGGCTCCTCGACAAGTTTTGGGCCGGGTACAAGTACCGGAGGCTAGGGTTGAGAGGAAATTTCCCCGTTCTGCTCAGCTCGTACGCACGCCGCCGCCAGCTCTCGCGCACGCGCGTCCCAGCGCGCCGGCGACGAGGCCAACCTGCAGCTGCGCTCGCGTCGCGGCTCCCTCCTCTGCACGCGCGTCGACCAGCGCGCCGACGACGAGGCCAACTTCCAGCTGCGCTGGCGTCGCGGCTCCGTCCTGCTCGCGTCGCGGCTCCGTCCTATGCGCGTGACGCCGCCTCCGAGCAGCAGCTCCTCCAGCCGTGACGCCTCCTCAGAGCAGCAACAGCTCCAGCCTTGACGCCTCCTCCGACCGAACTGCCTCCCAATCCCAGGTACTGCTCTGTCCGTTCTTCCATTTACTTGTTGTTCCTGATTAGCTCGATTAAGTACTTCAATCTTGCTCTCAATCTTGCTCTGTTATGCTTATGCTCTGATTCAATCTTGCTCTGATTCCCTGTTATGCATCAATCTTGCTCTGTTATGCTCTGTTATGCATCAATCTTGCTCTGTTATGATTCAATCTTGCTCTGATTCCATTTACTTCGAATTAGCACCATGAATTGCATCAATCTTGCTCTGTTATGCTCTGATTGAAAGGTCGATGACATGCCATTTGCAGGATGTCATCTGCCGGATCGACTCGTGCATTCGTGGACCAGCCAGAGCCAGCTCGTGCCCCTGCCCTTAAGAGAAATTCTGATGATGTGGAGTGGGAGTATGGGGTTTTGATTGATCCAAATGATTTGAATGT
Organism: Miscanthus floridulus; assembly: GCF_019320115.1. Lineage (NCBI taxonomy): Eukaryota > Viridiplantae > Streptophyta > Magnoliopsida > Poales > Poaceae > Miscanthus > Miscanthus floridulus. Next base: position 22,100,950 of record NC_089584.1, read on the forward strand.
AATCAAGTGCAAGCTGTGCCCAAAGGTTGTGAAGGCAGGAATCTATAGGCTCAAATTGCATATTTGCGGCAAGAAAGGAGATGTTCGTGCATGCCCCAATGCAACCGAAGAGGACAAAGCAAAGTGCAGGAAAGCTATTGAAGAGTCTGGGAGAGCTAAAAGGGCTAGAAGGGAGAAAGAACAAGAGGTTAGAGATGCTGTTACAATTGATGTTGAGTCAGATGCAGAACCGGAAGAAAAAACTGGGCTTGATGAGATTGGAGGCTCAGGATCGCGTGTGATGGGTCCTATGGACAACTTCACAAAGCCTATGGACTCTAGTTCGTTGGTCAAGGGGAAGAAGCTCCATCAGCTTAATATCAGTGAGCATGTCAAGAAAGAAAGACTTCATAGGTTCAAGAGCTATGTGGCAAGATGGTTGTACGTTCACAGCAAGTTTGTTTCAGTTCAGCCTTTGCAGCAAGTATTTGATTTTTGTTGCCTAACTTCCAAGTTTTTAACCATGAATTACATTAATTTTTACTTTTTAGGAGTACCTTTCAATGCAATCAATAATATAGAGTTTGATCAAATGATTGAAGCTGTCGGTCGCTTTGGGCCGGGTGCAAAGAAGCCTTATCAGCATGAGTTGAGAGAGAAGCTGCTGCAAGAGGAAGTTCAAGATACAAAGGAGATGTTGAAGGCACATGAGAAAGAATGGAGCAAGAATGGTTGCTCCATTATGATAGATGCTTGGACTGATCAGAAACGAAGAAGCATTATGAATATGTGTGTCAATTGTAGCATTGGTACAAGCTTTCTTGAGTCAAAAGAAGTTTCAGCCGAGTCCCACACTGGAGAACTCATTTTTCAGTATGTGAACAGCTGCATTGACAAAGTTGGGGCTGACAATATAGTTCAAGTAGTCACTAGATAATGCTTCAAACAACATGGCAGCAAAGGATTTATTGTCTGTAGAGAGGCCTCAAATATTTTGGACTTCATGTGCAACTCACACAATCAATTTGATGCTTGAAGCAATGGGAAAGATGAAGAAGTTCAAGACCACAATTGAGCAAGCAAAGGCATTGACAATCTTCATTTATGCACACCATAGGACCTTGGCATTGATGAGGAAGTTTACAAAGAAAAGAGAGATTGTTCGGCCAGGCGTGACTAGATTTGCATCCAACTTTCTCACCTTGCAGAGTTTGTTTGAGAAGGAGCAGCTAAGGAAGATGTCTCAAAGTGAAGAGTGGGAGAAGATAAGCCATGTCAAGAGTGCAAAAGGAGTGCAAGCCACAGCCACCTTGGTGAGGTCAAATTTTTGGAGTTCTGTTGCACTTTGCTTGAGGGTATTTGAGCCATTGGTGAAAGTCCTTCGGATGGTTGATGGGGATGTGAAGCCATCAATGGCATTTCTTTATGGAGAAATCCTTAAGGCCAAGGGAGACATCAAGGTGGCTATTGGAAACATTCCTGGGGCAGCAGGGTTGTATAGTTCTATCATGCAAATCATTGATGTGAAGATGAAAAATAGGCTGGACAGTCCTCTTCACAAGGCTGCTTATTTCTTGAACCCTTATTATAGCTACAATGATGACTCCATCTTTCAATCTGAGGAAGTCATGGATGGCTTCTTAATAGCTGTAGAAACATTCTACCATGGTGATTATGATAAGCAAGCCCAAGTACTGAATGAGGAGGTGCACAGATTCAAAGACCGTGTTGGTCATTTTGGAAAACAAGTGGCAGCTGCTGGCTGTAAGGACTTTGACATGAATCCTGGTATGCAAGTTTTAGTAATTTTTTTGTTGGCTGTTGGCTGCTGCTGCTGCTGGCTGTAACTGGCTGCACAAGTTTCACTAATTTTTTTGTTTCTATTTTTTGCAGCCAAATGGTGGGGAAACTATGGAACACAAGTACCAGTACTACAAAAGATAGGCTATCAGAATTCTATCCTTGACTTCAAGTGCATCAGGTTGTGAAAGAAATTGGAGTTGCCATGAAGGGGTAAGCATCCTAAATCCTAATTCATAAAGAAGAGCTTCAAATTCTCAAAATTTGTGTTGTATACACTCCTTTCACAATCTGATTTTTGTAGATTCATACTAAAAGAAGGAACAGGCTCACTTGTGAGAGGCTTGAGCAACTTGTGTTTGTTCAATTCAATGCTCTCCATGCACAGAAGAAAGATAAGGCTAAGAAGAACCAAAAGGTGGATCCCTTCTAGCTACTGAAGCAACATATGCTCAAGGGTGGATTGTGGAAGGTGGAGAAGAGGATGAAATCAATGATGTTGATCCTGTTATGGGGCTGACGTGGCAGCTAATTGCAGAAACTTGTGGTGCTGAGGAAGTTACTTTACTTCGGAGAAGTGCAAGACTGAATCAGCCAAGAGAGATTGAAGAAGACATATACTCTGAACCTGAACCTGAGGATGATCATATTGACGAGGAAGAAATTGAGTTTGAATCTGACCAAGAAGATGTGGTCACAACAGGCTATGAGGCAGAGGAGGGGGCTGGGACTAGTGACGATTGAGCTGCTCCAAGTCATATGATATGATCAGAGCCTTGTTTTTTTATTATGAGTGTGAACTATTTGTGTAATGTTGTCCTATTTGTGCCTTGTGAGAACTGAGAACTATGTTGTGTGTTGGTTGTTTGTGAACCATTTGTGATTTGCCTAATCCTTGCCACTTCTGCTAATTGCCTAATTCTGAACTGATTTGTGAACTTTCATATTACTGCATGTGGCTTTAGTTTGCAAAGAGTCAAATATTGGCATATTGCATGTGGCTTTAGTTTGCATGTCACAGTACTTATTTTCTCCTATATGTGCATAGATTATATCGAGTCAAAGGAGTGGACATGGAGTTATGCAAGTTCAGAAACTCAAATTATGCAAGGTATGTGCAGTTCTGTGACTCATGTTCTTTTCCCTTCTCATGTTTTGTACATGTTCTGTGACTTATGGAATTATGCAAGGTATCTTACATGTAAAATTGACATCTATATATAATTATATATACAAAACTGTTGAAACCTTGCTACAGTAACAAAACCGTTTAATCCGTTTAGACGCCGTCTAAACGGCGTCTACACAGTCTAAACGCTAAACGGAGGGTCACCGCCCGTTTACCGTTTACCGTCTAGGAAAACGTGGTACAATATGATATGCTGAATGTTTTATACGATGTTTATTTAAACTGCAGCTCCGGGAACCTTTGCTGGTCTTACATCGGTACAGGACCAAACTCGAAAACTAATCTACATGCATGGTTGAACACTTGAAATCATTACCTTCTTTGATAGATGGTATTCGTTCCATTGCTTTGTTCGCCATAATGGGAATTTCTTACACGGCTTCATATTACGGACAGGTCATCAAGACGAAGGACCACTGCACAATTAAACATCTGCTTAGTAAGAATATTCATCGCCTTGCCATCATGTTCATGTAATAAATTATTTGCAGCTAAAAACCTTAGCATTATTTTTGGTAACATGACTACCAAAAAAGACCCATCAGTTTCTACATTGTGAAACAAAAAAAAAACATAAGGAATCATTTATTCAACTACGTACCTTTAGAATATGCATCTGTTTTGGTCATTGAATTTGGAATTTGATCATATGGAACTTTTCAGAATATTTGCCAGGTATATAATTGCTAATCTTATATGCACAGGTGGGTGTTGGCTTGATGGTTTTTCAGCAACTCGGAGGGATAAATGGTGTTGCCTTCTATGCAAGCTATTCTTCAGTTCTGCTTCTAATCAAATGTCTCTAATATCGTGTTGTCCTTTTGTAACACTCCTTCATGACTATTTGGCTCTTATCATATCAGGATTCCTGAAAAACTTGGAACATCTTGATTGGCATTATTCAGGTTTGACATAAATTGTTTTCGGTGGTACAAGTTACTGATTACAATACTTTGTTTATAACCATGATCCTTTCAGATTCCCATTACATTGTTTGGGGCCATACTCATGGATAGGAGTGGAAGAAGGGTTCTCCTGATGGTATAAACGATACAAAGCTGACCTGATGTATAGAAATAAAGACTGTTAGGTACAATATTTTGTGAGATCCTTTAGGCCCTGTTTGGTTGGGCTTTTGGCTTTGGCTTTTGGCCCCAAAAGCCAAAAGCCCAATCAAAGGGGCTGCTTTTGGAGTGTGCTTTTTCAGAAGCAGCTGCTTTTTCGTAGTTCATTTTTGAAAGCTGGTTTGACTCTGCTTTTGGCTTTTGGCTTTCTGCTTTTCGAAATTGGTGGAATAAAAAGCTCTTCCATAGTTGTTTCAAGAGAGATAAAGATAAAAGGTATATTTTATACTTGTTTAACCAAACAGCTTTCAGTTTTTCTATAGCTCACAGCCCACAGCAGCTTTTTCACAGCTCACAGTCCACAGCAGCTTTTTCCCACAGCCACAGCTCAACTAAACAGGACCTTAGTTGGTTGGGTTCCTTTGCAATTTCTTACTCATTTAGCTTCCTTATGGACTGGAGCTCTACAGGTAGTGCACCTAGAGTATTGCTATTCACCTGCAATTTTAGACTTCTTTTTTACACCTTTGGTAGGGTTTAAGGTAGGTGTCTTAGGCCTTCCGCAGTGTTGCGCCTGAGTAACGCTTGAAATGGAGAGAGGATTTAGGAGCCGCTCCCTACATTGCAACTATTAGTTCCAACTTGTACCGGTGGCCAGAAAAACGAGAAGCGGAGCAAGTACTTGTGTCGCTTTCAACTGACGTCGAGTGAATAGAAAACAATTTCCATGGTACTTTTGTGCTCAGTCCATGCAGTTCACATTGCCCGGCGTGTGTTTGGTTTGCTCCTTTTTTTATTTGCCATGTGGGGCTGGTAGCGATGCCTGCAGCCTATTCGGGAGGCCGTATCAGTATCGTGGATTATTTACTGCTGGCTGGTTTGGTGTGAGAGGAAAAACACTGTTCCCGGCTGGAAATTTACGATCGTTTACTGATCGTTTGCTTCTGCATTGCAGCAGATGGAGAGCGATGCCGTCTTTTCTGTGGTGGGACCCAAAATTTATTAGGCATCACTAGCACACTGGAGAAGGCCTTATAAAATCTACCTAGGCCTCGTTTAGATTGTAAATTTTTGTAATCTGGATACTGTAGCACTGTTTCAGTTTGTATTTGACAAACTTTGTCCGATCATGGACTAACTAGGCTCAAAAGATTCGTCTCGTGATTTACAACCAAACTGTGCAATTAGTTATTTTTTTACCTACATTTAATGCTTTATGCATGCGTCCAAAAATTGATGTGATGGAGAGAGAGTGAAAAAATTTGGAATTTGAAGGTGATCTAAACAAGGCCCTAACCAAAAGTAAACTTTCAGTATATGTAAGTGCTATATTGGTTCTAGAAGGAGGCCAGGTTCCTTTACATGTTAAAAACTTCTCTGTTCAAGGAATCTTTGATGTTTTAAGTACATCTATTCTATTGCCTATGATGGTCTATATATTTTGAATCATGTTCTATACAATTACTACTATATCTATAAATTTCAAGGGTACTCGCATCAAGATTTTTTTTTCTGATAAATCCATATCAAGTTTATGATACATGCGAATTATGATCTAGCTAGCACAGTCACTTCTATGTCTGCATGTGCAGTTCTAAGGTCCGTATGTCTCCCTCTACCTCTATCCAATCATCTTTCAAAACCATACTCCGTGACAAGCCTCACTCGCCAGGTGAACAACTCTGCCAAACATTGAAATCACTTCACACCATGCCAACATGAGTCTCCATATCCAGCTCCAACATTTTTGTAACCAATTTTAACAATCTTTTCCTTCCATATACAATCATATAATCTGCTATATTTTTGCCTCGCTGCTTCGCACGGGGGTACCTGCTGGTTGGAATCCAAATTTGGAGAGGCCTGCGACTGCGAGATGCGGCTGGTGGGCTGAAAGCTGGGCACCACGTCCTGTGGGGCTGGCTGGGCTAGCTCTGAAGAGCTGCTCCCATAAAACTCGGCTGCGCCCCGGGCTGCAGCACCTCCGCAGCCCGGGCAGTGAATCCGCCCTGGCTGGCTGGCTCCAGCTCGACTCTCCGACACTCTGGCCAGCGCCGGTCCTAGAATTTCGAGGAACTCGTCACAGAGGCCCACTAGACCATATATAAAATCTTATAATATATAGACATTAATTTTTATTGTAAAGCAAAAACAAATCTCGGTAGTTATCGAGGAACAATGTAAACTAAAACGGCCCAGGAGTAGCCTATAAACTTTATTTTTCTCAAAATGTAAACATCTTGTAAACATTATCCCGGGCCACGAGGGCCAAATAAAATTCAGGTGGCGAAAACTTCCCCGGTGACCGTAAAAAAAAATAAACTAAAACAACAGTATATTTATAGTTCTAAAACTAATATGATTACCACAAGGAAGAATAGAACTCCATAATATTCATTGCTTCTCATAAAAAGATACTTCTTCGGGCACTTCTTGATGCAGAATCATCAAGGACGGTATTGAGATCAATAGTATCCACTTATGTATAGCACCTTTCTAAGATTCAATAAATTGATCTTCTAGTTTTTTTCCATTTTTTTTCTGAGATCCCGACAAATATTTCTTATGTAACATTCTAAGATTCTACCACCTAAATTAAAAGAAAAACATGACTATATGAGTACGAGTACTAGAAGTCTGAAATAATTAATTTGGATTAAAAATGATCATGGGAAAAAAAATACCTAGGTGCTAGGGCCTGATGGGCTGATGAACTGATGAAGTGATGATTGATAAACTGATGATCGGCTGATCCACCTGATCGCGTCGTCGTCAAGTCGAGCCTGTGAGTGCGCCGTTTCCTGGCTCTCCGCTGCGGCCGGCGGCGGCGCGGCGCGGCTCCATCTCCGACTCTCCGTGACTCCCTGAGACCGTGACCCTTTGCCCTGGGCGCTTGCGTACGTAGTAGACTCACAGACTGGGGAAGCAAGCGCTCGGCGCTCCTAATCCTGAACGTCTCGGGCCGCCTATCAAGTGACATCAGGACTATAGGGTTGGGGTCTACAGTATACCAAGGCCTGGGCCCCTCCCTCCCCCGGGGTCTGTGGTAGGGAGTCAGCGGCAAAGTGCCAAATATGACCTAAAACTACACTACCATGGTTTCGAACTAAACAGCTTACGTGGGTGTATGGATCCTTGACTCATACGTTCGGATGTTAATTAGACTAAATATGAGCTAATTACAAAACTAATCTATTAACTCTAATTAATATATCATTAGCGCATATTTACTGTAGCACCACATTATCAAATCATTGACTAATTAGGCTTAATAGATTTATCTCACAAATTAGCCTCCATCTGTAATTTTATAATTGGCCTATATTTAATATTGCTAATTAGCATCAAGCATTCGATGCGACAAGACTAAAGTTTAGTCCCCTAGTATCAAACACCTCCGGCATAGTTGACCAAAAAAGACCCCTAGTATCCAAACACCCCCGGCACACGGTCGCGGTTGACCAAAAAAGACGACTGGAGGAGGAGGTTGAACTGGAGCCTAATCCAAATTTTTTTTTCAATTTCGACCGCTATCCCAATCCCAACCATAGACCACTCACAAGGATCACAAACACCTTGCCGAGTACACACGCTAACGGTGGCTAGATGTACTCAGAGGAAAAGACGGGAGGTCTAACGGAGCACCAAAACGGGTGAAAGTCACAACCGAGGGCCTCCCGGGCACCACCAAACCGGCTTAGCTGATTTTGAAGCCGGCTTAGTTGGTTTTAACCAGTTCTACAGTTCAACACGCATCTCTCTAAAGAAAAATGTCAAAATTCAACCAAACAACCTGTAAACACAGTGAAAAATTAAGGGAAGGTTCACAATATTATTAGGAAGAACATCTCCACCAAAAATCACCTCAATTGGAGCAAGTTTCCAAAATCGGCTTAGCTGGCTTTTAGAACTGGCTTGGCTAATTCTACTGCTGGCAGCCCGCGAATTTTCCTCCAAAAGCCAAATTCAATCCAAACGGACTCAGATTGACCTCAAACTTTGCAAAGGGCATCCTCTGGGTGCTTAGCATCTGCAACAGTCCTAATAGCCTCCCCTATCCCTATAAAACTGTAATATTAGGGATGGTATATCAAATTTCTTGCTCCTGGCAGTTCCCCAATAGCTATCCCTGTTTTTTCGTGGTCACCAAAAATCATCCTCTCTCCACTCAAATAAAGGGAAAGATGCAAGTCCCCCAATACTTTTATTTTGGCGCGAATAGCCTCATCTTCTCTCCCTGCCGTCGCAACCCGCCGAACCCACGCCGCGGTCACCGTCACCGTGGCCGCCCCTAGGTGCACCACTGCGCGCCGCCGCAGGCTACACCACAAAGGTCACATGGAGGCCCTGCCCGATACCACAACCTCCCCGTCGACCTGCGCGTGCTTCGTCCAGTGGCGTAGCTATGCCTCGTCAGTTGTCCGCCTATCTGCACCACTGTGCCGCTGTCCAGTCATCGTCGACTGTCTAGGAGAAGCTACGGAAGGGGACGTGGAGATTAGCCATGGCCATGATCTGGCTGCACGGAAGGGACCACAGGCATCCCCAAGCCGAAGGGGACAGCGACCACAGGCGTCTGGGACACCTCCATCAGCGTCCACTGCCCCGGCAACACCCACCACGACCACCTTCGAAGCTGGACTCGACATTGGTATCGATGGCGCACAGTGTTCGACGGAATGTCAATGAGGTAAAAAAAACATGTTCTTTTCTCTGTATGTTGAAGCGAACGAGCCCTGGTTGGATCCTGTGTTGATTTGCAAATGACTTGCCATGTACATTTGTTGTTTATGCAAAGTGTCCATAACTATTTCTGTTTATCTATTCTCATCGAGATACAATTAGAGGTCATGATCCATTGGAATTATAGAACCAATATAATCTTCCATTGAATCGTATACTTCCAAGTATTAAAGATAGCTCTGGTGTCTTAAGAAGTTTTCAGTGATGTTACATTCAGCCTGTGAGAGGGTTTTTAATCCCATTCGGAGTGCATTTTCCAGAGTACAATTTCAGCATATTTCCATAGTACGTTTTTGCTCAGACTCTAATCTAACTTAATATTATGTGTGCATGTAGTGATCAATCATTTTTTGACATGAGGAATGTGGAGGTAGATGGTATCTCCTTGTCCAATAGATTTGTATATGCAAATAAAGAAGTTACCTGAGGTTGCATCTACTCCTGCTATAAAGAAGAAATGAGCAAGGTCGTCGAACTATTCTAAATTTTTTAATGTAAATTTCAAACTTATTGATTTATGTGTCATAGAGACATAAAAATATGAAATAATGTGATTTGCCAATGGAGTTGTCATGGTGTTTGTATAGAATAGAGAGAGAAATGTAAGAATGGATTATTGGGGACAAGATATTTGTGATCTGCCGGAGCATCTCCCCGATAATCCATAAAAGCATTATTGGTGATCACCAATACTATCCTATTGGAAAGGATTATTGGTGAGTTCTGGAGATGCTCTTAGAAACTATCCCCCAGACATAAAACAAGGAATCCACTCAGATCTAAAATCCACCAAAAGAAAGAGGGTTTTCTCACACTTTCCTCCTAAGGGTGGATTTTCCTAAGGGTGGATTTTCGTGATCGTGGTGTTTTTGTCCAAATCACTTAGGAGATGAGTTACCAGAGGTCCTAGCACGTATCCAACACCTCAAAACAACCCTAAAATCCCTAGAACACAAAATCCATTGAACGGAGAAGGGAAGGAAGAAAAGGAAGGAAAAACCTAATACAATTCAAACTAAGAACTCGGACTCGTATCTCAGAGGACATGATCTCTTTGTTGCTAAAGATCAACCAGGTCTAGTTCTTACAGAGGAAAAATTATATACAACAGAGGAATCACTCTTTACACTGTGGTTCTCAATAGTAGGAAAGACTTAGGAAATAACTACTGCAACTAAAGTCTTAGGCTATGAATGAAAACAGGAAAGATAACTAGAGGGATGGCTGGTTGGGGTAGCCACCTATATTATTTATAGGCCTACTACACATTTTCAACACGCCCTTAGATATTTTGGCTGAACCACTTAATCCAGGGACAAAATGGTCCAACTTTTGATCAGTGCATCTGAACTCCAACCGGGTTTGATCAGTGCATCTGAACCATTTAACCCAGGGGCAAAATGGCTCTTCATGACTTTGCTTCGCCTCGACGCACGCTTAATGATGACGCCATGTACTGCCTCCCATAAGTCCCATTCCCGCCAGAACTTTAACCGAGTTTTGAGGCCCAAACTCAAAAACCGTTCTCCGGTGGTTTGAGGCCCAAACCACCAAACCCTCTAGAGAAGCGTATCCGCTATGCCTCCTCCATGATCTCGACATGTGTCACCATCGTTGTACGACTGCTCGATCACCATGTCCTCTTGCGCCTCTGATTGACTTGGTCAACATGATCTACTCCTCCGCATGTACTCTTGCTCGTCGATGTCCCCAAGGGTCAACCACCCACAATTAGTCTTTCCAACCTCCTTGGTCCCTCAGTCTAAGACTCACGTTCGTCCTTCACCGCTCCCAGCCCATCGGCACGACACGTCTATGCTTAACCTTCTCCATTGCCGTCGACCAGTCTCAGTGCTGCACACCTGCACACCAACACAACCAAGACACATGTTGCCCACACACTCACGTTAGGGTTAGTCTCAAACTTCAACCGAAGCCTGATCATCTCCTGACAATCACTCATCATCCACTCGACACACTAGGGCACATATCAACCTTGTGTTCATGCTGGTATAGAAGTTTCAGGTGCTCGGGCAGTGTTGGTCGCATGATCCTTACTAAAGTTGCGCTCTCCTTGATTTGGATCTACTCTCTCCATCCCAAAATAAGTGTACTTCTAATTTGGTTGTAGATACCAATGATACTAGTAATGTTACATATATTGCCCCTATAAATGTTGTTCCAATATATAATAATCGTGCCTCGGGAAGAGAGAAAGCTAAAAAAAAAGGCACTAAAGTTAGGCCCTGTTTAGATCCAAAAAATTTGGATTTTGGCTACTGTAGCACTTTCGTTTGTATTTTGATAATTAGTGTCTAATTATGGACTAATTAGGTTTAAAAGTTTTGTCTCGCGATTTCTCACCCAACTGTGCAATTAGTTTTTTTTCGTCTACATTTAGTACTCCATGCATGTGCCACAAGATTCGATGTGATGGGTACTGTACAAAAAAATTTTGGTAACTAAACGGGGCCTTAGCTAGTCTATAGCTAGATGTATATTTATCTTGGGACAAATTTGAATACCAGAAATGCATTTATTTTGGAGTGAAGAGAGTACTCTATTGCGATCCATGCCATAGGGTATGGTCATATGGGAATCAGAGCGTTTATACAGACATTATTCACGGAACTCAGGATCTACGTGCTCCATTCTTAGGCAATTGAACAGCTTGAGCATCTCCTCCAGCAGCGGACCGACTCTTGATAGGAATCTAGACGTATCTCATTGTGCTGATCAGGTCACGTGGTTTGGAGCTCCTAACAAACATGCTACGACGGAGATCCAAGCATACACCAGCACTGGAGTTTGTGCAGACGTCCAGGGTCATAGGGCTCTAGATCCGTCAGTGATCTTCTGCTCGTTGGAACATGATCTGGCGCAACTAGAACTTTAGACTTATCCTAGTGAGGTGGACTTCTTCTAGTGTTTTAGCATTCAAAATTTAGTATAAATTTTTCCTACTAAATGTCTCCTAGTAAGATTCTCATGTGCTATGAATTAGTGGTAGTGTTTTATTACTACTTAAAAACACCAGAAGAAGTCCAGTGTAGGGTCTGTTTGAAAGAGCTCTACTCGTAAATTCTCTGGCTCTTCTCCTTGGATTCGCTAGTGGAGTGATTCTATTTGATTGTGGTAGTGGAGCAGGGTGGGGACCAGGTGAGAATTGATTCTAGAGTGATTCTTGTAGGTTTTGAACAGGGCGGTGAATATGAGGATTGTTTAGCTCCCTTCTCTCAGTGTAAATGAAGAAGTGATTCTTATTTGCTCCCCGTCTGAATATGTGCAAGCTCAGATCTTTGGCTGGGGAGGAATGATTCTCACATAGAATCAGTTCCAAAGAGCCGTGCCAAACAGACCTCTTAGTTCAGTATGTTGACTTGGCAAAGTTAAAATCCATCAAGGAGTGCCTATATATTACTCGTGTGCATGCCTGGGCCATTGACTGCTCCCTCACCGAAGTTTGACTCAAGTGCATCACGTATCTGTTTGCCAGCTTCCCATATTTGTTTGCCATTCGGCAGCGACATTGTAGGCATCCACTATGTTTTTAGCAAGAACGCTAAACACAACGTCTCAGAAAATGGTATTAGCAATCTCAAACAGTTTCTCCTCTTCAGGAGTATGTTGTTTAGGAAGCTCCCGCACGACGTGATAAAAGCTCATAATTGTCAACCATAGATCCATCTTAGCATGCTACCACTTGTAATTTGTGCATCAAACATGTTTGGCTTAAGAGTGGCAGCAAAAAGTTTTGTGACTACCGATTTTTTTTGTTGGATATTTAGGCAAATTTAGACATGATTTAATAATCTTGAAAAAGAGCAAAAAAAAGTTTATGATATCATATAGCAGAGGATGGAGGGACGTGGCGTGGTGAGAAGGAGGAGGAGCGGAGGACGAAGGGGCACAAGGAGCGGATAAGGCGAAGGGCATAGGACGGAGGAGGATGGATTCTAGGGCGGCACAATTGAGGAATGCCATAGACAATAGATTTTCATGAGCACGTGTAGGGTGGAAGGATAAACGGGAAGGGTCTAGGGTGGCAGGAGACGAGGGATGGGGTGACGACCAACAAGATTTTCATGTTTTTGATAGGGTTTAGAAAAAAAAAGCATGAGTCTAGCTGGTGGTCTAGTTTGCAAAACGTCACACCCTCCATGCGCTAGTTGAGCCCGCGAGGGGCCATTCTCGTAGCTACTATAGGAGCGTAGCTACTGGCTACTACTACTGCAAAAAAAAAAAACATTTGTAAAGACGTCTTTTTTTTTTGTTATGACGGCTTAATCTAATACCGCCTCTAAAAATAGTTCTAAAACAAGTCTCGTCTAGAAATGCATTTGTAGAGGCGGTTAGTATTTTCAACCGCATCTACAAATGACCCTATTTTTAGAGGCGGCTCTAGATGTAACCGCCCTTACAAATCGATTTGTAGAAGCAGCTGGATCTAGAGACACCTCTAAAAATGGGAGCCGGTCGGATGGAGAAATGACAAAAAAAAGTTATAGATCTCAAAAAGTTATACAACTTTGTTGTTGACAACTTTTTCATTTGAAATCATGTATCTAAGAATAATTATGTTTGAATTTCTTACATTTGAAATTCCAATTTTTTTTAAACAACGTCAGATAGAAAAACGATCAAAATAAATGCCGTTGATGTCGAAAAGTTATACAGCTTTGTAATTGGCAATATTTTCATTTGAAATCATCTATCTAAGAAAAGTTAGGTTTCAATTTCCCACATTTGAAATTCAAAGCTTTTAAATGACGTCAAATGTAAAAACGACCCAAATTAAAGTTGTAGATCTTGAAAAGTTATATAACTTTATATTTGACAACTTTTTCATTTGAATTCGTTTAGGGTCTCAAATACTCATTTTAAAATCGAACAAAAATAAAATGAGGAAGACAGATATCTCGTATGAATACAAGTGACTTATGGCCTTATAGGTGAAGCGATTGGGGGACATCCGCACAAGAATCATGCTTTTTGTATGAAAAATCGTGTAACTTGTGATGGCCCTATACTAGTGTACTACAAAAACCATATGTAGCACAGTCTCTATCCTCTATGTAGTAGTGCACACATGTCCTCCTTATAGCGATAATAAGTTACGACTTGTGTCATAGGGTGTGTTTGGTTCACCTCCCCAGCGAAGCCTGGTTAGCAAAATAACCCAGGCTAGAGCTAGCCAGCTTTAGCCAATGCAAGGAGCACTTGTTTGGTTGCTCTGTTGTATACAAGCCTGGATTGGTTGGATCTTGTTTGAGTGCATTCGTGTTTTTTTTTTTTTTTTTTTTTTTTTTTTTTTTTTTTTTTTTTTAGCTAAGGTGTGCTTACCTCCACCTTCTCTGGTTCAAGCATTCTACCGAATAGGTGGTGAGCACCACTCCATGAACGCCATGGAAGGGTCTGCAGTACTCCGGCGTGGACAAAAACGCCATGGAAGGGGATCACCTGCAGTAGCTCAATCGAAATCGAAATGCAACCAAAAAATAGAAACCCAAATGCAATCACGAAGTCAGAAACCAAAACACACGAACACGGAGACATGTGCATCATCTCCTTCAAAGTCGTCCCCGCACCGCAGCACCGCTTGACCCGTCTGCACGCGCTGCCCTTAGTCTCATCCGTAGAGGCTTCGTTCTTCGCTAGGGCGCTGACTGCCACTGCGCTTAGTTGCTGCAGGGTGATTGCATTTGTGCTCACCACCTATTCGGTAGAATGCTTGAACCAGAGAAGGTGGAGGTAACCTCACCTTAGCAAAATAAACGGCGAATGCACTCAAACAATTCTGCCAACCAAACAAGATTACTATACTTAAAATATCGCATGATCTCCAGCAGCTATATGCATACTTCATTTCGCTAATTTTCATTACAAGTGATTTCATTTACTTGCTTGAGATTAATTTTTGATGAACTCATCAATAATCTAAAGGCTCCATGCATCGCCTTGGTTCCAGGCCTTGCTCACAGGTTGTTCTGCTGGTGGTCTGGCTACGCTGCTGCACTGCAACGATTTTCACGCACGGTTTCCTCCTGAGGTTTCGGTGAAATGCCTCCCCGATGCCGGATTCTTTCTTGACGCGTAAGTCCATCGATATCATACAAACAAATCCACTCTGTAAACTGTAATTGAGTTTACTCGTACCAAGTACGAACTCAACTCTCTTGCACTGCGTGCTTGCAGAATGGATTTGTCAGGGCAGCGCTCCATGCGGTCTCAATTCAATGCAGTTGTTCATCTTCAGGTGAGATTCTGTCAACGAGTTCGTTCATGTTACTCAAGAAAGAAAGAATCCTATCAGTGTGGGGTGGTTTCAGACTTCAGCTAACTACAAATGTTCTTCCTGTTATTCTTTTCTTCTCTTCCACAAGAATGTTACTAAAGTTTTGCCCAAGGACTGCCTCCTCACAAACAAGGATCCCACAGAGGTATTATATATCATACTATTAGATCTCGAATTCGTTAGAATGTATTCTTGTGTTTTTTCATGCATGTGAAATTTATGTTTAATTCTTGGGTTCAAAAGAAGCCCTCACAGCATTGCCAGACTTTCTTCGATGGCTCAGCATGGAACTTACCGGTCGCCCCGAGGATCGGAAACAAGGTGAGGTGGAATTAATGAAGTGAATATCAGTGTGCATCTCTTTAGTTATTGCCTTGTTGGTGGTGTATATTAGAGTATGTTTAGATCCATTAGTGTTATAGATAGCAGCTAAAATTATTACTATTATTAGATCTAAATAGACCTGCTAATAATAAACCAACTAACTAGCTAGAGAGTTGCTACTAGGTTCTATTAGGTACCAACTATCTATTAGCAACATATTAGTAGGAGGATTGAAAAACTCTATATTAATAATTTGTAGTGGATCCAAATATACTCTTATTACTTGGGTTGATACTGATACGATAACACGCCTTGATTTTCTTGGAGCAGACACTGATGGAAGTGATCGGGGATTGGTACTTTGGTAGGAGCCCAAGCCCGGTGGTAAGACAAGTTGGCTGCGAGTATCCATGCAACCCCATATGCAAACAACAGTCACTCAGCCACTAGCTGACAGCTTGAACAACAGAGCTCTTCCACGCGAACTAAAGAATAATCACCTAGTAGTAGTATAACAATCCAACTATTACAAACATATTCTTGTATTGTATTGGGATGAATAAATATATGTAAACGAACAATTCTAAAGATATAGGGTGTTTGGGTCATTCTCCATCCCAAGTGTGTCCCATCGAATTCAATATATCTCACTGTATGCAAGAATTATAATAAATTGAACTTCTTTGTATGTTTACGTTCAACACTCATTGATTCGCTACTACATTCAGACCTATCACAAACGGTTCATAAACCCTATCATAAAAACTTTTCGGTATCGGAAGTGAGTTGTCGTTGGTAATGACATTCTCATTACAATCGGTTTTTCAACAGACGGTGACAATAGTTTATCACAGTCAGTTCGTATTACCGGCCAGCGATGATTTGAATTTCCAGAAATCCCAAAAACAGGACCAAAAAATAGTAAATTTTTTTTTGTCTGTCACAGGAAGCCTCCACCAACTAACCCGAGGCTAACCCACAGTCGCACATCGCAAATGACAAGTCACAACTCACACGATTTTTCGCGCGAAAATCCACGTGTTACGGTGCTGGGATTCAAACCTAAGACCTTTGTCCTCGCACATATAGCTCCACTGACCACTCCACCTCTAAGTTACTTGTGTCTATATAGCATATTCATTCCTCTAGTATTTATTTTTTAGAATTTAAAATGAATATTTAAGACCCCAAACGACTTCAGATGAGTCATAAACTATAAATTTATTGTTCTAATCGAGATCTATAACTTTAATTTTGGTTGTTTCGCTATCCGACGTTTGACAAATTTGAATTCCAAACGTTAAAATTTTAGCCAAACTTTTGGGATCCTCAAATGATTTCAAATGAAAAACTCATCAACTATAAAGCTGTTGTTCTCATCGAGATCTACAATTTTGATTTTGATCGATTTTCCATTCAAGGTCGTTTGAAAATTTTGGTTTTTTTTAATTTTAAAACTTTAGATATAAATTTGAGACTATAAATAATTTCTAATGAAAAACTTGTTAACTACAAAGTTATAGATCTGGTTTTGGTTGTTTTTTCATCTGAGGTCATTTGTACAATTCGAAAAAAATAAATTTTAAAATTTGAGCGTTTCAAATAAAATTCTAGGATTGTAAATGGTTTCAAATGAAAAAGTCATCAACTACAAAGTTGTAGATCATATAAAGTTTGTTTTCATCAGACTTTATTTTAAAAAATTATGAATTTTATTATGCTGTAACATGGTTATCACTACCGTACCATACAACAAGCTGACAGGTGAAAAACGTCTTCACCGTTGGTTGATATGGCGAGGCGGAGTACATCATCATTGCCGGTTGGTAAGACAAAGCGACAGTGATATCAACCCGAACATTCTTACGAATCGGCGATGACACTACCGGAGACTGCTTCTTTGTCGAGTGTCCCAGACTTTGTCGAGTGTTTTTCATCGGGCACTTTGTAAAGAGGCTGTTTGCCGAGTGCCAGAGAGAAAGCACTCAGCAAACAAATGGCACTCGGCAAAAAGGTGGTTTACCGAGTGCCGAACACTCAGCAAAGAATAACACTCGGCAAAGACCAGGTTTGTCGAGTGTCAAACAATAACACTCGGCAAAGGGCCGCCGCCGTTAATGGCAGGCAGCCGTCGTTAATCCTTTGCCGAGTGTCTTCTCCTAACACTCAGCAAAGAGGCTCCTTTGCCGAGTGTTATTTTTTGACACTCGGCAAATCATATTTTTTTTTCACTTTTGACCTCTAAGCTTTTTCTGCAGTCCTCAGACAATACCTGGTACTCCATGTTCCAATGTGTCACATTTCTCAGATTTTTTCTATATTTCTTTAATTTATTTCATTTAATTGAATTTTCTTGGATAATTCAAATTATAACTGCTAGTCAATCGAATAATGAAAAAAGGAATGGAAAAATGATATTCATGTTATTTAGTATAATGTGAGGCCATATTCAGGAACAGACCATCAATTTCGAACATCTTGTTCACGAAACATGACCACAAACTTGCGGTCGAGTTATTTTTAAATTCTATAAAAAGCAAACAAAGTCCGAAAATCATGAAACTTGTCAAGATGTCAAGATATCATATGTGGAGGCAGTGATAAAAAATTAAGGAGGTTTCACGCAAGTTGTCACGTACGATGCTTGCAAACCGAAGTCGGCCTCTTCACGAAATCGATTTCAAGATGTCAAGATATCATATGTGAAGGACTTACAAATGCTTGAGCGATTACATTTAGACAATGACAATGACAACATTGCTCATTCGAATAGTGTTGATTATTTTGACATGATTGATAGTGATGATAAGACTTATGATCCAGCTAATCCCGATTATGAAGATTATTTCTAATACATGTAATACTATGTTATTTTGTAATTATGTTTTGTTTATTTTACATCTATTTTTAAGTACTTCTTGTTTATCTATGCTTATTGGTTTACTCTTTTTAATTGCAGGTGATTGAATAAAGATGGTGGGCGATGGGATGAGGAAGCTAACGTCCTTATACCAAAGGACAAGGACCGCTGCATCGGGGGAGAGTAGGAGGAGGAGCAGCCGCAGGAGGGAGTCGACGCCTGCCCCCCGTCGCGTGAGGAGGAGGAGCAGGTGCCCTAGGAGGACGCCGAGGAGGCGTAGGAGGACGACGAGGAGGCGTAGGAGGACGCGTAGGAGGACGAGGCGACAGCAGGGGGTTTCGCTTCCTCTAGTTCGTCGAGCGTCTACTTGCGAGGTCCCGTGAGCCTCCCTCAGCGACTGATACCTCGTGAGAGACGCCCTGTCGATGAAATATGGTCGGCAGTCTACCTAGGGTTATGCCCAAGGTAGTAGATTATCGGCAGATAGATGCGTAAGCTACAAACAAGATGGTGACGCAAGACAGACACGAGGTTTTATCCAGGTTCGGTCGCCGTGAAGGCGTAATACCTACGTCCTACGTCTGATTGTATTGCTATATGTCAATGAGAGATGTTTTTTAGAGGGGTCCCCTGCCCGCCTTATATAGTCTAGGGGGCAGGGTTACAGATCTGAAAACTAATCCTAACCAGTTATAATTGCCATAGGTGGCCGAATAAGGATTCCTATTCTAATCGACCAGGATCTTGCTTGATCTCTAAGTCTGTCTTGATTCCTTGCATGGGACTACGAGCAGATTGGTCAGGCCGCGTGTCGTCTTCTAGTGGGCCAGATCCCCTGGTCCGGGCCGGCCCAAGCCTAGCCGTAAGGGTATAAGGGTTAATACGCCCACAGCTAGTCCCCGAGCACCATGTATTATGTTGCGACACGCCGTTCGATCTTCTTCAACTAACACGATCTGTCTTCATGTCATCTCCAACTGGCTGAAACATTGACCAAGCAAATGTGCCAGTATTCTGGTCAGCACAGAGAGCAGTAGACCACAATTATAGCTGAAGATTCTGGTTGTCCGAAGAATGCATGGTGCTCTAAAGAAAAAAGAAAAAGATTCCTTTCCTGATCAAGTGTGCCCACTTGTATTTCTGAAAAGAAATATAGGTGACCCTTGTACAATAGTAGTTATGGCCAACAGTCAGAGCGTAGGGGTCGATAAAATAAGCACATTCACCGCAAGGTGAAGTGTGCCCACTTAGTCCCCGAGCCTGGTAGTAGGTGATGTAGGCATGTGGTGCGAGGGTCTAAAAAGAATTCCCACTTAAGTTGAGAATCCAATCGTCGTACAAGCGATACAAGATGCACCGGCAGGTGCATCATACCGATGTAGTCCCCGAGCTTGCTGGAAGGCGAGGTATCAGCCTTGTAGCAAGGTCTAAGTGAGAAAAATAAACGCCTCTCAACTGTATGTAAGTACAAATCACATGTAGCCGAGGAGAGTGGTCTCCGAGCAATGTTCAGAGAGTGGTCGGGGTAGCCCCCGAGCATGAGAGTGGTCGGAACGGTCCCCGAGCATGATGGTGGTCTGGACAGTCCCCAAGCACGATGGTGGTCTGGACAGTCCCCGAGCATGATGGTGGTCTGGGTAGTCCCCGAGCACGATGGTGATCTGGACAGTCCCCGAGCACAGGGATAGTCACGACAGTCTCCGAGCACAAGAAGTGTGGCAAAAACCATATGCCACTTGTACTATTATTTTATGTATTTATTTATTTACTTGCTCTGTCAAGTCCAATCTGACACGTCTAGTCAAAAAAGTAGACGGATATAGCATGTCATACTGCCTTTTTGTCTTGTCAAGCAAACAGTTGCGTGGCACCTGTTAGTAGGTTCGTCAGCGTGGTCCCTCCCACACTGGCAATGAAGAGGCACATATATTGGCATAGATCTCGAGGCTATAAAAACAACCGTCTACGGCACGTGCGCACATCTCCCAAGAATCTCGGGCAGACGAAATGGCATAACTCTTGGATTAAGTATAGTATAGGATAGGTAAGTTACTTTTTACTGAACCCCATTGCCATTTGCAGCCGCAGCCTTCTTCTTCCTCTTGCCAACCCTAATACCTCCGAAATCGCCACCAATCAATCCTCCGCCATTTCCTCGTTCATCAGCAAGGCCTAGATTCATGGCGAAATGTGACAAGCAGAAGAAGCAGGAGTCATGGTGAAGGAATGGTGGAAATCGAGAAGCAACGAGCAGACCATTGAAGACCTCGTCACCATGGGGGTACTCCACAACAAGGAGCTCGCAGGATGGCAGTGCGTCGGAGGGCGAGGGGTACCCCGATCCACAACTAGGTGAGATCGTGGTGTTTGAAGACTTCTTTAAGCAAGGATTTGGGGTTCCGGTACATCATTTTCTTCAGGGGCTCTGTCTTTACTACGAGATTGAGATTTGCAATCTACATCCCAACTTGATCCTCCTTGTCGCCACTTTCATACATCTTTGCGAAGCATATGGCGGCTTCTAGCCCCATTTTGATTTTTTCCGCCATCTTTTCTGTCTGTGGAAGAAAGGAAGCAGCGGTTCGAAGATAGCCAGGGGTGTGTACCTCAACCTCCGTGATGGCATGAAAGCCCAGTACCTGCACTGCCCATGGAACACGTTGCTAGACGACTGATACAAGAAATGGTTCTACATCCGCGAAGAGCCGAACACGATTACACTGTGCGATGTGGGGTACATTCTGGAGAAGAGGACAAGCTGGTCAGAGAAGCCTAAGCACCTGGAATAGATTCTAGAAATATTTGGATTGATCCCGTGGAAAAAAGCTGGATGGTCCGAGCGTGGTAGGGAACTTCATCAGCCGACGGATCCAGCCCTGCCAGAGGAGAGTACATCCTGGCTATGAATATCAAGGTAGCGCAGACCCGATGAGGACGAGGCAGGGGCGCTTGACAAAATCGAAGTCAAAGCCAGAATTGGAGAGCTATTTAACTTAGCTGATCCAAATTATGCCAGATTGAACGACATCGAGCACGCTTTCAAGCTTGCCTGACCTCCCCTAAAGGTAACTCGTCTTGCCCTATCCCCTGTAGTTTTATATTGTTGTAGGATAAGTGGAAACTTACAGTGTTCACCCATTTTTGTACCCAGGTTAATGGTCGGGATAGAGCGACAATGTTTGTGTCGCCACCCCCTGGAGTGGAGTGGCCATAAGGAGCTGGTCCCACCACCCAGACCAGTGTCGAGATCGAAGACTAGGACAGTCGACTGGGCAGGTGCTCGGAGCTGGAGAGGAGGCAGCGGCCCTAGCCGCTGGTAAGCGGCTGGCTGCCCCCAAATAGCCAAAGAAGAGATCAGCAAGCCACCCTGCTCACCGGGGGGCGCTAAGTATCAATGAGCCCAAGGGGGGCCCGAAGGAGAACCCGGCCAGCAAAGCGTTGACAGATGATTTTTGCCTGGTCGGATGACGACACAGAGGAGGGAGAGGATGCAGACATGTTTCGACTTGTCCCTCGAAAGAGGAGGAAGCAACTGGAGTCAATGGAGCAAGGTGTATCCTCCATGCCTATGGGACCCACATTGCCGAATGGCAGGTGAAGGATGCAGCCTGGGTCGAACCTCAGGAGTACCTGGGCAAGGAACTGCGACCTGGCGACAGGAGCGACAACTCGACCGAGCACGCCACCGACCACTGCAGCGCAAAGGGAAGCAGGCGGAGGGGTCGAGCACCAAGGCCCAGCGACAGTACTGGATGTAGAGGGAGACCAGGCATCACCCGCACAGCATGTGGAGCAAGTACGGCCGAAGAGACACGCCTTCTCCACATCATTCCACGCATCCAACATGTAAGTATTTGTAACCTTGATGTAAGTTAGCAATTTGCATTGAATATGGTTGCCTTCTGAACTTATCTCGGATGTACTAGTTCGACGTCCACAGAAAGTCTAGACCAGCTAACTAGAAGTAGCATGGCTCCGCCAATAAGTTTAGAGCAGACTACCCAGTAGCCGGCCACCGAGGAAGCCATAGCAGAAGATCCAGTCGGGGCCTCAGCAAGGGAGCAGTCAGACCACTAGTCCCTGAGCAGGTGGTCAGTGGGACCAACTGAGCCGGGCACGAGTGCTCCGAGCGCTAGACCTGCTGAGGGCAACACCTCAGCGTCGAGGGTGATGGAGTAGATTGAGGAGCAACAACCAGAGGTGAGAGCACAGCCCACATTCACCGACGCTGAAAACCCGTGGGAAGGCTTTGGTGATCACAGACGCTGCTGACGTCGGACCAGCACCAAGGCCCGAAAGAAGAGCCCGAAGAGGATGAGGTGGAGGAGGTCCTGGGCCATCCGCAAGACAAGCGACAACATGTTTATGTGTCACGTTGGTGGAATGACCAATGGGTTGTCCATGAGGAAATCCCGGAGGTCGAAGAAACCAAGAAAGTTGAATGGGCGGTGAAATGGCTTGTGACAGAGGTGTAGGTAAGCTTTGCTTCACCACCTGATCTTTGCTGTCTAGTCAAGCTGTCTTACTTAGCTATCTGCACATAGGACTTAATGAAGACCGCAAGGTACCGCAAGAAATGCTTTGACCAAATCGAGGGGATCGCTGCAAGCAACAAGGAGCTGACAGCGGAGGTGGAATGCTTGCGCCAGTGACTTGAAGCCGCCAACCATGAAAAGACGGTGCAAGAGTCCCAGAACCAGAACCTGGTCGTCCAGCTCAGTAATAAAGAGCGGGAAAGAACAAGTAAGTAGCCATTTTATCATACCGACTACTGACAAGTGATGTTGCATTGTTGGTAGTAACAACTATAGTGCAGGCTTAGAAGCTGAAGTGATCCGTCTCTGAGAGGAGAACAGTCGTGCAGGTCGTGGAGTGTGATCGCCTGAACGAGAACAATAGAAAACTAGCACAAGACCAGTCGCAGCTCTGGGACCACACGACCAAGATGATAGAGGAGCCGAAAGGTAAGTTGTTCAAACCCCTTTGCTCATATTTGTTGCCTGCCATAGTTTGGCATGGTCTGAAGTTTTAATAGCGTGTGCAATTTGCAGTTATAAAAGTCAATGCAAAGAAGCATCTGGAGGCCATGATAAAAGACCATGACAGCTGGAAGGCGCAATGCCAAGAAATCATCAAGGACCAGTGACACCTGGAAAAGCCAGGTGCCAGGAGGTGGCAACGGGCATTTTGTCAGGTCCTTAACCTCATCGATCCGGCACTAGTAGAAAATGTGCCAAGGACTCCATAGCTGGGATTGATCGAGAGATGCCAAAAGGCATGGGGATGGTTCCAGGAGTTCAAGAAGGAGGTAGGAGAGTACGTAGGCGCACATGTGTTGAGCATGGTATGTGCTCACTACCCCCTGATCGATCTCAAGCGCCTGAAGGCTGGATACCCAAAGGAGGTAGATCTAGACAAGGCCGAGGAGCTATGGATGACCCAGCTGGACTTATCGGCGAAAATAATTGGCGATATTAACCTGTGTGGAGGTGCGACACCACCCATATAGGGAACACCAGTCAACAAGTCAGCTGGGAGCGCCATCATTTTCAAGCCAACCAGCGAAGCCTGTAGTCTCGACTAGCTAGGCATCGACGGGGCCATCTTCTTCAGCTCGACCAATGCCAGAGTCCTCGAGACCCTTGCACTGATGTTAGGCCTAGCGAGCAGCAGGTACCACGTGCCCTAACCTACCAATAGTATAGGCTATAGCTATAGAAGAAGATGTAGTTGTGTTATTGTAAACTTGGACCTTTTCAGGCAAGCTTGTAATAACGTAACTATATATCAGCATAAGCTTGTTTGTTTTGTAGAAAATGTGTTTAAGCTCAGATATCGTGTTGGTGTAACTAAGTTAGAACGTGTTAGCATTCTGTTTAGTTGTACCAGTTTAGTCGACACGTCATCCTAAAAGATTTGTATGGCCCTAGGTTTGTCTTGTGGTCAGGGTGTGAGGTGCGTAGCTTGCGCACACGTAGGAACACACAAGTCAAACCAGAGAGCACCTGCCGATCACCCGTAGCATAGAGAGTGGATCCCGTGCACGCGTTGGGAGGAACCAGAGATAGGGCTTGCTCCGAAAACCCAAGAAGGAATGGTGGTCGGTTTTAACTGGTTGAGTCAGAATAACAATAGACTTCGAAGTGACACATTAGAGTGGTCGGAGAAATCATAATAGCTTTATTGAATTAAATCGAAAGTACAAGAGGGGTACATATCTTAGTAGTTAAGCATAGAAACGCCTAAGCTTGTCGATGTGCCATGAATTGGGTATGTCTGTACCATCTAGGTGAGCTAACCTGTAAGATGTTGGGCGTGAAACCTCTTTGACCATGAAGGGCCCTTCCCATGGGGTTGCGAGTTTGTGGACGCCAGCCTGATTCGTCTTCCACTTCAGGACCAGGTCCCCAACCACGAAGAATCGCTCCTTGACGTTCTTGTTGTAGTACCTATGCAAAATAGCAAGGTATTTGGTTGTACGTACACAAAAATCAAGCCGCTTCTCTTCTACACTATTCACTTCTAGCTCCCAGTACTTCATTGGCCTTGTCTTCGTCGAAGTTCTCTACCCGTGCTGATCTGAAGGCTATATCTACTGGGAGCACTGCCTTAGCGCCATAAACCATAAAGTATGGTGATACGCCGGTATTACGACTGGGCTAGGTTCTGAGGCCCCAGACCATGGCTGGTAACTCTTTGAGCCATCTTCTGGGAGATTTGTCATTTTCTCTATACATCCTCTTCTTAAGTGCGTCTAAGATCATACCATTTGCTCGCTCGACCTGTCCATTAGCTCTAGGGTGCGCCACCAAGACGTATTTTACTACTATGCTCCTTTCATCGCAGAAGTCCCAAAAAGCATTCTCGGTGAAACTGAAGTACCTAGATCAGTGATAATGCTAGTCGGGTATGCCGAAGCGGTGGATGACCTGGTCGATGAATGCGATAGCCTTTTTTGAAGATGCCTTGACCAGGGGCATTACTCTATCCACTTGGAAAATTTGTCGATCAGCACAAAGATGCATGTAAATTTCCTAGGGGCCGGTTTGAAAGGCCCGATCATATCCAGTCCCCAGCATGCGAAGGGCTAAGAGGCTGGTATTATCTGAATCTCGTGTGCTGGTACATGGATTCTCTTGGTGAAGAACTGACAACCTTCACAATGGCGGACTAGCTTCTCTGCATCGGCTATGGCTGACGGCCAATAGAACCCTACTCGGAAAGCCTTGCCAACCAGCGTTCTCGAGGCCAGCGTGGTTGCCAGTAGGAGCTAGAGTGGATTTGGTCTAGGAGATGTTCACCATCCTCCTAGGTTATACACTTCATCAAGATTTCCTCCTTCGCGTTCTTGCGCCACAATTTGTCATCGACGAGCAGATACTGCTTACTACGACACATCAGGTGTTCGTTTTCTGTCTGATCAGTGTAACCTCTACCATCTATCAGGTACTTGATGAAAGGTACTCTCCAGTCAGGCTCCTTAGTGGTCGGAGGTGGTTCGATGGTGTTTGACGCCGGAACCGTAGCCACCAATAGCTGGTCTGGAGGCTTGTCGACTGAAGGATCTTCTTCTTTGATGGAAGGCAGTGAGCAGGTCTTGAATAAATACACCATGTGGGACTTTGGCTCGGGATGAGCCTAACTTTGCAGCGCATCTGCTGCTTGATTTTTGTCGCGGACCACATGTGTGTACTCGATGCCATAGAACCTGCCTTCCAGCTTTCTGATCAATTTGCAGTATGCGTCCATCTTTTCGCTGGTCGTATCCCAGTCCTTGTTGAGTTGGTTGATGACCAGAGCCAAGTCTCCATAGACATAGAGATGTTTGACACTGAGCTCGACCGCAATGCGCAGACCATGTATAGCATGCTTTCGTACTCGGCGGCAGTTATTAGACGCCAGGAAATAAATCCTGAGGACATACCGGAGCTGCTCCTTAGGATGGTGATACGAAAAGGACTCCTGCTCCTACTGCCATTGATGTTGAGAGAGCCATTGAAGTACATCTTCCAATACTCGGTGGGCCCCTAAGAGGTAGGTGTGCTTAAGTCTGTCCACTCGACGATGAAATCGACAAGTGCCTGAGACTTGATTGTAGTACAGCATTGCAAATTCCAAGGAGAAAGGGCATAGCTCCATTGCCCATTTGACGAATGCGCCCATTCGCATCCTTGTTGCGAATGATGTCTCCCAGAGCGTACTCGGTCATGACCACCACACGATATCCGTCGAAGTAATGTTTCAACTTTTAGGATGTAATTAGTATGGTGTAGATCAGTTTCTGAATCTGTGAGTACCTAGTCTTGGATTCATTGAGCACCTCACTGATGAAATAGATTGGACGATGTACCTTATAGACGTGGTCGGGCTCATAGCGCTCGACCACCATGGCAGTGGAGACCACCCGATTAGTTGCCTGCAATGTAAAGCAAGAGGGTTTTGTCTTCTCTAGGAGCAGTGAGAACCGGAGGTGATGTAAGGAATTGCTTCAGCTGTGTAAAGGCAGCGTCTGCTTCCTCCGACCACTCAAACTTCTCGGTTGCTTTGAGCAGCTTGAAAAATGGTAGTCCTTTTTGCCTAATCTTGATATAAAACAACTAAGGGTAGCCATGCATCCTGTAAGCTTCTAAACATCCTTCACCTTTTTAGGTGGCTTCATGTCCAAGATAGTTTTTACCTTCTCTGGGTTAGGGCGTATGCCATCGTGGCTGACGACATTGCCGAGAAATATACCAGATGGAACACCAAAGATACACTTCTTTGGGTTTAATTTCCATTGGAATGTGTTAAGAGCTACAAAGGTACGTTCGAGGTTGTCAACAAGGGTGTATGCTTCCTTGGTTTTAACAACTACATCGTCAACATAAGCCTCGATGAGGTCATCTTTTATCTTGTCTTTGAGGTAGGCCTGTATGGCGTGTTGATAGGTAGCCCCGACGTTCTTGAGCCCGAACGACATGGTCGTGTAGCAGTAGGCGCCGAAGGGCATGATGAAGGATGTCTTGATCTGGTCGTCCTTTTTTAGAGCGATCTGGTGATAACCAGAGTAGCAATCGAGAAAGGAAAGCAACTCGCAACCGACAGATGAATCTACGACCTCGTCTATGCAAGGTAAGCCGAAGGGGTCTTTAGGGCAGTGTTTATTGAGATCAGTGTAATTAACGCACATTCTCCATTCATTATTCTTTTTGCATACAAGAACCGGGTTGGCTAACCACTCCGAATGATACACTTCTTTGATAAATCCGACTACCAAAAACCGTGTAACTTCTACCCTAATAGCCTCCTTTTTGTCGCGAGCGAACCATCGTAGCTTTTGCTTGATAGGTTTGGCCTTGCCATTGATATTTAAGGAGTGCTCGATCAAGTTCCGAGGTACACCGGGCATGTCAGCGGGTTTCCATGCGAACACACTCACGTTGCTCCTCAAGAACCTGACGAGCGCGTCTTCCTATTTAGGATCCAGGTTGGCCCCGATAAGGGCCATTTTGCTGGGATCACCGTTGACCAGCTGGATCGCTTTGTGCTATTTGGACTTGATGTTCTTGTGTGGGGCCTTGAGCTCTGGGATCTCCAGGTGGTCGGCTAGGGTCTTCTTGGCGTCGAGCGTGATCTCAGCCATGCGAATAGAGAGGTCGTGAGCCTTTGCTATTTTGAAGCTGTCATCCTCGTAGGTGTAAGCTGCGTATACGTTGCCCCTGAGAGTTAGAACCCCCCTTCTCAGTAGGCATCTTGAGCACCAAATACCTGTAGTGAGGTATGGCCATGAACTTGGTGAGCGCTGGTCTACCAAGGTTAGCATGGTAGGTGCCTTCGAAGTCAGCGACCACAAAGTTGACGTAGTCGGTGCGGAAGTGGTCCGAGGTACCAAATTGCACAGGTAGCGTGATCTGCCCAAGAGGTGTGGAGCTCTGTCCAGGGAGAACACCCTAGAACTGTGCCTCGTATGGCTTGAGATCAGCCTAGGTTATCTTCAGGGCTGGCAAACTATTCTTAAATAGTATATCGATGGAACTACCGCCGTCAATCAACACTCTGTCGAACTGAACCTTATTGATACAAGGATTGAGAACTAGAGGAAAATGCCCTAGCTCAAGTATTGCAGCCCATTGGTCCTTTCTGCTAAAGGAGATCTCATGGTCAGACCAAGGAGGGAGCCACGGATCGGCGATGAGGTTGTCGGCGTTGGCCACGTTCAAGCAAGCGCGGGCGAGCATCTTGCGTTCTTGTTTGGTCTCAATGGACACTTTACCCCCAATGATGGTGTGGACGTGATCAGTTGGCTTGATGTACTTGTGATGGGGATCTGCGTCTTCATCGTCATTGTCCTCGTTACACTGCTCCCCTGTGTCGTTAGGCTTGTCGGATGTATCCGGAGCCTGTTGGCGCGTGTAGATAGATTTAAGAACACGACAATTCTCCATAGTATGGTTTGACTTGGGATAGAGCTGGCAGGGTCCTTTCAATGCTTTGGCATAGTCTTCTTCATAGTTGCGACGTCCGCCACCTTTTTTAACGGTGTTGACCTAGCTGTCATCTTCCCGAGCACGCTTGCCCCTGTAATCGTCACGACGATTATGCCGCTGATTACGCTAGTCGCGGTGGTCGCGGGAATCGTTGCGCTGGTTGCGGCGATCAAAATTGTCATTCTGACCATGGTTGCCACGGTAGTCGTCGTGGTGTGGGGGTGGTCGGAGCGTGGAACCCTTGCTGCTTCTTCGATGATTATCTTTTTAGCATCATCGATATCCGCATATTTTTTAGCAGTGTCTAGGAGCGCTGCGACTGATTTAGGTCTCTTACGAAGGAGCTTGTCCCTTAGGGCATCGTGGAAGCGGAGACCAGTGATGAAAGCCTTAATTGCCTCGTTGTCGAAGATTGACGGGACCTTGATGCGCATCTCCGAGAAGCGTCGGACGTACTCGCGCAGTGGCTCATCTTTGCGATCTCGAATCCGTCGTAGATCATATTTGTTGCCGGGTTGCTCGCAAGTAGCAATGAAGTTGTCGATGAATGCTTGCTTGAGCTCTTGCCAGGAATCAAAGTAGTTCGCCGACAAGCTGACCAGCCATTGGTGGCCTGCATGGCCGACGGCGACTGGGAAGTAATTAGACATGATGTGCTCATCAGCCATGGCTGATCTGCATGCGGTTTCGTAGAGCATGACCCATAATTCGGGGTTCTCCTTGCCGTCGTACTTCTGAAGTTTTTTGAGCTTGAAGTTCTTGGGCCATATGAGTTGGCGAAGGTGTGGAGTGAACTGCTTCAAACCCAAAGGGCCATGGGTAGTATCATATTCCATACGGCGATAGCTTTCATGGGATGCACAATCGTTGGCTCTTTGGTTGATGCGATCGTGCAGATCACGTTCTCCAAGGGAATGGCGGAGATCGTTATTGCTATCACGGCGATCCCGATTGCCACCCTAGTTAACCCTACGACCGCGGTTATCACGGCGATTGTCACGGTTGTCCCAGCAGTTGTCATCCCGGTAGTCATGGTGGTTGTCGTCTCAGTAGTCACGGTGGTTGTCGTCCCGACCACCATCATGATCACCATTTCCGCCTAGACGGTTGTCTGATGGGTCGTTGTTGCGCGAGCCACGTTGATTGGGTGGCTGTGAGCGACTTGAGTACTGGCGGCTGTGGCTTGATTCGACTGAGACGGATGGAGCCTGGGCTTAATTTACAATCTCTGTGGTCTAGGCCATAGCAACCATCAGGTAAGCTTGTATATCATCTCGAACTGCCTGGATTTCCGGGGTATTAGGTAGTCATTGCATTGTCGCCATAGCAACAGCTATGTTGGCGCTTGGAGTCCTGAAGACCTGCTTGTCCCCCACCCTATCAAAGGCATTATTAAGGTCACGTGGCTAGACCCTTATGCGTCGTGCCTCCTCTTCTGCCTCGGCTTCGACTTGTCGACGATTAAACCGGTCAATATTGCGTGCTTCATGTGCTAGCCTTTCTTGTTCTGTTTTGCCAACTATCGGTGGTTCGTCATTACTGACAACGTTGATCAAGTCTCCTTGCCTTGGTGGGAAGGATGGGAATCGTGGGAACCCCGAGGCATAGTCTGGGATATCCATATCGTATTCAACGCCTTCATTATCATGATGCTAGAGCTCGGTGTGGACGGAGCCATTAGATGCGATGCCGAATGGGGAGCTTGAGCCACCCTCTTGAACTATGTGGACCGATCCTTCCTGATACTCCTCAATCTGGACCATGTTGATGAAGTTGCGCAGGTCGTAGGGCTGAGCCTAGTAGTTCTCCATCGAGGCTTCGCACTCGAAGAGCCAGAGACTCATCGTGGGGACTGGTTGGTGACGAACGGAGCGCCCTTTAGGAGTAGATGTGACCACGAGATCTGTATCAAGTCGTGCTAGACGACTGGCCCGAGCTGGTCGGGTAGATCTATTGTGGGTAGTGGTTACCTGCTCATTAGGTTGACTTTGAATCGAACTTACCAGAGCTAGGGTTTCAGCAAGTTTGGTGCCGACCCGATCAATGGAGTATTGCAGGTCGATGTTGTCGATTTGCCTCCCTTTGTAGCGAGGAAGTGGACGACGGGTTGTCGACGTGGCTGAAGATGATGCTGGCGTGGCCGGAGCCAGATCCACCGTGGTCGGAGCCATAGCCGATGCAGGTGAAGCAGTGGTCGACGCAGATTGAATCCGCGCCTCCTCCGTGGTCATGGCGATGAAGTCGTCAGAGCCAGTGGTCCAGGTGATCTGGCCGATGGTGAACGTGAGGCCGTTCGGCGTAGCCATGGAACTAGGGATGATGACCATCTTGTTCACCTAGAGAGCAGTACGCACACCCCCTACCTGGCACGCCACTATCGACAAAATATGGTCAGCAGTCTACCTAGGGGTATGCCCAAGGTAGTAGATTATCGGCATACAGATGCGCAAGCTACAAATAAGATGGTGAAGCAAGACAAACACGAGGTTTTATCCAGGTTCGGACGCCGTGAAGGCATAATACATACGTCCTGTGTCTAATTGTATTACTGTATGTCAATGAGAGATGTTTTTTAGAGGGGTCCCCTGCTCGCCTTATATAGTCTGGGGGGCAGGGTTACAGATCTAGAAACTAATCCTAACCAGTTACAATTGCCATAGGTGGCCAGATAAGGATTCCTATTCTAACCGACCAGGATCTTGCTTGATCTCTAAGTCTGTCTTGATTCCTTGCATGGGACTCCGAGCAGATTGGTCGGGCTATGCGTCGTCTTCTAGTGGGCCAGATCCCCTGGTCCGGGCCGGCCCAAGCATAGCCATAAGGGTATAGGGGTTAATACCCCCACACGCCCGCTGATTCGACCCGTGGGTGAAAAGTAAGTAACTTTAGATGTTATCACTACTTTATATGATATGTTGAAAATCAAAATAGAAATTAATAATTTTTCTTAGTCACTTGGGCAGGAACTGGACGATTGTGGTGAGTGGAGGTGGTCACACGCCAAGTCAATGGCATCCTTGGTCTTCTATGCAAGGAGCACTTCCCTGGCCTGGTTGAGTATGCTGGAGTGACAGGGTCGACCTATTCGTTTGACCACTATGCCGCTGCCCCTAATGCTGCAGATCGGGCCCATAGGGTATTCAACAACAAGGCAGAGCGAGTGAAGCAAGAGCTGTGGGTAAGTCTTCCTCGCACTACATT
This sequence comes from Miscanthus floridulus, assembly GCF_019320115.1. Taxonomy (NCBI): domain Eukaryota; kingdom Viridiplantae; phylum Streptophyta; class Magnoliopsida; order Poales; family Poaceae; genus Miscanthus; species Miscanthus floridulus. The sequence continues at coordinate 22,132,871 of NC_089584.1, forward strand.
GCTCAATACATTCTTGAAATAATGAATGGATACATCGTGTTTGTATGCAAGATTTCTTTAGATGTCAGGATGGACATGAGGCCAGGGCACACACGGTGGCTACCAAATGCTGTAAAAAACTCATCATGGACATGCATTACGAGGCGCGTATCCATGCCGTCGTAACTTACCATGGGACTGTCCTTGGAACAAAGGTCACCAAAAGGGATGCAAGATCCATGACGCTGACCCGGGACTAGTACCTGTAGGTAAATATAGAACATTAATACTGATTCCTTTTGAGATTAAGTAGGCTTAATTTCATCTTCTGATATGTCATGTACTTGATGGTCTGTAGATGATTCCTTATTGGTGCGCCGCACATCCCTAGTGCTGGGAACAGATGGTGGACATGTGGTGCTCACGCGAGTGGGAGGAGACACACAACTTGTGTCGAGAGCAGCGTTTGATGATGCCAGGTGTAGCACACCATCAAGGCAGCCACAACCTTAGCAGATACGTAGAAACATGGGTACACAAGTTCATTTATTTATTCTAACGCTCAATTCTGCATGATTTCTAATCATCTTGCATTTTTTCTCGCAGTCGGCATCACATGGTGGCCAGCCTTGCTCCATCTTCAAGGCATTTGCTATGGCCCACAAGGGCAAGGAGATGTCCGACGTTGACTACAACCCAGAGGATGGGCCTAAGGCGTACAGCAATGCGATCGTCCACAACCTGCCTCAGCGAGTACACATCGATGGCAAGGGAGGTCCATGGGTCAGAGTACGATCCAAGCACCGAGGACCTTGATGGAGAAGTCGTCATGAGGGCGGGAGGAGGCAAGAAGCATGGGCAGTACTGGATTGGCGATGGCGCAATCGACTCAGCCGCTACTCCTAGTCTCTCCCAGATTCGAGGAAGCAGCATGAGCAAGAGCCCGGCCATACGACCTCGGCAGGACACTTCACACCACTGACTGGAGGCACTCGAGGTTATTCCTGGTTTATTCGTCGTTCATTGGTTTTTTCATACCTTTCCTTTGCATTATTGTAACATTGGGGTGAATATATTGTAGGCCCTAGCTGGAACAAGAGAGGAGGATATAGGAGCAGATGTAGGCAAAGATGGAGAGGGTGGAGGCCGAGCGGGAGGCCGAGCAGCGGAGGATGGCGGAGATTCTTCAGTACATGCAAAGTCTTGGAGCCGCTATGGGTGTAGCTCCGCCACCTTCGCTATTCGCTCCACCTCCACCTCCTCACTATTCTACTCCTGTGAATATAAACGTTTTAGTTTGTATGTTCATGCTTACGGTCAAACCTAGTGGAGTATGAAAGTTTTATTCATGTATGGTATATATTTATCTTGTCTCACACATGCAATCTCTTCTCCTTTGTGCAAAATCAATCGGCGGCATCAAACGATCCTCATGCTTCAGCGAATCCTTCACCAAATCAGTGATGATACTTGTGGTTGTTAATGATACTTCTATTTGCAATTGTGGTTGACGATGATGGAGCACTTGGATTGCTTATGAACTTATTTGTGATATATTGTGAGACATGTGACGTTTGTGATATATATGTGACGTTTGTGATATATATATGGTGTTGGTGATATATATGTGATGTTGATGATATATATGTGATGTTGGTGATGTTTGTTATATATATCTTCTGTTTGTTTGGATGGGATGTAAAAAACAAATAAAAAGACTGTTTTCAGTCACTTTGCCGAGTGCAATGGCCATGACACTCGGCAGAGTGACCATCTGGGAACTACCTGGGAACATGCTTTGCCGAGTGCAATGGCCATTGCACTCGACAAACATCACAGATTTGCCGAGTGCCACGGTCCAGGCACTCGGCAAAGGTCTCCACTTTGCCGAGTGTCTTGTCGGCGACACTCGGTAAAGTGGTCACCTTTGCCGAGTGTCTAAGTCATTGGCGCTCGACAAATCGGTTACCTTTGCCGAGTGCTTGACCTTGACACTCGGCAAAGCCGCCGTCACGGTGGCGCTCGCCGTCACGGCCACTTTTCTTTGCCGAGTGTCGGATTGGCACTCGGCAAAGCCTTTGCCGAGTGCCCGATAAAGTGCACTCGACAAAGAGGTCTTTGCCGATAAACTGCTTACCGAGCGCCCTTTGCCGAGTGCCTCAGGCACTCGGTAAAGAAGCCGCCTCCGGTAGTGTGATACTCTCATCACCTAACTATCACCAACGGTTTTAATAATACCGACGGTGACATAGACGTTGGTAATAGGCCGATTTAGAATTCTAAACTTTACTCACTAGTTGTGGTTTGGATAGAAGTGAAACATTATGAAACAACTCTTCTTTGTCACAAAAAACATCAGTGTATGACAGAAAATTCAGTAACTGGTTCCACAATCGATTGTTCTATGATAACATGATTAGTGGACAAATGTGGTTCAGCTAAAGCATGCTCACCTTTATTTATGCTACGATCATTTGATTTACCTTTGACACTCTTCTCAAATCGTATAGGGACAATTGTATTTACTTTCTCTTCAAATGTTTCTCCTAGTATCTCTAATTTCTCATTCTCTATTTGTATATATATTGACGTTTACTTGTTGCAAATTGTTAGTAACAGGAGAGACGAGTGCTTCTGTAGTATTTGTTAGATCTTTTTGAGCTTTCTTTCAGAACCACAAGCCTGGACACAAATGAAGTCATGTGATACCGATGAAAACAAAGCACAACTGATATAAAAGATGAATGTCTCTCAATTGATGAATTATGAGCAGAACACAAACATATAAATATATGTATTGCTGAATATGTTGAACATTTATTTCTCTCTTTTCTTTCTCTCCCTTTTCTGCTTCTTTTTCCTTTATGTTTTTTTTTGTTCTTCTTTTTCACAACTTGCTCAAATTTGAATCTCAAGAGAACACATATTTCAGAAACACACTTGCTATTCATATCTTTTTTTTGTGAACAGGGAATATCACAAACAAAACTAAGAATTCACATATGTTTGTGCTCCGAATCGGGTTTTTTTGTGTGTGTTTGTTTAGGAGGTCGAAGATGGATATGGTGGTGTCGATGGTAGCGGAAACAAAGGTGATCGTGGTGACGCTAGTCGTGGTGATGGCAGCGGTATGAAAAGTGATGTAAGAACTTGACGAGGATAAAAACAGCAAGGGTGGATTATGTATGGTGGTTGTAGCGTATATGAATACAAAAATTAGAGGTAACAAAACATGACAAGAACTTAAAACTCAATCGAACTAACCACTAGACCAGCAACTCGACACGACGATGCAGCCACAAACTCAACAAGCACTAATTAACTTAGTATAGTAAGGCCAGTCTCAATGGGGATTTCATAGAGTTTCATGGGCATTAAATATGCTGACATGGCACTGTCTTGATGAAAAGAGAGAAGATAAAAGTTTCATTGGGAGTAGATAGAGTTTCATGGGGATGAAACTCTTCTGCACTGTTTCTAAAATATAGATATGTTGAAAACTAGGAGATGAAACCCCCCAATGAGACTGGCCTAATAGCAAAGGGCTCAAAGTGTTTCTAGGTAAATAAAAATAAATCTACTATTTTTTTGCTTTTCTTGACTGTAGGTAAGTAAGGATGAAAATTAAAAGTCTCAAAACCGGTCAACCGGCCTATGCTTTTGATACCACGCTTTAAGGATGAAATAAAGATGCTTATAAACAACATCTACCGCAGGAGCGTACTCCCCCATCGTGACGTTTGGACTTTTATAAGTATATTGCTTTGGCTATGCACTTAGCTACCGGCTACACATATCCTACTCGTAGTGATTATAAGTTAAGACTTACGACATATAACCGGCCCTTGCTTGTTGTTGATGAATGCTGACAATGCAAGAGCAATGAATAATGGAAGGCACGGAGGAAAACGAAGAAACAGACGGGCACCCACCGGCCCAGGGCCCACCAACGTATTACCAGCAGCGTACGTGGCGATGCCGTTCCGTTGCCAAGAGAAGAGCGAGAGCGCCTTGATTGAGCAAGTGACGACAGACGTCTGTTTGTATATTTTTCCAGGGAAAGGAAAGGAAGGACGTGAGCAATGAAGCAAGAACGAAATAATAAGCAGTGAATAATATAATACTCCGATATCCAACCGGCCGGCCAGTGCCCCATCCATTCGCGTAGCAGTTCCCATCCCCTGCATGATGGTAGGTTACCTCATCTCCTCTGCTTCTTCGCTTCTACTCCAGTCTCAGTACACCATAAAGTGCAGGGCTTCTAGAGACCAGACAGATAGCCTGCCCAACAATCCAGCTACCGATGGCCACCGAACTCCAGCTCCAGTCGCCGCTCCTCCCTCTGCCGCCGCCGCAGCAGCAGCAGCAGCGCCAGCGACGAATAAGCGCGGCAGCCGCTTGGGCAGCAGCGCTCGCCATTTCGGCGACGGTGGTCCTGCTCCTTCTTCCCCTCCTGATCGCCAGCTTCGGCGGCACCACCACTGGCTGCAGCACGAGCAGACGAGCCCCGGCCCGACCCCGATCCTCCTCATCCAACAACCCCGTGGAGCTCACCCTGCTGACCGCCGCTCACGACAAGGGCGCGGTGTGCCTGGACGGAAGCCCTCCGGGGTACCACCTGCAGACGGGCTCCGGCGCCGGGTCGAGCAGCTGGCTCATCCATCTCATGGGGGGAGGCTGGTGCGACACCGTCCGCAGCTGCTCCGGCCGCAGCAGGACCTCCCTCGGTTCATCCCTCTACATGCAGAAACTGATCAACTTCTCTGGGACTCTCAGCGACGACCCGGCACAGAACCCTGGTACGTACTGTAGCTCTTATTATGGTTTCTCCTGTAGCTTTTCTTGGCTGATGGTTCCACTGCCTGTTTGGTTCGTCTAGTAGCTACTAAATTTAGTAGCTTTTAATCACTTTAGTAACTTTTTAACCAAACGTTATGACTAAAAGCTACTAAAAAGGCTTTAGTACTTTCCAGTAACTTTAGAGTTACTAAAAGTGACTAAACCATTTAGTAGCTAAAATTTAGTAGCTCGAACCAAACACTCCCTAAGTATCTATGCATACGTACGAACGTGTGTGATTGGCAGATTTCTACAGCTGGAACAGAGTGTTTGTTAGGTACTGCGATGGGGCATCATTTTCGGGGGATTCCCAGCATGAAGTTGAGGCTGAGTATGGGAACGGCACGCTCTTCTTCAGAGGCCAGCGCATCTGGGAGGCGGTCCTCGACGAACTCATGCAAAAGGGCCTCGCCCACGCCAAACAGGCCAGTACATGTATATAAGTACTGCTTGGAATATTGCATGATCTCCAGCAGCTTCATACTTCATTTCGCTAATTTTCATTACAAGTGATTTCATTTACTTGCTTGATGAACTCTATAAGTCTCCATCACTTTCCCTTCCAGGCCTTGCTTACAGGTTGTTCTGCTGGTGGTCTGGCTACGCTGCTGCATTGCAACGATTTTCGCGCACGGTTTCCTCCTGAGGTTACGGTGAAATGCCTTCCCCGATGCCGGATTCTTTGTTGACGCGTAAGTCCATGCATATCATACAAATCCACTCTGTAAACTGTAGCTTGAGTTCACTCCTACGAACTCAACGCTTGCACTGCCACTGCGTGTGTGCAGAAATGATTTGTCAGGGCAGCGCTCCATGCGGTCTGTATACGATGGAGTTGTTCATCTTCAGGTGAGCGTCTGTTGTCGTTGAGTTCGTTCATGTTACTCAAGAAACAAAGAATCCTATCAGTGTGGTGTGGGGTTGTTTCAGTTCAGCCTTCATCAGCTAACTGTAAATGTTCTTCTTCCGCTTGTTCTTTTCTTCTCTTCCACAAGAATGCTACTAAAGTTTTGCCCAAGGACTGCCTCCTCGCAAACAAGGATCCCACACAGGTATTATATATCATACTAGCTATTAGACCTCCTGTTCGTTAGAGTGTATTCTTTTTTTCATGTGAAATTTCTGTTTAATTCTTGGGTTCAAAAGAAGCCCTCACAGCATTATATATATATCGATCTGCTTGGTTGGTAAGATATATCATTCATTAATACTATAGGAGTGACAGTGTTGCTTCCATGTCATGCAGTGTTTCTTTCCTGCGGAGCTTATTAAGAGCCTCAGCACGCCCACATTGATCGTAAACTCTGCTTACGACTCTTGGCAGGTACAGTAACTCTTGGAATTAGAAGAGCTTAAGTGAAGAACCCTGACTGCTATCCATGCTTGCATTTGGTTTATTTCATCCGTGTGGCGTGTGCAGTGCAGGTACGGTTTGTTGTTGCGCCGGATGGATCGTCCCCCGATGAGTCATGGCGCAGCTGCAGAGATGACGTTCGCAGATGCAATTCCTCACAGATACAAGTCCTCAATGGTTGGTACTGCCTTGCCTTGTGTCAAAATACGATTCTGATCGTGGATTATTACTGCTGGCTGGTTTGGTGTGAGAGAAAAATACTGTTCTGGCTAGAAATTTACGATCATTTACGACCAAATGAACATGCTGATGTATAGTAGTGTAGTAGTAGGGTTTTCTGATCGAAGCCGCACCAAATACATCACTCTCCATCCTTGACCGTTTGCAGCGTTTAGGAAGGAAATGGTAGATGACCTCGAGGCTGCTGACGACAACACCAACAGCAGCTGGTTCATCGATTCATGCTTCACCCATTGTCAGACTATCTTCGATGACTCCGGATGGAACTCACGGGTCGCCCCGAGGCTCGGAAACAAGGTGCGGTGGATGGAACGAAGTGAATACAGTGTGCATCTCTTTAGTTTTTTCTTTTTTCCTTTTTGAACGAGCATCTCTTTAGTTATTGCCTTGTTGTTGATGTATTAGTGTCTCTTCTAGATCCATTAGTGTTAATAGATAGCAGGTAAAATTAGTACTATTGGATCTAAATAGACTTGCTAATGAACCAGCTAGCTAGCTAGCTAGTAGCTAGGGAGTTGTTAATGGCCCCGTTCGGCTTACCTTAATTGTTCGGCTTCTTTTTTCAGTCAGAACAGTGTTTTTCTCTCACAACAATTCAACTTTGGTTTGCTTTTTCAACCAATTTCAGCCAAGCTAACGGAGCCAATATGTTATATTTGGTGCCAACTATCTATTAGCAACATATATTAGTAGGAGGATCAAAACATATTCTTACTGGGGTTGATATAATAACACGCCTTGATTTTCTTGGAGCAGACATTGGTGGAAGCGATCGGGGATTGGTACTTCGGTAGGAGCCCAAGCCCGGTGGTAAGACAAGTTGGGTGCGAGTATCCATGCAACCACACATGCAATGGTTAATCAGATTGCCAGCTTGTACAACAGAGCTCTTCCACACGATCTAAAGAATAAATCATCTAGTAGTAGTATGACAACCCAACTGTTACAAGCATATTCTTGTATTGGGATCGATCTGTACATATATGTAAACGGACAATTCTAAAGATACAGATATATAGCACACACTACATGAGCACGCTGAAAAATGACGGAAAGAAAACTGACCGGCTCTAGGGCCCTGTTACTGATGATAATTAAAAAGTGATGGACGATAACCAATGTGTTCCGTATCAAAAGTGAAAAGTGATGGATCACATGTCTTTGGCTCGAATCCCCACTTAACAAACGCCCATCACTAAGACAAGTGAAAAGTGATGGACCACTTAGTATCTTTGGCTCGAATCCCCACTTAACAAACGCCCATCACTAAGACAAGTGAAAAGTGATGGATGGTAACTGCATCCATCATTACTAAGAGCAACCCCAACAGTTTCGGATTTTTTTTGTTTCCCAAATCTTGTAGTTTGGCAACTCCCCAAATGTTTGCCAAAGGAAAAAAAGATCAATCTCCAATAGTTTGCCAAATTTCACTTGCCAATCTGAAAAGTTGGGCCCACGAGCTGGGTTTTTGCCGCGGGATGAAGGCCTTTCCGCGCGAATTTTTACTCGCGTCGTCGCGCCAAAACATCGCCGCCATCTCCTTCGTGTCGTGACTCCTTGACGGCGGCAGATCCTTCCTGGCCGGTCTTGTCTCCTCCCTGCAGTCCATCGCTGGTACTTGTGTCCTGCCAGGCGGCCACCAGGAAGTCCCAGGCAGCAACCATATACAGGTCGTGGTTCATCGCTGGTACTTCTCCACCGCTGGTGCGTGTCGTGGTTCCATCTTGGGGCGCCGTGATCAGGTCGCCGTGGACGTCGTCAGGTCTCCTGGTCGCCATCCGGCAGGAGCTGCAGGGCGGCCATCCTTGGCCATCCATCAGGTACACAGTACTTGAGTGTTTTGGGAATGGTTAGGGTGCTATGTACAGATTGATTGATGCTGTACAATTGTCATTTCCAGGCGACATCATGAGTGGTGTCAAATCACTTCTCCAAAGAGAATTGGAGGATGATTCATCTTCAGACGACGATGATTATTTCATCATCGCAGCTGCTGCAATTGTCCAAACGTTTTCGGGTCATAAACGAAGACCTGGTGGTTCTGTCCCTGGCCATGCTGTTATTTATCGAGATAGAGAAGGCGGCCATCGAAGGATGTTTCAAGATTATTTGGCGGATAATCCAACGTATGGACCACATTTATTCCATCTTTCTTCTTCTCTCTCTCTCTCCAAGTCAAATGCCTCCTTCTTAGCCAACATCTTGTCCAAAGCTTCCATGCAAGCTTCACCAGGTCCTCGCTTTAAGAGCTTCTTTTGCCTTCTTGACACCCTGTGGCCTTTTTCTTTCTTCACATTCTTGAGCTGCAATCTCTGTGACATCTTCAGTGATTGTGGCTTCGACATTCCTTGTCGTCGAGTCTATGTGCACCTTCTGTTTTTTCTTGGCTGCTAGCTTCTCTTGCTCGGCCAGTTCCACCCTCTTGGCTTTCCACTTGTCTTATTCCTTCAATTTGTTCCAACAAGGTACAAGACTAAATGACTTCTTCTCCTTGTCTAATTCCTTGTACAGCTCCAAAGCGTCTGATATCTGCACATGTTAAATAGGGCCATGAATATATGTTTTAAAATAAACCAAATACAAAAAAGGTGCAAAACAAACCTTGTCTTGGATAGTTTTTCCACTTTCATTCCTACGCTCAATCGACTCGTGGCATGCACAAAAACTTGTTCACTTGATACTGAATTGTCAGCCACCTATGCATAAGGGAACTCTCTGTCCTGACAGCTGCTGTTTTTTTGTTCTTCTCAAAGTATGCATGAACTCTCTTCCAAAACGTGCCACGAGATTGATTGGCCTCATTAATGGGATCTTTGCTCACGTTCAACCAAGCTGAGCAGACAATTAGATCCTCCTTTGGATCAAAATTCTTCGTCCTCTTAGCCAATCCCTTTGTTGTACGACGGCGCTCAACACCTTGACTTGGCTGCACTTGCACGCCAAGTTGTTCAGCTTGAAAAGTAAGATCATGATTTATCAGAGTTTCTTGTGTCATCGGTAACGAGAGGTCGTCCAAACCAGCAACATGAGCATAATCTCCCGTCAAAAAGCCTGTCCAAAATCCGCCTCCTTCCATTTGAATGAATATACAAATAAAGAAGAATTACAAATTAACTCTTCAAATAGTACGTCATGAATATACAACTGATGTGTGCATTAAACTAAGATAAAATAAATGAAAAGGAAGTCTTCAGCGGCATGAGACAAAGAGCACAGCTAGCAGGCATCTGCAGATCTTCTGTGTGACATCTGTCGGCCAGTACCATGCAATACGTAGGAGAAGAAAGCACAGAAGCACAGCGTACAATCATATATAAAAATTAAAAATACAAACAAAATAGTACTGATGCATAAATGCACTTCGACAATAATTTAGTGAACTTTTTACTTCAACTATCAGCTATAGCAGTAGAAGCTATCAGACTTGCAGAGTAGTAGTAGCAATCTCTGTCTCGAGGTAGCATTCAGTAGAGTACAAAATCAACAGGACCATGCAAGTTCCCATGTGAGTAGCAATCTCTGTTGCCGCATTCATCAGCCGGTCTACTTTTGCTATCTGGTACGGTCTTCTCGGCCATCAGCGCAGCAATCAGGCAAAGCACCATGCCGCAACACTAAACCCTATCTGAACCCTACCGGCGCAGCAGAATCAAATTGGATGAGTGGTCCATACCGCAACCCTAGGAGTCGCCTCCGTCGAAGATGTGGATCGTTGCCGGCGTGGAATCCCCTGGACGGCTACTTGGCTTCGCGTGGATCGCCGGCGTGGTCTCTCCTGGACGTCTCGACTTCGCGTGTGGAACACCGTCGCTTGACGAAGCCCTTCGCGTGGGAAGGGAAGAAGCCCTGCGCGCGCGCGGGAAGAAGGCCGGCGGTGCGTGTAGAATCGCGATGCGAAGTCGTATCCCGCGCGCATATATGCGCGCTGGGGAGGCGTTTTTCCGAACTTGCCAAAGATGGGGAGGAGGGATGGGAAACTATTGGAGGTTGTTTTTTCTCAATTTGCCAAAAAATGAAGGATGGAGAGGAGGGATGGGAAACTGTTGGAGTTGCTCCAATAGAGGTGACAATTTTTTTTTTAAAAAGCTATCGCTTTTTCACAAGTAATGGTTCCTGGGGCAGCTCAAAAGTGACAGGTCACTATAACATTCACGCCTTTTTACTCTTTCAAAAGTGAAAGGTTTTAGGCTGTCCCTAACAATCTATCTCGGAGCTAGATAACGTTAGAATCTCACTGGTATGGAAGAGGGACAAGGCTAAAGAAACTATGCGCTAGCAAGGATTCCTTGCTACACAATTTGTGTGCCTTGAGGGCACCTAGCCAGGGATGAAAATGGTACGGATATTTTCCGACCGTATTCAAAACCGAATTCATTTAGAGGGGTTGAGATCTGTCCGTATTCGAGTCCGGATATTCAACATCCGATACCGTATCCGTATCCGAATACTCAAATCGCATATTTATGATGTCGATATCCAATCGTATCCTATCCGACATAGTTGACACTATCCGTATTCGAATCCGAATCCGGACAGAAATATAAAAACAAATGTAATATCGGTGATATCCGTCCGTATCCGATCCGTTTTCATCCCTATACCTAGCACACCACGCCCCTCCGCGTCCCTCCTTCCACTCATCTTCTTCAGGATGCCATAAAAATTAAGGGAAACAGTACTAGTGTTGCTTTGGAGGGTGTCGGTGTTCGCTGCAAATAACTGTTGGACGGATGAATCGTTGTGTTATCTCTTTAGCTGATGCTGATATCAACGATAACAAGCTAGCCATATTGTTGGGAACGCCCTTCACATTGGCTCTGTTCACTTGAACTTATCAGCCTGGCTTATCAGCTATGGCATAGTATTTTTCTCTCACAACAAATCAGCTAACAGTACTTTTCAGCCTAGCTTTTCAGCGAAGCGACGCAAGGCCAAAGCCGGTTGTGTTTAGGTGAGCAACGTGAGCTCCTAGCATGTCGTCTCCTCCCTAACACGCCATATCCTCCCTAGCACGCCATATCCACTCTCTTGTCTAGCTTCTGAACTGTGTCACGGCCTCTGCTCCTATAAGTTGGGTTTGTTGTGATGGGAGCTACTGAGATAGTGTCATGATATTGATGGGCGACGATGTGCCTAGAAACCTGATGCTCATTATGTGTATATTTAAACTAATGTGGTGTTTGTGTGGGAATGGGAAGTCACCTTTGCCTTTGGTGATATGTTCGGTCAGGGCCATGAGCACACCAACGCCGTTGTGGCCGTCCTCACACGAACCCTCGTCCATGCCTGGTTAGCTCGCTCCTCCATTTCATCACATCGCAACTTCTCCTTTCATGGCTAGTACTCTTCTCTGGCTCCTCTTCTTCTTGGTCAGATGATTTGGCAGTAACAACGAAATTCTATAGGGATGACTGGTAGGAGGAATTAGTGTGCGGTTTGATGTATTTGGATTCTTGCCATGGAGACGGTTTGCTTGCTTTCTTGCTTTGGTTCCCCTCTCCAGGCGTTCTATAGTTATGGGGATGGTTCTTGCCTTCTTGGCTTCCTCCAGGCTCCTCTCCTATTGGCTCCCATCTTGGTTCAACTGGGGACTGGCCAAGAGTTGTGACAGGGATGGAGACTTCTGCTTGACCCACTCAGTATACTTGGTGTAGCTGTCCATATTTTTTTTTCCTTTCATCTGGATACAGCTATAGCATTTGTTTATGTACAGACTCACACCAACCCCACACACGCACGCCACACTCACACCACGCGTACACAAACAAACCTACAACTTGGGGCAAACCCCAGTGAGAGACCGAAAATTCACAGCCACGGGGCTCGAACTCCGGCCGACAAGGTCCCAACCACCGGGACTTAACCCGAGCTACGCTCGGTTCTCTGTAGCTGTCCATACTGACTTGTGACATTATGGCTGGTTCTTTGTAGCCCTTAGACTGACTCCAACAAAGCTACACAAACTCAAAAATAGGTCGCACACAATGATTTACATATCAGATACCGGCTCCAACGGGTGACCCAACTGCAACACCCATTTTGGGTACCAGGCCGAAGGAAACGCAGAAAAGCGTTGCCTCTCTCCTCGCTACGTGTCGGTGTTTCGGACTGGGGGGTCCTCGACCGACTAGTGAATTTGTTCTGCGTGCTCCCGATTTCGGATGGTGATGCAAAGAGACACAAGGTTTATACTGGTTCGGGCAATCGGCGCCCTACGTCCAGTCTGAGGGATAGAACTTGTATTCCTTGCACCGAAGTGCTCATAGTAGGGGGTTACAAGCTAAGGGAGAGAGGGAACTAGTCCCAGGTCTCGGCAGGGTGTGAGTGGGCCGTCTGAGACGTTGCTCTCAAGCAGCTGGAATGTGTGCGTGTGTGTATGTGTTATCCGGTCTTTTTTTTCCCTCCCCTAAGAGGCCCAAGTCCTCTCCTTTTATAGTTGAAGGGAGGACGAGGGCAGTACATGTATCACTATGCGACGTCGTGCCAATAGGAGTGGCACGTCCGAACCCTGTGGCCCGTTCCGGTGGCGGCGTGGCCGTAGGAGCGATCCGTCCTTGGAATACTGGAGCGGCGTGGTTGTCCCGTCAGGTCCTGTGCATCGTGGGAGCCCCGGGAATGTCTCGGAGCGGACGTGGCGGCGAACGTGCAAGCCCCGGTGGACAGATTGTGCGCGAGGCTGAGGCCTGGTCGGTGCCGAGGCTTGTACTGCGGTGGGGGGGGTCTCGGCAGGCACGAACCCCGAGATTGCCGAGGCCCCGGTGTACAGTGCCGAGGCCTTGAGTGGGCGGCGGGTCGTGGGTGCAGCATTAGGACACAGTGGCCGGTAACCCCCGTCATACCCTGTCCCAGGCGCTGATCGTGGACACAGTGCTAGGACACAGTTACCGGGAACCCCCGTCATACCCTGTCCCAGGCGCTGATCGTGGACACAGTGCTAGGACACAGTTGCCAGTAACCCCCGCCGTGCCCTGTCCCAGCCGGTACGGCACTGATGCGACTTCGGGTCGCGTCGGCCATTCTGTGACGTTGAGCCGCTGTCCGGCTGAGATTGCGGGAGTGGTTGAAAGTATTAATGAGACGTGACGCGCTGTCGGGAGGGTCGACCGAGGCGGGGGGTGACGGACCGTGGATGAGCCGGCCTCGAGCGACACGGAGAATGAGGCCTCGCGCGAGACGGAGATCAGGCTCCTTGCCGAGGCCTCGCGCGAGAGGCCTCGCGCGATACGGAGAACGCGCTTCCTGCCGAGGCCTTCCGTGGAGAGCCTTGGGCGGGGCGGAGACGGCGTTCCTTGCCGAGGCCTTCCCTGGGGAGCCTCGCGCGAAGCGGAGTTGGCGTCAGGATGCCGAGACCTCCTGCTCGAGGCTCGAGGCGAGGAGGGGGAGGACCCGGTGGGCTTGGTCGTGGCGGGTGAGGGGCCCACGACTTACCTTCTAGCTTTTTCTTTTTTCAATGGGGCTTTAGCAACCCATTTTGATGTTTTGCTTGGGGTACCCCATTCTAAGATACCCGACAGTAGCCCCCGAGCCTCAGGGGGAGTGCGTGCACTCCCCCTGAGGGTTTGCCGAGGCTTGGTTCATACCTGCCCCGTAAGAATTGGGGTTTATTTTTTCGAGGTTCTGGTGGGTGCGCGCGAGCGCACCCGCCGGGTGTAGCCCCCGAGCCCCTAGGGGAGTGGAGTTACTCCTCCAGGGGCTTTCTTCATTTCCGTGTCTGAACGAGTAGTTCTTATTGCATTTGCCGAGCCCCCAAGCGCAAGTTCGGGTTGCGGGGGTCTCGGCGAGGCTGCAAAAGAAAAGCCCTCTAGCCTCCGCGCGGGGCGAGAGGTTCGTCAGGGGGCCCCTGACTTTGGGTATGACCCTCACGCTTCCTTTCGCTCGGGAGGAGGGGTGGAATGTGCCAGGCTACCCTCGATGGGCACGAGCGTGGACACTTCCGGTGAGCTGTTAGCGGGTAGTCCGAGTGGAGGCCCGAGCCCCGTTCGCTAGGGGTCGGCTAGTGGTCCAGAGACGCACTCCAAGAGTACCAGGGGGTTTCTCTAGTGGGTGCCGAGGCCGTTCACGGGCCTCGGTGGCTCGGTGCCTCCCTACGGTGGGATCCCATTCGGATACTTCCCCGCCGGTCTCGGACACGACTTAGGACGCCCCGAGCGACCGTTCGCTCGGGCCTGGGCCATTCGTAGGCTCGTCCCGATGTCGTCCCTGACTCTGTTGCCCTGGGGCGGCTGTCGAAGCCTTTTGGAGGCCCAACCTTCGAACCCCTAGACCGTAACGGGCTCGGCGCCCTTTTATCAGTGTTTGTAGCGAAACCTCTAGCGCGGTTTTGGGCTGTTTGTCTTTGTCTTGGGTGTTCTGGCCCTTTCATCTGATCTTCACATGTCCTTTTCGTTCGGACGGAGGGTTAGTTTGCTGAGCCCATTCTGGTCTCGGCGAGGTTGCAGGAAGAGCCCCTAGCCTCTGCGTGAGAGGGCCGTCGGGAATTCTCCTGACTTTTTATACGCCCCTCGCGCAGTGAGGGTTTGTTTGCCGAGGCCCCTTTGGGTGCGAGCCCAGAACGTGGGGTCTCGGCATATTTGCAGGAGGAGCCCCCTAGCCTCTGCATAGGGCGAGAAGGCCGTCAGGGGTTCCCCTGACTTTTTATGCGACCCTCGCGCTTCCTTTTCGCTCGGAAGGAGGGGTGGAATGTGCCTCGCTACCCTCGATGGGCACGAGCGGTGGCACTTCCGGTGAGCTGTTATCGGGTAGTCCGAGTGGAGGTCCGAACCCCGTTCGTTAGGGGACGGCTAGCGGTCCAGAGACACACTCCAAGAGTACCAGAGGATTTCTCTAGTGGGTGCCGAGGCCGTTCGTTGGGCCTCGGTGGCTCGGTGCCTCCCTACGGTGGGATCCCATTCGGATACTTTCCTGCCGGTCTCGGACATGACTTTGGGTGTCCCAAGCATTTTGCTCGCTTGGGTCTCGGCCCTGTACAGGCTCGCCCGCAGTCGCCCCTGACTCTGTTATCCTGGGGCAGCTGTCGAAACCCTTTGGGGTCCAGCCTTCGAACCCCTGGATCGTAATAGGCTCAGAGTCCGGTTCCTTCCTATGAAAGGAACAGGCCGTGGGAAATATCTTCCCTATCGGCTCGGCCGCGGGTGGTGCGTCTTTTGAGGCGGTTTCATGGGGAGGCGAAATGATGCCTGCTGCCATAGTGGCCGAGCACGACGCGATGGACGGGACATAACTGTCCTCGCATTTAATGTGGGAGACGTGGGCGCGTGGGCCGCCGAAATCGGCTCGTGGTTAACCGCGCCGGATGGGGAAAACCTCCCCGATTTCGTTGCTCGTTCGTTTCGCCTCCTCCCTACATAAATACCCAAAGAGTCTTGCCCCTCCTTGTCTTACCTTGCCTGCCACCTCCGTCGAGCCGTCGCCAGAGCAGCGGGTGCCGGGAAGAAGAGGAGAGAAGAGCGAGCCTAGGGAGAAAGCGAGAAAAAAGCGAGAGCGTGGAGGGAGAGAGAAAAACTCACCGCCGCGCCCGATTCCTCCGTCGCACTCATGGCCGGCAACGTTGTCGTTGTCGAGGCGGACCCTTGGGATCCGTCGGACGTCACCGAGGAGATGCTCCAGTCGCTTGTCGACGGTGGACTCCTCCGCCCGGTGACCGACCCTAGTAGGCCGGAGTGGATTGCTCCGTACGGCGAGCTGGAGCCGAGGCCCCACGACGGCTACGTCGTGAGCTTCGTCTCCTTCCACGAGCGCGGCCTCGGCGTTCCGGCGGACCGATTCATGCGGGCGCTCCCGCACTACTACGGCGTGGAGCTCCACAATTTTAATCCCAACTCCATCGCTCAGGCGGCTATCTTTGTTGCCGTCTGCGAGGGGTATTTGGGGATCACTCCCCATTGGGATTTGTGGCTCCACCTGTTCCGGGCAGGGCATACTACCAAGCCGACGGGCACATCGGGCAAGAGGAAGGCATCGAGGGCCAGAGGCTGCACTCTCCAAGTGCGTCAGGACCGCCTGCACCTCTACATCCCGGCCCAACTCGCGTCCTCCAACCGTCGATGGTACACAAGTTGGTTCTACCTCCGCAATGATGATGGAGGGCTTCCCCCTTATATTGGGTGGATTGTGGGCAGTTGCCCGGAGAAATGGAAGTGGGGTGTCCCAAAGGTCGACCAGCCCAAGCTGGAGCTGCTCCTAGAGGGGCTAGCGAGGCTGCGGGGCCATGGCCTCACCGTCGCTGTGGTTGTGGCCGCCTTCCACCGCCGGAGGGTGCTGTCGCTGATGGCTCGGCGGCGGCGGCTGTTCGAGATGAGGCCGGGTGAGCCCGTCGAAGGCACCCGGATGTCTTCCTCCGCCCTCTCCGACGAGGAAATTCATCGTCGGGTGGGGGAGACGGTAGACGCGAAGTTGAGGGGCGGCAACCTCACCCCCTTCGCGATGCGACCGTCGCAGGGGGTTCCTTTCGCTGGTAAGTCGAGTGCCGCTGTAGCCTCTGAACCTCCTCAATCTCCCTTTATCCCTTGTTTCCTTATGAGCGTTTGTCGTTTCTTCAGGGGATGAGGGACGTGCAGCTCCTCCCCGCCGCCCGTTCCCGAGGACGCGGGGCAGCGAGCGATCAACCGTGCTCATGCTGACATGTAGAAGAAGCGGAAGGATGCTAAGGCAGGCGAAGCGCACGAAGCACATCCTTGCGCGCGAGGCGCTGGATAAGCGCCGCCGTCAGCAACGGAAGGATGGTCTCCCGTTGGAGGAATCCCCGTCGACAGTCGTTGTTCGACGGAGGCCTCGGATGGGAACGACAAGGGCGAGGTAGGGCGAGGCCCCCTAGACCACCTTCCTGACATCGTGGAGGTGGCGCCCGGGGCGTCGGCAAGCAGCCCGGCACCCCCGGGAAGGGGAGGAGAAGCGGACCCGGGGCCGGCGGTGCCCCCCTCCGGGGCCGAGGCTGACACGCCCGAGGCGCGGGCGTTAGGCAAACGCACCGTCAGCCTGGTAAGCTCGGTGGTTGCGGCGGAGCCAGTGGCGGTGGAGGCGACGCCACCGGCCCCGTAGAGGACCGAAGGGGCGTCGGGGTCCGCTGAGGACCGACCGGCGCCGATGGATACGGATGCGACGCCACCGCCACCACCTCCGCCGTCGCGGATGAGGTTTGCTGTGGCGAAGCTAGGGCTGCCCTGTTCAAAGTAAGTGTATTTTTGGCTGGGTTATGGTGTCTTCCGTTCGCCTTTTTGGTCTCGCGCTGACCTTGTAGGTTAATTTTCTTTAGTCAGAAATGGCCTGCGGACGGCCTCCCCTTGGTGCCCCTTAAGGCGCTTAAGGCGAGCCCCGGCTCCTCTACCCACTGGGTGGCGGAGGCGCAAGCCACCATCCAACACGGCGCGGCGTCGGCGAGGGTCGACCCAAAGGAACCGATCGCCCAAGGAGGGGTTGCCGAGGTGGCCCCTACACGGTCGGATGGGGCCATCGTACCCTTTGTTGCCGAGGCTCCCGGGGCCTCTGGGGCTAAGGCGAAGGAGGCCCCTATGCCCATGACCGCCGAGACCGCAGTGTCCGCGGTCGGCGTTTCTGTGTCTGCCGAGGCCACAATGACGGAGGTCGGAGCCCCCGAGATCGCCGAGGCCATGATTGCAGAGGCCGGAGCCCCCAAGGTCACCACAGCTGTCGTGATGGCGGCGAGGCCGTCTGTGCAGGAGGCGGAGATGCAGGCGGCGGAGGCCTCAGCCGTGCCCTTGGCTCAGGGCCCGACGTTGTTGCAGGAGTGTGCCCGGGAGGCGGAGGTCTATCCGATCTCCTCCAACGACACTTCCCGGGCGCGGGAGGTGGTCGGCGCCGAGGAGACCAATGCCATGGAGCAGCCGGCACCTCTCCTAGATGAGGGAAGCTCAGCCCTCGTGCGAGTGCAACCCGAGCCCCGCGGGTGGGATCACCCGCTGGTACGGTGGCGGAGCCGGGACGACCCTGAGGGGGAGCCTCTGTTCGCCCTTGAGGACACGGCTGAGGGCGGGCGCTAGAGTACCTTCGAGCAGTACCATGAGCTGGTGGAGCGGTCGCTATGGACGGCGCTGTCCATGGTGGCCGACGAACTGCCCGGAGTTGCCCAGGTTCATGTTTTCCTTTCTCGCGCGACGTTATTCTTTCCTTGGTTTTGTCGCAATCGATGACCTCTGCTCTGCCTCCTCAGGAGCTCGAGACCTGGTCCCTTGGGAAGTCGGTCTTCCTCCGGCGGGAGAGGGGAATCTGGGACCAGCTTCAGAGGCAGAGGGGCCTTCTTGCCAATGCTAATGAGCTTCTGTCGGCACGAAGCGCGGAGGTGGAGGACCTCCACCTTCGCTGTGCCGATGCAAAGGTCGAGGCGGCCACAGCCTAGACGCAGCTTGCTCCCTTGGCGGCACGGATCAAGGAGCTGGAGGAGGAGCTTACCCGCGCCATCAGCGATCGGGATGCCTTTAGATCCCGGGCTGAAGAAGCGACGGCCTCGGGCAAGGCCCTCGCCGGGCAGCTGGGGGCAGAGGAGAGTGCGCACCGGCTGACCAAAGGCGCTCTGAACGAGGCCCTTGCTGCGGTTGAGGCCTCGCAAATCGAGGCTGTGGTTTTGAGGGGGACGGTCGAGGGTGAGTTTGAGTCCCCTTGTTTTGTTTTCTTCCTCTTATGTTCGCTCCCTAACTTCCTTGTATGACGCAGAGCTAGGGAGTGAAGCTTCCAGGGCGGCCGAGGCCTCTCGGGTCGAGGCCCAGCGGTTGAAGGAGAAAGCCGAGGCCTGTCAGGCCGAGACCCGACGCTGGGAGCTGAAGGCCAAGGGTGAGCTCCGTGGGCTTCCGTCCCTAACTTAGGTTGTTTCTTCTCTGGCTCGACCTTATTCCATTTTCCGTGGTGCAGAGTCTGAGGCGGAGATCATTCGGGCCGCCGAGGCTTCCAGCGCGGTGCAGACGGTGCTCGAGACCGAGATCGGGGAGCACGAGGCGCTAAAGCGTGCTGCCCTTTCCGCCTGCGAGGCCCTGGAGGTCGAGGGGGTTCAGTCGGGCAGCTCCCTTGGGAGCCGCTTGATTGCGCTGAGCAGCCAGATGCGCGAGCGGCTTCGAGGGGCGCTGCACACGGGTGTCAAGCGGGCGATGGCCGTCATCTCCTCTCACTACCTTGGCGTCGACCTCCCAGCCATCAGTGATGGCTACGTTCTGCCTGATGATGATGAGGAGGCCCACGCGGTGGTCGTGAAGCTGCTGGAGGCGACAGAAGCCCTGGCACGGCGCTGGCGACGCTCTTTGAAGACGAGGTGGTTCCTCCCCTGCCATCTGCCGGCGCTGGAGGCCCTGAGCCTTAATCTGGGCCCCGGGGGCTATGTAAAGATAGAATAGGGGTTATTTTTGTATCATAACGTTTGTGGCCGTCGAGGCCTTTATTTCTGACGTATTTGTGTTTCTTAGTTGTTTTTCTCATGTTTCCGAGCCTTTGCCCTCTGTTGCTTCTGATCAGATTTCGTTTGCAAAACACCCCTGTGGGGCCTAAGCCGTCCCTTGAGCGAGAGGTAGTGAGGGAGTGCCGTAGCCCGGGGGCGTAGGCCGTCTCGTGACTCTACCGGCCTCTTGCTTAGGAAACGGACCTTGGTCCGGCGAGTCTTTACAAATGATTCGTCAGAACCTGCTAGAGACTTGGCGTAGGAATTTTTTCGAAAAGCAACTAAAAAATGGTGCGTGGGACCTAGGGGGAGTCCCCCATCTAGCCCCCGAGGGAGGCTTGGTTCTGCTGAGGCAGAGCCGAGTCTCCCTTGTTGTGTTTATTGTACTGCCGAGACCTACGGTGGGCTCGGGGGGTTTCTCGAAAAGTAAAGACCAACTAAAGAGCGCTTTTTAATTGTATTTCGAGAAACGACATATACAATGCTTGGAAATTTAGGGATAAAAGCGACGTAGCTGTTCTATGTTCCAAGCGTTGGTGAAGATTTCGCCCTTTTCGTTGGCCAGCTTGTAGGTCCCGGGCTTCAGGACTTGGGCGATGATGTACGGTCCTTCCCATGGCGGGGTCAGCTTGTGGCGACCCTTGTTGCTCTGTGCTAGCCTCAACACCAGGTCGCCTACCTTCAGGTCTCGGCCTCGGACGCGTCGGGCCTGATAGCGCCGCAGGCTCTGCTGATACTTGGCCGAGTGTAGTAGCGCGACGTCTCGGGCTTCCTCCAGCTGATCGAGGGCGTCCTCTCGGGTTGTGCGGTTGCTTTGTTCGTTATAGGCTTGCAGCCTCGGGGAACCATATTCCAGGTCGGTGGGGAGGATGGCTTCGGCCCCATAGACTAGGAAGAAAGGCGTGAACCCCGTGGCTCGGCTTGGAGTGTTTCTCAGGCTCCAGATGACCGACGGGAGTTCGGCGAGCCATTTCTTGCCAAACTTTTTCAACCGGTTGTGAATTCTTGGCTTGAGGCCTTGTAGGATCATGCCGTTGGCACGCTCTACTTGGCCGTTGGTCCTTGGGTGTCCTACGGCCGACCAGGCCACACGGATGTGGTGGTCGTCGCAAAACGTCAGGAACTTTTTGCCGGTGAACTGCGTCCCGTTGTCGGTGATGATGGTGTTGGGGACCCCAAACCGGTGGATAATGTCAGTGAAGAACAGCACTGCCTGCTCGGATTTGATTCGATTGATCGGACGGGCCTCGATCCATTTGGAGAACTTGTCGATTGATACCAGTAGATGGGTGTAGCCCCCGGGGGCCTTTTGCAGAGGCCCGACCATGTCGAGCCCCCACACGGCGAACGGCCATGTGATGGGGATGGTTTGCAAGGCCAGGGCCGGGAGATGTGTCTGCCGAGCGTAGTACTGGCATCCTTCGCAGGAGCGTACTAGCTGGGTAGCGTCGGCGACCGCCGTCGGCCAGTAGAACCCTTGGCGGAAAGCGTTCCCTACGAGCGTCCGAGGCGCCGCATGGTGCCCGCAGGCGCCTGCGTGTAAGTCCCAAAGCAGGGTTTGGCCCGCCTCGGAACTGATGCATCGTTGAAGGACACCTGAGGGACTTCGCCTGTATAATTCGCCATTGTAGAGGGCGTAGGTCTTGGCTCGGCGCGCAAGCCGTCGTGCTTCAGTTCGGTCGTCGGGAAGCTCCCCCCGATCAAGCCAATCGAGGAACGGGACTCGCCAATCCATGTCCTGATCAGTCTGCGGAGGTTCGGCGTTGACTTCCATGACCTCGGGCTCGGCCGAGGGGGTCTTGGCAGCAGAGGGGGCGTCGGGCTTTGCCATGGGTTCCCCAGGTGGGCCCTCCTCTGCTGTCGAGGTGCAGCCGATGGAAGGTTTGTGAAGGTCTCTGGCGAAGACGTTTGGGGGGACCGGGGCCCGTGCCGAGGCCATCTTTGCCAGCTCGTCGGCGGCCTCGTTATACTTTCATGTGACGTGATTTAGTTTGAGACCGTCGAACTTGTCTTCTAGGCGTCGTACCATTTTGCAGTAAGCCTCCATTTTAGGGTCGAGGCAGTTTGACTCCTTCATCACCTGATCTATGATGAGCCGCGAGTCACCTTGGACGTCGAGGCGCCGTGCCCCAAGCTCGATGGCGACTTGTAAGCCATTGACGAGGGCCTCGTATTCGGCCACGTTATTGGAGGCGGCGAAGTGGAGCCGCACCATGTAGCGCATGTGTACTCCGAGGGGCGAAATGAAGAGCAGACCCGCGCCTGCCCCGGTCTTCATCAGGGATCCGTCGAAGTACAGGGTCCAGCACTCCGTCTGAATTTGAGCAGGTGGCAGTTGGGTATCTGTCCATTCAGCCACGAAATCGGCCAAGACCTGAGACTTGATCGCTTTTCGAGGCGCAAAGGTCAAGGTTTCCCCCATGAGCTCGACAGCCCACTTGGCTATCCTGCCCGAGGCCTCCCGGTTATGAACTATCTCGCCCAGGGGGAAGGATGATACCACAGTCACTGGGTGCGACTCGAAGTAGTGGCGCAGTTTGCGCCGGGCCAGGACCACGGCGTAGACTAGCTTCTGGATGTGGGGGTAGCGCGCTTTGGTCTCGGAGAGCACCTCGCTGATGAAATAGACAGGTCGTTGGGTAGGCAGAGTATGTCCTTCTTCCTGCCTCTCTACTACTACGGCGGCGCTGGCCACTTGGGTTGTTGCGGCGACGTAGAGTAAGAGGACCTCATCCATGGCCGGGGGTATCAGAACGGGAGGATTGGTGAGCAGCCTCTTGAGTCTGTCGAGGGCTTCCTCGGCCTCGGGGGTCCAAGAAAAACGCTCGGATTTTCTCAAGAGTCGGTACAGAGGCAAACCTTTTTCGCCGAGGCGCGAGATGAAGCGGCTCAGGGCCGCAAGGCATCCCATGACCCTCTGTACTCCCTTGAGGTCTCTGATTGGTCCCATGCTGGTTATAGCCGAGACCTTCTCTGGGTTGGCCTCAATGCCGCGTTCCGAGACTATGAATCCCAAGAGCATGCCTCGGGGGACCCCGAACACACACTTCTCGAGATTGAGCTTGATGCCCTTCTCTCTAAGGCATTTGAAGGTTACCCTCAAGTCATTCACGAGATTCTCAGCCTTTCTGGTTTTGACCACGATGTCGTCTACGTAGGCCTCGACGGTCTGCCCGATGTTGTCGCCAAAAACCTGGGTCATGCATCGCTGGTACGTGGCACCCGCGTTTCTAAGGCCGAAGGGCATCGTCACATAGCAGTACATGCCGAACGGTGTGATGAAAGAAGTCGTGAGCTGGTCGGACTCTTTCATCTTGATCTGATGGTAGCCAGAGTACGCATCAAGAAAAGACAGGGTCTCGCACCCTGCGGTGGAATCAACGATTTGATCGATTCGAGGTAATGGGAAGGGGACCTTTGGACAGGCTTTGTTCAGACTAGTGTAGTCTACACACATCCTCCATTTCCCATTTTTCTTCTTGACTAAAATGGGGTTAGCCAACCACTCTGGGTGGGACACTTCCTTGATGAACCCGGCCGCCAAGAGTTTCTGTACCTCCTCTCCGATGGCCCTGCGCTTTTCTTCGTCGAAGCGGCGCAGGCGTTGCCTCGCCGGTCTAGATCCGGCCCGGATGTCCAGGGCGTGCTCGGCGACCTCCCTTGGTATGCCCGGCATGTCCGAGGGACTCCATGCGAATATGTCGGCGTTCGCACGGAGAAAGTCGACGAGCACGGCTTCCTATTTGACTGTCGAGGGTGGCGCTGATCCTCAGCGCTCGGTCGTCGGGGCAGGCGGGGTCGACCGGGATGAGTTTGATGGTTTCAGCGGGCTCGAACGCCCCCGCGCGACGCTTGGAGTCAGGCACCTCGCCACTGAGTTGGTCGAGGTGGGCGATGAGGGTCTCGGCCTCCGCAAGAGCCTCGGCGTACTCGATGCACTCGACGTCGCAGTCGTATGCATGTTCGTACGTGGACTCGATCGTGATGACACCATTAGGGCCTGGCATTTTGAGCTTGAGGTAGGTATAGTTGGGCACTGCCATGAACTTGGCGTAGCACGGCCGTCCCAGAATGGCGTGGTAGGCTCCCCCGAACCCGACTACCTCGAAGGTGAGGACTTCCTTGCGGTAGTTGGAAGGGGTGCCGAAGCAGACAGGAAGGTCGATACGCCCGAGGGGTCGCGTGCGCTTCCCTGGCACGATGCCGTGGAAGGGTGCGACGTCGCCTCGGAGCCTCGACCGGTCGATCTCCAAGAGCTCCAGGGTGTTGGCGTAAAGGATGTTGAGGCCGCTGCCTCCGTCCATCAACACCTTGGAGAGTCGGGTGTTGCCGATGATCGGGTCGACGACCAGTGGGTACTGCCCGGGATTCGGAATACGGTCGGGGTGGTCATCTCGATCGAAGGTGATCGCCTCTCGAGACCAGTCGAGGTACTGGGGGGTGGCCACCTTGACCGAGAAGACCTCTCGGCGTTCCCTCTTGCGCTGCCGCGCCGTAAGGCATGCCGAGGGCCCACCGAAGATCATGAAAGCGTTGCGTACCTCGGGGAACCCGTCGTCCTTGTCTTCGTCCCGACCGCCGGCGCCCTTCTGCTTGGTGTCGTCGTCGGGGAGCCCGAGCCTGGCGTAGTAGCGCCGCAGCATGGTGCAATCCTCGAGAGCGTGCCTGACCGGGCTCTGGTGGTAAGGGCAGGGTTTCTTGAGCATGTCGTCGAAGGGCCTAGGGCCTTTGGAGCCTCGGGGATTCTTGTGCTCTACGGCCGCGACCAGATCAGCCTCCAGGACCTCCTGCTTCCCTAGGCGCCCCTTTTTCTTTTTCTTAGGGAGGTGGGAGGCTGAGGCCTCGGGGGCCTCTTCCCTCCGCTTACCCTTGGTGTCGGCGTCGGGGAAGATGGCTCCGACAGCCTCTTCACCTGAGGCGAAGCTGGTGGCGATGTCGAGGAGCGCGGCAGCAGAGCGCGGGACGTTGCGACCTAATTCTCGGACCAAGTCCCGACAAGTGGTGCCGGAGAGGAAAGCCTGGACGATCTCCGAGTCGCCGACGCTGGGTAGCTCGGTGCACTGTTTGGAGAAGCGCCGGATGAAGTCTCGGAGAGACTCGTCCGGCTTCTGGCGACAGCTCTTAAGATCCCAGGAATTCCCAGGGCGCACGTATGTGCCCTGGAAGTTCCCGACGAAGATCCTAACCAAGTCGCGCCAGTCGTGGATTTGCGAGGGGGGGAGATGCTCGAGCCAGGCTCGTGCCGAGTCCGACAAGAGCAAAGGGAGATTGCGGATGATGAGTAGGTCATCGTCCGCGCCACCTAGCTGGCAGGCCAGGCGGTAATCGGCGAGCCAGAGTTCCGGGTTGGTCTCGCCGCTGTACTTCGCGAGATTGGCCGGCTGTCGGAACCGGGCGGGGAAAGGAGCAGCGCGGATGGCCCTGCTGAAGACCCGAGGGCCTGGCGGCTCAGGGGAAGGACTGCGGTCCTCACCACTATCGTAGCGACCGCCTCGGTGTGGGTGGTAGCCCCGAGCGGGCCCCTCGTTGTCGTGGCGTCGTCGCCTGCTGACCACCTCATGGTCTCCCTGCACCTCGCGTCGATTGCCGAGGCGGTCCAGAAGCACGGGGACCCTGTGGGCTATTGGCGCTCGGTCGGGCTCGGGACGAGCCGGGGCTTCCCTGTCCTAGCCGAGGCGGTGCTGTGAGAAGGTTTGAGGCGCCCCCGTGCCGTCGGGAGGCGGAACTCTCAGCCTGCTGAACCGCAGCGGTCTCTAGGAGATCGCGGAGCTCGCCGCGGACCCGCCGCCCCTCCGCGGTAGAAGGCTCGGGCATTGCGCGGACCAGCATTGCCAGCAGCCGCGACGTTCTGGCTGGCGCGATTGAAGACTGGGGGTTGCTCGCTCCCTTCGTCGTCATGGATGCGGTGATGCACATCGCGGGCTCTTCGTCGGGCTCCCCCGCCTTCGCCGCGGCCTCGCTGTTCCTGTTCGAGAGAGTCCCGAAGCTGCTGCAGAAGGAGTTGGTCTTGTTCGACCTTGGCCTGGAGCTCACGGAGCTGCTCTAGGTCTGGGCGCTGAGGTCGTGCAAGAGCGACGTTCTCATTTCGTGCGGCCGGCAGGACATTGCGTGGGGGTGTGACGGCGCCCGCCCCTGGACGAAGTGGGGAGCGGCTACCTGCCCCCTCATCCTCTTCGCCTGCCCTCGGCATCCCGAGCCCGACGTGGAAACACTCGCGAGTGGGGTCGTAAGTGCCTTCGTCGTCGGAGTCGGAGCAACCGAAGCAGTAGTCGCTTGCGGCCAAGAACTGTCGCAAAGCCCCAGGGTCGTGGAGCCCAGAGAAATCCACTCCGGGCCATGCCTCGTCCTCATCCGGAGAGTCGGCATGGGTGCTTAGGTCAAGACCGAAGCGCTGGCAGCGCTCTGAGGGATCCTCGTGAGTGGCAGCGTATGCGTAGGCGTAAGAAGCGGCGGCATTTCTCAACCCAAAGGGGTATGAGGATGGTGCCATTGCCAGACTCTGCTCCGCTGGGGTCGGTTCTTCGGGGAGTGGTGGAGCGGAGCTTGACGATTGGGCGCCATCGCAGGCCACCGGCGATTTCCCTTTGTCCAAGCTCAGGCCAGACAGGTCCCCGGCCAGGGACCCCGTACCAACAGCTGGTCGTAGGATATCGGCGGGGAGTGGCGTGCCGCCCCGGGTTCGCGTAGCGTCGGGGTGGCCCTGCTCGCGTCGTGCCTGGCGAGCGCGGCGAGAGCGGCCGCCCGGGCGCCGCCTGCGCCTGGGCTGCCGGTGCGTAACTTCATCGTCGGACGGCGGGGCTCGAGGAGTGAGGAGTACCATGTCATACTCATGCCCTAGAGACATGAACTCTAGGCTCCCGAACCAAACTACGGTGCCGAGACGCAATGGCCGTACCGGGTCTGCCATCCGGAACCTGCTGGGATGACGAAACCGACACACAGCGCCCCTACCTGGCGCGCCAACTGTCGGTGTTTCGGACCGGGGGGTCCTCGACCGACTAGTGAATTTGTTCTGCGTGCTCCCGATTTCGGATGGTGATGCAAAGAGACACAAGGTTTATACTGGTTCGGGCAATCGGCGCCCTACGTCCAGTCTGAGGGATAGAACTTGTATTCCTTGCACCGAAGTGCTCATAGTAGGGGGTTACAAGCTAAGGGAGAGAGGGAACTAGTCCCAGGTCTCGGCAGGGTGTGAGTGGGCCGTCTGAGACGTTGCTCTCAAGCGGCTGGAATGTGTGCGTGTGTGTATGTGTTATCCGGTCTTTTTTCTCCCTCCCCTAAGAGGCCCAAGTCCTCTCCTTTTATAGTTGAAGGGAGGACGAGGGCAGTACATGTATCACTATGCGACGTCGTGCCAATAGGAGTGGCACGTCCGAACCCTGTGGCCCGTTCCGGTGGCGGCGTGGCCGTAGGAGCGATCCGTCCTTGGAATACTGGAGCGGCGTGGTTGTCCCATCAGGTCCTGTGCGTCGTGGGAGCCCCGGGAATGTCTCGAGCGGACGTGGCGGCGAACGTGCAAGCCCCGGTGGACAGATTGTGCGCGAGGCTGAGGCCTGGTCGGTGCCGAGGCTTGTACTGCGGTGGGGGGGTCTCGGCAGGCACGAACCCCGAGATTGCCGAGGCCCCGGTGTACAGTGCCGAGGCCTTGAGCGGGCGGCGGGTCGTGGGTGCAGCGTTAGGACACAGTGGCCGGTAACCCCCGTCATACCCTGTCCTAGGCGCTGATCGTGGACACAGTGCTGGGACACAGTTACCGGTAACCCCCGTCATACCCTGTCCCAGGCGCTGATCGTGGACACAGTGCTGGGACACAGTTGCCGGTAACCCCCGCCGTGCCCTGTCCCAGCCGGTACGGCGCTGATGCGACTTCGGGTCGCGTCGGCCATTCTGTGACGTTGAGCCGCTGTCCGGCTGAGATTGCGGGAGTGGTTGAAAGTATTAATGAGACGTGACGCGCTGTCGGGAGGGTCGACCGAGGCGGGGGGCGACGGACCACGGACGAGCTGGCCTCGAGCGACACGGAGAATGAGGCCTCGCGTGAGACGGAGATCTGGCTCCTTGTCGAGGCCTCGCGAGATACGGAGAACGCGCTTCCTGCCGAGGCCTTCCGTGGAGAGCCTCGGGCGGGGCGGAGATGGCGTTCCTTACCGAGGCCTTTCCTGGGGAGCCTCGTGCGAAGCGGAGTTGGCGTCAGGATGCCGAGACCTCCTGCTTGAGGCTCGAGGCGAGGAGGGGGAGGACCCGGTGGGCTTGGTCGTGGCGGGTGAGGGGCCCACGACTTACCTTCTAGCTTTTTCTTTTTTGATGGGACTTTAGCAACCCATTTTGATGTTTTGCTTGGGGTACCCCATTCTAAGATACCCGACACTATGCAAATCTCCGACGGTGGAGCTCGCCCGCGGAAGCAAGGAATGGCCGAGCTTGCCTTCCCTCTCGGCACACACGGCCGCCGCCTGGGAGCACCACCTCAGCCCGCCGCTCGCCGCGCAGCACAAGCTGAGCCGGCATACCCTTGGGCCACTGCCGCCGTCGAGGAACTCGAGCTCAAGCTCGCGCGCGCACTCGCTGAGCTGGGCCGAGCACCACCGACGCCGTCCACCGTCGTGCTCTGCTCAGAGATGCACTGCTCCAGCCACAGGTGCCCGCACCGGAGCTCCGTCTTTACCATGGTGAGTAGTGGCGTATGCCGGTTCCCTCCTTCCCGTTACCCTCCCCTCCAATCCAATCCGATTCTTCCTCAGCTCGATTCCTACCCCAGTTCCCCACTCCGGTACCCCATCTTTTCCTCAATCCGCATCCTCCACATCCATCACCAAGTTCCAATCCGAACTTCTTCTCATCGATCTGCCCTTTTCCTCGCTCGATCGAGTTACATTTGACAGCTGCTCCCGCTTTTGGTTCCTCTCGATTCGATTCCTGCTCGATAAATTGCCCATCCGCCCCACACGTTCTCCTCTGCTTTTACCCCCCCCCCTCTGAATCCTCAGCTATTCGGAGTTTCACCGCCCTTCCCCCATCGACGTATTATTATGACAAGGATCCCCATCAATTTTCTCTTCTTCCGTTCCTAGCAAACCTCCTGTTTCCGCTTGCCTCTATGGAAACAGACCACACTCTAGATGGGGACCCGCCACCAATTTTGCCCAATCCGGCAGATCCGCACTTCACATCCCAGAAAAATCACTTGGCCACCTCTATGGAAGTGGAACTTGCGAGGTCCAAGCAAGCTCTGCAGCTCACCCCATGTCATGGTAAAGAGCAGCAGCTCACCCCATGTCTACGTTGGTGGCAAAGGAGGTCCTGGCCGCCGCGCCGTCGCCGTCGTGCAAGGTGTGGAGTGTGGCGTTCGACCTCGCCGTCACTGGGGACGACGCGTGGCGCGACGTGGGCGTCCTCGTCAACAACGCCGGTAGCTCGGCGGCGTCCTCGGCCGTGCGGTCGTCCTCCGCTTCGGATGGGCTCTGCTTTTTGCGTAGCTGTTGAAGAGGGCGGAGTTATTGGTTACGGAATCTTTTCCTATGCATAACCCAAAATCGAAAATGAGTGTCGGATTTAGGTCTCCTTATTGGAGACAGTCTTATATCGCTTTGAAATGGCCGTCGGTTTCCACATTTCCCGCTTGCCCACAGAATAAAGTCCAGCCGGCCCAATTAGCCCAATGTAACACACGGCCCACTTCCCCCAACCGCACCTTGGTCCCAGCCGCCGCCATAGCTCTCTGCACACTAGTCACCAGTCGCCACTCTGTCCCCACGCCTAGTCGTCACGCGCGGCTGAGCTTGTATCGCTCATTCCTCTCCGACAGAAACTCCGGCGGCGGCACCCTCCACCCTTCCGGGCGGCCTCGGTCGGTCGGTGCCTTCTCTGCTACTGCTACTCTCCCATCAGAAGTGTAGCTCTAGGAACAAGGCACGCGCCTAGTTGTGTGCATCGGGAGAGGGATTGATGGCCAACAGCGAGTATGAGTATGTGAAGAGGTACTGGTATGCCATTAAAAAATATGATTGTTACCTATAATAGATGTTCGGTTGCTCCACTCTTGGCTTGTTTTAGCTTGCTCTCTCACCGAATACTATTGAATCAGCTAAAATCAGCTGCAACTGGATCAGCCGAACAGGGCCTTCACTAGAAAATTCGATCGCACCTAAGTGTTATTAGCCAGATTTTTTTTCCTTCCTATCCTTCCGTCCACTTTTAGCTCTAACGATGTCAAACTAAATAAGTCTAAATTGCCCTTATATCTGCTACCATAAGTGTATGCGATCTTTTAATATTGGCTGTAGATCCAGAGAGGAACGGTGCAGGTTCACTGTCAGTATAAGTTTATTTCTAAATTTATTTTTCTAAAGGAAAATAGCTGTATAAGGTTTAAGCATGACTTCACGGTGAGGTCATCAAGCTAGGCAGAGTTCCCTCTGCTGCTCGCTCTGGCCGCTCGCGCGGCGTTTTGCGCGTGCATGCTAGGAGGGGTTGCAGGCGTTGTCGCAGAAGCCAGCGAGGTCGACAAGCCACGTAGAGCTACGCCACGCCGTCCCGAGCCACCGACGCCACCGCGGTCGAGTTCAACACGCACATGGACGTCTAGTTCGGCGACCCCAACGGGAACCACGTCGGCCTGGATCTCGGCTCCATCGTCTCCGCCACATCCGCCGACCTCGGGGACACCGCCGCCGGCGGCGTCGACCTCACCAGCGGGAGGACCGTCAACGCCTGGATCGACTACTGTCCCTCTGGTTCGGCGACGGGAAAGGCGGCGTGTTGGAGGTCTTCGTGTCCTACGCGCCCAAGCGCCCGCCCAGGCCCGAGCTATCCGCGCCGCTCGACCTCGGGGAGCACGTCAAGGACGCCGCGTTCGTCGGATTCTCCGCCTCCACGCAGGGGAGCACGGAGACGCACGCCATCGAGTGGTGGAGCTTCTCCACCGCGTCGCCTTCGCCATCCCCGCATTCGGCACCCGCCGCGGCGCCACCCGACTCCACCCCGGCGCTCCCGCCTCCCGTCGCCAACCCGGTGCTCCGTCGCCGCTGCTCCCAGGAGTGACGACGACGGCGCCGTCGCCACCAGCTGCCTCAACGGGTGCCGCCGCGCCGGCCGGCTCGATCGCTCCATCGTCGGGGAGGAATGCTGGCGGCTTGGCCGCGCACGCGGCCGGCCCCGAGGCGGCGCGCAGCCGGCCTCCAGGCGCGGCGCGGCCGTCCTCCAGGGTGCAGCGCGGCCGGACCCCAGCCGCGCACCCTGCGCATCGCGACGCCACCCGGACCCGGCCCTGCACCGCTGTTCGGCACAGCCGCCGGCCACCTCCCAGCCCCGGCCCCAGCACCGCCGCTCCTTGCCACACAACACGGTGCGCAGCTCCGCGCGTGCCCTGCGCCCGACCCCGTCCCGCATCCCGCGCGCAGACGCCACCAGCTCGCTGCTGCGCTGCCGCCCTCGCTACTCTGCGCACGCGCGCCACCGCTAAGCCCGCCTCTCCGCGCGGCCTCTGTACAGAGCCGCCGCTGCTCTGCAGGCCCAGCGCGGCTCCGCGTGCTGGCATACGGCACCGGCGCCCAGCGCCGCCGGCCGGCAGGCAGGAGTCGCCCCTGCCCCTCCCGGACGAAGCCCCCAGCAGGAGCGTCCCTTGCGCGTAGCAGTCGGCCATAGCCGATCCGTTCCGAGGAAGAAGAGGCTGAATTGCAAAAAGGCCCCTCTACTTCATTCTATCCATTTCAGTGTTTAGGAGATGGGTATTTTGGACATCTTCGTTGGTCGGGCCCACATATCAGGGCTGTCAAACGGTGGAAAGCTGACAGCAGACGAAAGTTGGATGGAATGGCGTGGAGAACAAAAGAGTTCCAGGCTAGTGGTATCTAGGTGCGTTCGAACTTTTTAGTGGCTTATAGGTAACGACTATCTTTATTTTAATGGCACACATGTAAAACCCTCCGTGAAGAGGGAGTTCGAGTTTGATCGCTGCCTCCCGCCCTCTAACTGGATCGTTGTCCGCATCGACGGCTACCACTTCCACGGGTACCGCAAACCTCTCAAATATCAATGCCTTTTTTTCTGTATCCATAGTTTCTGCAGGGACCAAAGCTTCTACTGTGTTGTTGGTTGGATAGTCTCTATTGCTTTACTGCTAATTTTAGTTTCTCTTTCGTAGGTTCTCGAAAATTCACGCCTTTGAGAAACCGAATGATGAGAACGCTCTAAGATTGATGAATGCTTGTGCTACTGCTGTTCTTGACAAATTCCCTGACATAGTCTTTGCTTATGGTGTTAGTGATGAGTACAGGTATGGTATCTGATATCCTCCCATATAAGTTCCATTGTGAAATTTAGTTTATGCAGTACAATATACCACTGTAAAATAATCTCTTATATGATCTGCTTGGTGTCCGTTGTTTATTTTCCAGAGAACGCATTGCATTACTGATTTATGAGTTCTTGATTTATTTCGCCAATGTGGCCTAAGAGTTGTATTGGTACACTGCAAGTACTGAATGAATGTGGGGATTGCGGTGGTGGGGGGGGGGGGGGGGGGGGGGGGGGGGGGGGGTGCTGGCAGATGCATCTGTTAAATTTAAAATGAACTTTCTAGCATGTACTGTAATGCATTGTCTGAAAGACTTCTTTCCTAATAAAGAGCTGAAGGAGCCACCATATTTTGATGCTCGAGCTGTATGTTACCCAAATTTGAAGACTATTCATGATTATTTGGCTTGGAGACAAGTGGACTGTAAGCTACTGCAACTGCAATCAAAATTTTCTTGTATAGCAAATGGGACCTTTTATTTATATTGGGCAACTTTTTTGCCATGAAGTCCTACAAGAAAACTGCACCATTCCACCAAAGTTGTACAAGCCATGAAGCTTCGTTAACGTAAAAAGAAAAGAGTGATCTATGTATGCATCAGAATTGAATAATAATTCAATTAGTTGACTGATATGCATATTCTTTGCTGGTGCCTTTTAGGCCATATAAATAATCAGTACAATACTGCTTCTGGATGTTGGTGAAGTCTGGAAAAAGTGAACAAGAGGCTCAGCTAGCTTTGAAGGTAGTATTACTTTTCTTGAGTGGATGACCTTTCTGTTTGCAATTGTATAAGTGTTTTAATTGAAGTTTTATTCTTCTAGGGAACATTTGCAAGAGAAGGTGATGCTACAAATGTTGTCAGTCATGCAAAACAACGTTTTTCTTATAATGTACTGTGATAACTGTAGGTAGAAACAACTGTGGAGATTGGTGACTATGGGGGATCCCATAAAAAGACCAAGATTGAAAGTTACCATTAGGCAATAGGAGATTGTATATTGTATATTTAGGCAAGGCGGTTGTCGAGTACCTTAGAACGGGGTACCCCAAGCAAACATCAAATGGGTCGCTAAAGTCCCATCTAAAAAATAAAGCTAGACGGTAAGCCGTGGGCCCCTCACCCGCCACGACCGAGCCCACTGGGTCCTCCTCCTCCTCGCCTCGAGCCTCGAGCAGGAGGTCTCGGCATCCTGACACAAACTCCGCCTCGCGCGAGGCTCTCCAGGGAAGGCCTCGGCAGGGAACGCCGTCTCCGCCTCGCCCGAGGCTCTCCACGGAAGGCCTCGGCAGGGGGTGCATTCTCCGTATCGCGCGAGGCGTCTCGCGCGAGGCCTCGGTAAGGAGCCCGATCTCCATCTCGCGCGAGGCCTCATTCTCCGTGTTGCTCGAGGCCGGGTCGTCCGCAGCACGTCACCCCCTGCCTCGACCGACCCTCCAGACAGCGCATCATGTCTCATTAATGCTTCAACCACTCCCGCAATCTCAGCCGGACGATGGCTCAACGCCACAGAATGACCGACGGGACCCAAGGTCGCATCAGCGCCATACCGGCCGGGACAGGGCACGGCGGGGATTACCGGCCACTATGTCCGAACGCTGTGTCCACGATCAGCGCCATACCGGCTGGGACAGGGTACGGCGGGGATTACCGGCCACTGTGTCCTAACGCTGTGCCCACGATCAGCCACCCACTCGAGGCCTCGGCACTGTACACCAAGGTCTCGGCTACCTTGGGGTTCGCGCCTGCCGAGACCCCTCCTCTGCGGTGCAGCCTCGGCACCGACCAAGTCTCGGCCTCGCGCACAGTCCGTCCACAGTGGCTTGCACGTTCACCGCCGCACCCACTCCGAGGTAGTCCCGGGGCTCCCACGACGCACAGGATCTGATGGGACGACCACGCCACCCCAGTGCTCCAAGGACGGACCACTCCGACGACCACGCCGCCACAGGAACAGGCTACAGGGTCCGGACACGCCGCCTCTGTTCACACGACACCGTATAGTTAGCTTATGTACCGTCCTTGTCCTCCCTTCAGGCTATAAAAGGAGAGGACTTGGGCCATTTTAGGGGGGAGAGGAGACCCGGTAACACATTGTAACACACGCACACATCCCAGCCGCCTGAGAGCAACGTCTCAAGCGGCCCACACGACACCTTGCCGAGACCTAGGACCAGCTCCCTCTCTCACCTAGCTTGTAACCCCCTACTACGAGCACTTCGGTGCAAGGAATACATGATCGATCTCTCAGACTGGACGTAGGGCATCGATTGCCTGAACCAGTATAAACCTTGTGTCTCTTTGCATCACCATCCGGAATTGGGAGCACGCAGAACAAATTCACTGGTTGGTTAGGACCCCCTGGTTCAAAACACCGACAGTTGGCGTGTCAGGTAGGGGCCTCTGCGTGTCAGTTTCATCATCCCAGCGGGTTCTGGATGGCAGACCCCGTACGACCATTGCGTCTCAGCACCGTGGTTTGGTTTGGGAGCCTAGAGTTCATGTCTCTAGGGCATGAGTACGACATGGTACTCCTCACTCCTCGAGCCCCACCGTCCGACGATGAAGTTACGCACCGGCAGCCCAGGCGCAGGCAGCGCCTGGGCGGCCACTCTCGCCGCGCTCGCCAGGCACGACACGAGCAAGGCCACCCCGATGCTACGCGAATCCGGGGCAGCACGCCACCCTCCGCCGATATCCTACGACCAGCTATTGGCACAGGGTCCCTGGCTGGGGACCTGTCTAGCCTGAGCTTGGACAAAGGAAAATCGCCGGTGGCACGCGGCGATGCCCAGTCGTCAAGCTCCGCTCCACCACTCCCTGAAGAACCGACCCTCGGCGGAGCAGAATCTGGCAACGGCACCATCCCCATACCCCTTTGGGTTGAGAAATGCCGCTGCCTCTTACGCCCACGCTTACACTGCCGCTCACGAGCATCCAGCGAAACGCCGCCAGCGCTTCGCTCTCGACCTGAGCACCCACGCTGACTCCTCGGATGAGGATGAGGCATGGCCCGGAGTGGATTTCTCCAGACTCCACGACCAGGGGCTTTGCGCCAGTTCTTGGCCGCAAGCGACTACTGCTTCGGCTACTCTGACTCCGACGACGAAGATACCTACGACCCCACTCGCGAGTGTTTTCACGTCGGGCTCGGGATGCCGAGGGCGGGCGAAGAGGACGAGGGGGTAGGTAGCCATTCCCCGCTTCGCCCAGGTGCGGGCGCCGCCACACCTCCACGCGCCGTCCCTG